>NC_064622.1:491889340-492196145 GCF_023898315.1 Schistocerca nitens
ACCATATTAATTTTTTAAATCGCTCTCATTTTTTCTTCCTGCCATTCTCTTTTCAGTTGGATTATTTACGAATGTGTTTTAATTCTTTTTAGTTATCTTTGACTATATTCAAACATTTGAAACTGCCTATGTATCACTAAAATAAGAAAGAAGAAAAGAAAGAGACGAAATAATCTCTTTATATTGACTGTACACAGGTGGCAAACACATTTTTTTTTCATTACAGGATGTACTTTTTTATGGTAATCGACACAAAAACATTTAAAACATAAATTCTTATTGCAATATGGGCAAAGTAATGCAGAGGGATATTTAAACGAAAGGAAGGAATATAAACAAAACGAAATTCAGACAAATTGAAGAGTGAAAATAATGAATGCAATAACATGGACAGAAACACAGAATTGTAAACGGAAGAGATTAAATCGAGGTTAATATATAATTGTAGTTAAAATCAGATAAACAAAGATTCCAATTGGACAAACAATGATAGGAAGAAAAATAAAAGCAAATGAAAAAATTATTCAGTGATTATAATGGTGCGACAAAGAAACACAATTAAAAATTACATGTAAAGAAAATAATCGAATAAATACAATTCAAAAGTCAGCGCATGAAAAGATTCGAACCTACGACCTTTTGCATGTGAGGATCATACCTTATACATTACGCTGCGAAATATATTTTTTTCGAAATTGTACACGATCATGCGAAATTCCAAAACTGTTTTTCGTCCGTTACTCGCAAACAAGGGTCCACCAAGGGCATGGGTGCAGGGTGTAATACCTGCAACCTTAACCCTTATCATCGTATCGGTAATTTCAATATGTCGACCCGTCACTGGGAACCTCTCCTTCTTAGACGAGAAAGTAAGTATCGACGGTATGAGCTATGTGTCTTAGTTGGAAACAAACTTGTTCCATTCGCTCCCGGTGATACCTGTTGACAACAATAACACCTACTCTATTCTTCGCAACGAAGTCTGCATGCGGTACTCCTCGGCCCTGTATCGGTTTGTTTTTCCAGGCGGTGTTAATTTAGTTTAATAGTGATACACATTGGTGCGGAAAGATTTACTGGTGGGGAGATGAGCGGCACAACGACGCCTATACTGACCTGATACAACAATGATGGCGACCACATCACAATACTGTTTTGATCTGTTGACGTTGTCGTCCTCAGTATCGAAACTGATTTGCTGCAGCTTCTCACACTAGGTTATTCTGCGCAAATCTGTTCATTTCTACGCAACTGCTGCAACCTACATCCTTGCTGTAGTCGGGCCACATCCTCCCTCTTCAGCTTCTACCCCCACACGCTACCCTCCACTACCTGACTGACGACTCCTTCATGCTTCACAGTGTGTCCTACAAAATTATGCCTTCTGTTACTCCAGTTACACCTCAAATTTATTTTCTACCTAATTCGATTTAGCGCCTCCTCATCAGTATCCCACCTACTTATTTAACCTTCAATATTTTCCAGCAATAGCTTCCATTTCACTTTCGTATGAAGCATTTGTCGTTCACGTTTCACTTACGTACAAGGCTGTAGTCCAGACAAACAGCTCTTAAAAGAGATTGCTAAGAATTAAGTGCTATATCTGTGGGGCCCAGGACGACTTTGTTTACACTGGGGCGTCCAGATAACTTTGTTTCCATTTGTGAGATTACACGAGCCAGTCAGTGCCCTACATATGACGACACAAGCAACATCTACTTACGGATGAAGGCATCATTATCACGTGATAGGTCACACCCTGCGAATCTATGACGTCATTCACGTTCAGAGAGAGCACAACTCATTCTCTTGGAATGGCGGTGGCACTTAAAACGAAACAGACGAACGCAGTACGGAATTATGGTAGTCATTAAAATGAATCAGTCAATCACAGTATAACCCCAGCGCATTCAGTTCGCTAGGCACAAAAGTATCTGAATGATCTCAAATTTTTTGAGCTACATTCAAAAGTATTCATCCAAAAAATTTCTATAAAGAGAGGGTCATCTACTCATAATCATACACCCACACACGGACTTAAGAATACCTAACCATTGTCTAGATTGCGTAAAATGGCGTCATCTAAAAAATTCCAACTATATTTTCATACGTCACTAAAACACATATATACTCTACTACCTCGTCAGTAAATTTCATCTCACATCAAGAAATATCATTGGAATCCATGTAGCATTCTCTGTGGAATGTGAGAAAGAGTATAAAACACACTTTACAAGACAATGTCTGCACCAAGTGCATTTTTCAGTTTGTTTTAGAAACCAACGGCTTCGGCCGCAATCCCATTATCTAGTGCTACATATTATCAAACAGAAAATAGAACAGAATTCATTAAATTTTAGGAATAAGCATCTGCAGCAACCAAAATACATAAATGTTTAAAACAGTTCGGCTACTCACTTCATAAAAGCAATAATCTAACAGAATGGAGTGTGAACTTGTCTAGTATTAAAATGGTTGTAAGGTTTGTAAATAAAGTAGCGTTGAAAGACAACTTTTGTCAACAGTCATAATAAAAACACGATGATAAATATCGTAAGAAGTCAGTTACGCTCTAAGGAATCGAGATACATCTCTTGAACTTACGTGTCAGGCGTCTTAAGAGGTCATAGAATGATTACTGAGACAGCGCAACTGGTGTGTATATTTTCCTCAAAACCATTACCACAACTGCGGAATGGACACCAAGATATTCCACATACTTGGCAAGAAAATAAAACATACTTCTCATAAATAATTAACAGCCAACATCCATTTATGCAATGTAATTAACAATTTTATAAATAATTAATAGCCAACATCCGTTAACGCAACGTAATTAACACGTTAGAAATAAACAACGTTGAAAATGAGTAATACTTCAGCTACTGTTCTGGAAGGCTTCAAAATGCAAAATAAAATCAACCGTTGTCTATGTTCCTTTTGCTTGTCATCACAAAAAATGGTAACTTTCGTAGTTCAACAGATCCTCAAATTATCTACCTTCCACATACAAAATATTCTATGGTGCTTTCCAAATGTCATAATGTTAATTCAACATCTAAAATGTTTGAAAAAAGGCGTGAACAATACAAAAAATGCGATGTTATGTTAAGGGTAACAATGTTATTTTTCACACACACACACACACAGATATCCCTTACGTAGATGCCTAAAATGTGACTGGTACCCTAAACTTAAACGCCACAGTGCAATTTCATACCTAAAGAGTTATAAAACCCATACATAAAAAATAGCATACTAAGCTAATAAGCTTTAGACCTACATTTGGTGTAATGAACAGTGGATCTGTTCTATGATGTTTGTCAACTGTTACAATGCTATCTCCACATCTGAAACACCTAAATACCTGAGACTACGTTATTGGTAGTTCAAAAATGAAGTGTCCGTATTACATATTCTCATTTATTGGCACTACTTAAATAAATTATAATGTAATTGGTGACCACTACTGAATCTTTAAACTCCCATTAAATTCATCAAAATGCATAAAACTTGCATTACAACCTTCCAAACCATACAAGGGTACAACAGCTGCTCTAAACTACATCTTAAAGTGCAAATGTCCATGAGAATTAGCAGAGTAAACAATGTTATTCCAAAATTTTGGCTTGTACAATATCTTAAGCTTACAAAAAGCAGTTTCACCTAGTTTACCATTCATCCATAAATCTTCCCCAGGCCTGGAAAGCTTTTGGCATAGGATACAATAGGAATGCCCACTACCAGCCAATCCTTTTTGGCTATACGTCGAACGACGAGTGTCCAACAAACATTTCTGCGAAAATGGAGTCGCTAAAACACGTTTCCCCCACTATCATCGTCTTACCCAGCCTTGGTTCAGTTGGCAGCTTAGCAAAGCTCCGGCACAGCCGAGCAAGTTCATCATTACTTCCCTAAGCACTTCAATCCTCGAAGTAACATATTCTTCTATGTAACTTACCATTCTGCAACTGAGTCATTCGCTTTATTTTCCACAGCCATTGTTACCTTAAAACTATAAGCGATTCTTCTCAAATTTCTTCTTTAATGGATATTATTTCACTATCGTGTGAATTATCGCCTACCGCTTTTAAAGTTAACAAGGAAACTTATCAGTTCACCAGTTGATTTGGATTATTTCACTTGAGAACATAAACGTTTTTATTCCCTCCCAAAGAGGAATGTATGTCACCATCTGTCAATAATGATTTGCTACTGTATTTAATATGGTGTTCAAGAGTTGGACGTATTTCTAGTATATGTTTGGATTTAATGCTCTGTAACAGAAATAGCTTTGTTTAAAGTCATTGTTAGGCTGGAAATTTTCTTACTTGATGATTCGTCAACATAATTGCCATAATCTCTATCGTATTCATCATCATCAACTTCTTCTTCTTCTTCTTCTTCTGCATCTCTTTCTTGTGCTTCTTCTCAACTTTCTACTTTCATAATTACATTTCCTCTGACAAAACGTGGTGAGATGTTTTGCATCCTAATATAGGCTCAGTTGGGTTAGGGTCTGAAGTTGATTATAATATACTATCTCTATTAAGTGACAGTAAGAGAGTACTTAAATATTGTATTTGCCGTTTCTTTAAATAATGATTCACTGTACTCACTGTGAATGATAGCAATAAATTTGAAAATCAAATAGTGTTAAAATATTTGTAATTTTGTCAGAGACAGCAAAGGACTTGGAAGATCAGTGGAACGGAATGGATAGTGAAAGGAGGATATAAGATGAACATCAACAAAAGCAAAACGAGGATAATGGAATGTAGTCGAGTTAAGTCGGGTGATGCTGAGGGTATTAGATTAGGAAATGAGGCACTTAAAGTAGTAAAGGAGTTTTGCTATTTGGGGAGCAAAATAACTGATGATGGTCGAAGTAGAGAGGATATAAAATGTAGACTGGCAATGACAAGGAAAGCGTTTCTGAAGAAGAGAAATTTGTTAACATCGATTATAGATTTAAGTGTCAGGAAGTCGTTTCTGAAAGTATTTGTATGGAGTGTAGCCATGTATGGAAGTGAAACATGGACAATAAATAGTTTGGACAAGAAGAGAATAGAAGCTTTCGAAATGTGGTGCCACAGAAGAATGCTGAAGATAAGGTGGGTAGATCACGTAACTAATGAGAAGGTATTTAATAGAATTGGGGAGGAGTATGTAGCACAACGTGACGAGAAGAAGGGATCGGTTGGTAGGACATGTTCTGAGGCATCAAGGGATCACCAATTTAGTTTTGGAGGGCATCGTGGAGGGTAAAAATCGTAGAGGGAGACCAAGAGATGAATACACCAAGCAGATTCAGAAGGATGTAGGTTGCAGTAGGTACTGGGAGATGAAGAAGCTTGCACAGGATAGAGCAGCATGGAGAGCTGCATCAAACCAGTCTCAGGACTGAGGACCACAACAACAACAACAACAACAACAACAACAAAATATTATCTCGATTACATTATAGAAACTGATGTTTTCTTGTCTAATTAAACTATAGAATTATCTGTAACTATAAATATTATAACCAGCAAAATCAGTTTTCCATTTTAGGTAGAGCTGCTGAAGTGTCATGAAATGTATTCCTCATTTGTTAGCGACCTTCCTCAGTTAAGAACTAATTATTACTTCTTTTGTCCGCTCATTATACAGGGTGTCCGAGAAAAACGTCCCAGCACTTACACAGGATGTAGTGTGCATAGAGGGAGGAAAACATGTTCGTGGAAACATTGGTCATAAGTCTCATATATATACGGAATGCGTGTTTATTGGGAGCACATCCGTCACACGGAGCACTTTGGCACGAGACAAATGAGGAAACAGCGTATGTACTATACGTGTGTACTAGACACTTATGCAGCACAACGTGTTAGCGTTGGTATGAACTACGCACCCAACACGAGAACACATACAGTATTTCACAGCATACTCAAGTATGTAGCATATGAGTCAGGTACGTTGTTTTAGTGTGGTGTACCTTTCGTGTTCATATGGTGCATTCTTTGTTACGACAGAGTAGTAAATTACTGTAATTTGTTTTCTTCTCCATCACTGGAGGTACAGCTCCCAATGGAGGCTTACTATTCGACACTGAAGATGGAAGATATGGTCTTCTGATAGGGGCAAGCAAATGGAAGCAGCCTACGGGCATGTAACCTGTATGTTGTCAAATATCCACGACGCTGTAAACCATCTGCAAAGATTTATAGTGCTCTGTTGCAGCAACTTTCGGAAACGAGATCCTTTGCACCACGGAAACGGTATCGTGGCAGATCTCGAACAACAAGCACACCTGATATGGAGTAACAGACATTAGAACATGTGGAGGACAATCGTTGAACGAGTGCTGCTGTGGGAGGTTTTGCTAAGTCTGTTGTCTGAACTGTTCTCCAAGAACAGTTGAATTATCCCTACCATGTATAACGAGTCCAAGCTCTGCTGCCACACAGTCGGCCCGCCAGGTTGGGATTCTGCCAGTGGTCTCTGCAAACGCTTGCTCATGATCTGCAGTTCTCGCCGAAGGTGTTGTTTACTATTGAGGCATCGTAAATTACCAT
The DNA here is from genome assembly GCF_023898315.1 of Schistocerca nitens. Taxonomy (NCBI): domain Eukaryota; kingdom Metazoa; phylum Arthropoda; class Insecta; order Orthoptera; family Acrididae; genus Schistocerca; species Schistocerca nitens. The sequence goes on from NC_064622.1 coordinate 491,895,898, forward strand.
AATATGTACATATGGGCCGATGCCAACCGACACGCAAAGGTGGTGGCGTGTTTGTCGCTGTTAGTAGTAGTTTATCCTGTAGTGAAGTAGAAGTGGATAGTTCCTGTGAATTATTATGGGTGGAGGTTACACTCAACAACCGAGATAGGTTAATAGTTTGCTCCTTTTACCGACCTCCCGACTTAGCAGCATTAGTGGCAGAACAACGGAGAGAAAATTTGGAATACATTTCACATAAATTTTCTCAGCATGTTATAGTCTTAGGTGGAGATTTCAATTTACCGGATGTAGACTGGGACACGCAGATGTTTAGGACGGGTGGTAGGGACAGAGCATCGAGTGACATTATACTGAGTGCACTATCCGAAAATTACCTAGAGCAATTAAACAGAGAACCGACTCGTGGAGATAACATCTTGGACCTACTGATAACAAACAGACCCGTACTTTTCGACTCTGTAAGTGCAGAACAGGGAATCAGTGATCATAAGGCCGTTGCAGCATCCCTGAATATGGAAGTTAATAGGAATATAAAAAAGGGAGGAAGGTTTATCTGTTAAGCAAGAGTTATAGAAGGCAAATTTCAGACTACCTAACAGATCAAAACGAAAATTTCTGTTCCGACACTGACAATGTTGAGTGTTCATGGAAAAAGGCAATCGTAAAATGCGTTTTAGACAGGTACGTGCCGAGTAAAACTGTGAGGGACAGGAAAAACCCACCGTGGTTCAACAACAAAGTTAGGAAACTACTGCGAAAGCAAAGAGAGCCTCACTCCAAGTGTAAACGCAGCCAAAACCTCTCAGACAAACAGAAGCTAAACGATGTCAAAGTTAGCGTAAGGAGGGCTACGCGTGAAGCGTTCAGTGAATTCTAAAGTAAAATTCTATGTACCGACTTGACAGAAAATCCTAGGAAGTTCTGGTCTTACGTTAAATCGGTAAGTGGCTCGAAACAGCATATCCAGACACTCCGGGATGATTATGGCATTGAAACAGAGGATGACACGCGTAAAGCTGAAATACTAAACACATTTTTCCAAAGCTGTTTCACAGAGGAAGACCACACTACAGTTCCTTCTCTAAATCCTCGCACAAACTAAAAAATGACTGACATCGAAATAAATGTCCAAGGAATAGAAAAGCAATTGTAATTACTCAACAGAGGAAAGTCCAGCCGTGTACCGCAAGTCTCTAGAGAAACGGAAGGTTCCAAATGATTAGAAAAGAGCACAGGTAGTCCCAGTCTTCAAGAAGGGTCGTCGAGCAGATGCGCCAAACTATAGACCTATATCTCTGACGTCGATCTGTTGTAGAATTTTAGAACATGTTTCTTGCTCGCGTATCATGTCGTTTTTGGAAACCCAGAATCTACTCTGTAGGAATCAACATGGATTCCGGAAATAGCGATCGTGTGAGACCCAACTCGCTTTATTTGTTCACGAGACCCAGAAAATATTAGATACAGGCTCCCAGGTAGAAGCTATTTTCCTTCCGGAAGGCGTTCGATACAGTTCCGCACTGTCGCCTGATAAACAAAATAAGAGCCTACGGAATATCAGACCAGCTGTATGGCTGGATTGAAGAGTTCTTAGCAAACAGAACACAGCATGTTGTTATCAATGCAGAGACGTTAAAGTAACTTCTGGCGTGCCACAGGGGAGTGTTACAGGACCATTGCTTTTCACAGTATATATAAATGACGTAGTAGATAGTGTCGGAAGTTCCATGCGGCTTTTCCCGGATGATGCTGTAGTATACAGAGAAGTTGCAGCATTAGAAAATTGTAGCGAAATGCAGGAAGATTTGCGGCGGATAGGCACTTGGTGCAGGGAGTGGCAACTGACCCTCAACGTAGACAAATGTAATGTATTGCGAATACATAGAAAGAAGGATCCTTTATTGTATGATTATATGATAACGGAACAAACACTGGTAGCAGTTACTTCTGTAAAATATCTGGGAGTATGCGTGCGGAACCATTTGAAGTGGAATGATCATATAAAATTAATTTTTGGTAAGGCGGGTACCAGGTTGAGATTCATTGGGAGAGTCGTTAGAAAATGTAGTCCATCAACAAAGGAGGTGGCTTACAAAACACTTGTCCGATCTATACTTGAGTATTGCTCATCAATGTGGGATCCGTACCAGATCGGGTTGACGGAGGAGATAAGAGAAGATCCAAAGAAGAGATGCGCGTTTCGTCTCAGGGTTATTTGCTAACCGTGATAGCGTTACGGAGATGTTTAGCAAACTCAAGTGGCAGACTCTGCAAGAGAGGCGCTCTGCATCGCGGTGTAGCTTGCTGTCCAGGTTTCGAGAGGGTGCGTTTCTGGATGAGGTATCGAATATATTGCTTCCTTCTACTTATACGTCCCGAGGAGATCACGAATGTAAAATTAGAGAGATTCTAGCGCGCACGGAGGCTTTCAGACAGTCGTTCTTCCCGCGAACCATACGCGACTGGAACAGAAAAGGGAGGTAATGACAGTGGCACGTAGAGTGCCCTTCGCCACACACTGTTGGGTGGCTTGCGGAGTATAAATGTAGATGTATATGTAGAAGAGAGACGACACCAGAACATTTAGTATCAACATTTGGGCAGGCATCCAATGCACAGACTGCTAGAGCCCTATGTTCTGCACATCACACTGAATGGTGTTAGATATCGTCCTTCCTTAGGAACCAGTTACCTGTGTTGCTGGAGAATTTAGCGCTACATGAATAACTGCAAATCTGGTACATGCATGATGGGGCGCCGTCCCATTTTCAGCTTCAGGTGATGCGATACCTGAGTCTTTTAGGAGCGATATATTGGTCGGGGTGAGGGAGAGGGGCATTACGTGGCCCTGAGCGTTCTCGTGACCTTTGCCCTGTAGACTTTCAGCTTTGGGGACATGTAAAGACCTTGTTGTATGCGGTCCCCATAAAAGGTCTACACTATAGCAAGACGTGTTCAATCCCTCCGACAGAATCTGCCCACAACCGCGGGTGTTCCACCAACTGTGTGATTCCATGAGCATCAGACATAGGATAGAAGACTGCATTGTACAATTTGGCGGTCATATGTTGTGAAGAACAGTGAAGAGAAATCGTGATTTTGGTAGTAGACCATAACTCCAAAGATATGAGGTTGATGACAAATGTTTATAGCCACTTGTTTCTTCCCGTTTCTTCCCCTGTCACCTATTACATACGCTGTAAATACTGGAACTTTTCTCCGTACACCCTGTGTGTTTCTTTTAGTGTTGTGTTTCTGGGTGTCTTCTTTTTGTAATTTTTCAAGTGGCCTTCACAAGGCGGTTACACCAGTAGAAATCACAACAAAATGCAACAAACTGCCTGTACGTGAACATTTTGTATCAGATAAGAATTTCCCCCATACTTGGTGAAATATGACATACTTGAGGATTTCATCAGTGCATATATGCAGGCGTCAACAGGTCTAAACATGATGTCGACTAAGGAAGTAGAGAGTTGTTTTGGTAAGGTGTGACCTGTTTCAACATGCAATAGCGAATAATCAACAAGTTGAGACTTATAAGGTCAGGATTTGTCCCCACAGTCCTGTTCCTGTAAGCAACTGCGGGTTTGAGAGTTCGGTTACTGGAGGATGTGAGCTACCAGGGGAAAACCGTATTCCTTTCGTTACGTCGCTGCTATATTATAATGTTTGTGTCTCGTTAATGTATGCGTCAGAGAATTATGGTGGGATATGGAGGAGGGGGGGGGGGAGGAAAGAAATTTACGTGTTGGATTATGATTATGATGGCGATGAGCAGATATAGACAAATGGTATGTTATTTCAGAGACTGTATTAAGTCACCCACAAAACTGTATCAACTTGCCACAAAATTGTAATATCTTATCCACCTCCTTAGTTGTGCGGTCAGCACGTTTCGCGCCCACGCAGCGGGGCCCGGGTTCGATTCCTAGCCGTGTCGAAGATTTTTGTGGTGTCACCGCCAGACACCACACTTGCTAGGTGGTAGCTTTTAAATCAGCCGTGGTCCATTAGTATACGTCGGACCCGCGTGTCGCCACTGTCAGTATTTGCAGACCGAGCGCCACCACACGGCAGGTCTAAAGAGACGTCCTGGCACTCGCCCCAGTTGTACAGCCGACTTTGCCTGAGATGGATTACTGACAAATACGCTCTCATTTGCCGAGACGATAGTTAGCATAGCCTTCAGCTACATTTGCTACGACCTACCAAGGCGCCGTATTCAATTGATATTGAGATTCTATTAATGTATCATCTAGAGCGATGTTCTACAAATGTGGATTAAAGTTAAGTATTCCAGAAGCTACGTACTTTTCTTTATAGCATTCATTACGAATCCTGTTTCAGACCTCACTCCAGCCTGCGTGAGTTTAAGCGCGTGCCTTTCGGCTTCCCCTCATTGTGTCTAGGCTGTCTTGTCTAGACACAACAATTTTCTCCGCTCAGGGACTGCGTGCTGTATTGTCCTCATCATTCCAACATCGACACGCAAGTCGCCCAGTGAGGCGTCACCTGAAAAGAATGGCAGCTCTGCAGCCTAACTTCCCCAGGTGGGAGCTCTTGGCCATTAATGCAATACGATCATTTCATTTCATTTCTTTGAAACATCTTGACCCCGAAACTGTATCAACTGGTCCCTCTTTTCCCACAAATTCTTTTTATTTATTTTTTTATTTTTTTTTTATTTTTGCTATTCACAATGTGGATTTTCTATCTGCTCCAGTCCAGCCGTCATAACTCATTTTCTGTCCAAACGGAAAAACTTGTGGAGACTACTTTTCATGCCTCATTTCGCAATAAAATCTCCTGAGGAACACCTGATTCAATTCGACTACATTCCGTTCCCGTTGTTATACCGGGTGATAAAAAAGTCAGTATAAATTTGAAAACTGAATAAACCACGGAATAATGTAGATAGAGAGGTTCAAATTGACATACATACTTGGAATGACATGGGTTTTATTAGAACCAAAAAAAATACAAACGTTAAAAAAATGTCCGACAGATGGCGCTTCATCTGATCAGAATAGCAACAATTAGCATAACAAAGTAAGACAAAGCAAAGATGATGTTCTTTACAGGAAATGCTCAATATGTCCACCATCATTCCTCAACAATAACTGTAGTCGAGGAATAATGTTGTGAACAGCACTGTAAGGCATGTCTGGAGTTATAGTGAGGCATTGGCATCGGATGTTGTCTTTCAGCATCCCTACTAGAGATGTCGGTCGATCACGAAACACTAGCGACTTCAGGTAAGCCCAAAGCCAATAATCTCACGGACTGAGGTCTGGGGAACTGGGAGGCCAAGCATGAGGAAAGTGGCGGCTGAGCACACGATCATCACCAAACGACGCGTGCAAGAGATCTTTCACGCGTCTAGCTATACTTTCTTTTTTTTTGTTATAATAAAACCCGAAGTCATTCCACGCATGTGTGTCAATTTTTACCTCTCTTTCTACATCATTCCGTGGTTTATTAAGTTTTCAAATTTATACTGAGTTTTTGATCACCCGGGACTTTCCTCGATATTTATCGAATCTTTTCAAGACTCTAACCATTCCATTAAACTGATGTTCCAGGTCCTTTGCCGTCTCCGGGAGAATCACAATGTCATCGGCAAACCTCTACGGTTCAATTTTTTTTTTTTTTGTCTGAAGTTTAATCCCCTTCCTAAAGTTCTCAGTATTGTGCTATACAGCGTTTCGTGTTATAAATTTTGGTAATCCTGTATTACATTTCTTTTCTCAGAGTTGCGGGTTTATCTACACATCTACTGCTGATCACAGCACCTGCTGTCGAGGGAGGAGCTTAGAGCCGAGAACAGGACGTCAAAACGCAGCGCTGCCGAACAGACTGCATATTGCAGCACTTCGTTTTGGCACAGGACCGCAAAAAATGGTTTTACTCGGGAGACTAAAAACAAAAGGGGGAGTGAAACATGCGAAGTTTCGTACTGTGGTACTGTTGGCAAAAAAAAAAAAAAGAGGAAATACGAAGGAACGAGAGAGAGAGAGAGAGTAAGGTGCGAGCGAAGGACGAGGTGGATTCGAAAATTTGTGGAATAAACTCGGAAGACAAAAGGGAGACTTGGACAATTCCGCGGAGCTGGTGCGGGGAGGAGACGGCAGAGGTGGCCGGCGTCGCATCAGCGGCGGGGGCGGCGCAGGCGGAATAATTTCCAGGGCAGCGCGGGTGCGTGGTGCGGAGAGGACGGAGGGGATGAAAAAGGCGGCGAAGCGGGCGGCCGAGAGCGGCCGCGAAGGCGGGGTAATGGAAGAAGCGCGGAATGAGTCGGCCCTCGCCCGCAGCACGCAGATGGAGTAATTTAGCGGCGGGCCGGGCCGAACGGCACCTGGACGGCGCAGAACGCGGCCGGACTCTGCCAGCATCCCGCGCACGTTCCGCCGAGACGCGCCAAAAAGGACGGAGGGGCGAGCAAGAAAAAAAAAAAAAAAGGACGAAAGGAAAATGTGTGTCCTTCATCTCCTCGCGCGAACCCATCTCTCTTCTCGCTTTCATCAGCGCTCTCGGCCATTCTGCGTCGAGGGCTCCGCTGCGCCATCGAAGCTGTGTCCGAGCATAAGTGACGGAAATTTGTTACCGCACTCGCAGCGGTGCGTTCCACAGGGTCCCTTCACTTCCCTTCCGCGCAGCACAGTGCCCCGGAGCCATAGCGCGTGTAAGTAAGGGTGCTTCGTCCATTCACCCCGTCAACACACTGCGATCAACTGTCTCATCTTCTCCCCGGCCCTGAAATATCACTTGATGACGGATATACACTCCCTCCTATGCACTTGTGTGAGATGAGGTAACAGTATCAACGGCTATCGGTATCGTTTCCTTCTCCTCCCACATTCTTACTTACGAGTAACGTTGCACAAATAATGCCTCATATATATTTTCACTGAAATTACAACATGCACTTTAGGGAAAAGAACTACGTACCACGGAGGAATTATCAGAATGAAAGGAAATCAGTAGATGTTGAAACATCCCCTTTAAAAAATAAATGAATTACTGTGCTGATAAACCTCTTACGTTATTTGATTTTCAAACAGCTGAGCAAAACTGAACGTGCTCAGACATTTCTCTCTTTACTTATCCTGATCATCAATAAACTGACGGCCGGTCGGTGTGGCTAAGCGGTTCTAGGCGCTTCAGTCTGGAATCGCGCGACCGCTACGGTCGCAGGTTCGAATCCTGCCTCGGGCATCGATGTGTGTGATGTCCTTAGGTTAGTTAGGTTTTAGTAGTTCAAAGTTCTAGGGGACTGATGACCTCAGCTGTTAAGTCCCATATTGCTCAGAGCCATTTGCACTAAACTGACACACAATATTTTTAGCGCAATGCAATCTTTCAAATATCCATACATAAGAATGGCCCTGGCTAACAATAACCTATACCTATCATGAATCCTTACCTCACAAAAACCTTCGGTACTCGAACTACTGTAATACAGCGAGCGCCAATACTGCCAGCTAAAAAAAAAAAGATTCTAACCACTGAAGGCACTAACTACTGATAGGCATAGTTAGCAAATGAAAGATTTCGATAGAGAACAAACACTGTATTTACCTTAATAATGTTCAAAAGTCATTGTATATATCAGTTCATGATACCCAATATTACAAATTTACTCTTTCTGATGGACACACGTCCAGATCGTCCGCTCTCAAAATTCTGCAATCTCTCTCCCCACATCCACCACTGCTGGCGGCTCACCTCCAACTGCGCAACGCTACGCGTTGTTCACATCCAACTACCCACCACTACAGTAGCAAATATTCCAACAATGCAGACCAGCCACAGACTGCACAGAGCACACTCAGTGATTTTCATACAGAGCGCTACGTGGCGTTACCAACATAAGAACCTAAACGGCCTACATACAATGTGATGTCCATTTAAAGATAACCTAATGCTCACCATTTCACAAAAATTGGATAAATTATTCAAGAAAAAGAGCTTCACAAACTGAGCAAGTCAGTAACGTGTTGGTCCACCTCTGGCCCTTATGCGGGATGTTTTCCGGTTTAACACTGATTGATAGAGAAGTTGGACGCCGGCCGGTGTGGCCGAGCGCTTCTAGGCGCTACCGCCTGGAACCGCGCGACCGCTACGGTCGCAGGTTCGATCCTGCCTCGGGTATGGATGTGTGTGATGTCCTTAGGTTAGTTAGGTTTAAGTAGTTCTAAGTTCTAGGGGACTGATGACCTCAGAAGTTATGTGCTCAGAGCCATTTGAACCATTTTGAAGCAGTTGGACTTCGGATGCTGCGTTAGATGGTCATAATGCCGAGTTGGTTGGAGGAACCTGCCGATAATGCTCCAAACGCTCTCAATTGGGGAGACATCTGGTGACCTTGCTGGCCAAGGTATGGTTTGGAAAACACGAAGACAAGCAGTAGAAAATCTAGCCGTATGCGGGCGGGCATTATCTTGCTGACATGTAAGTCGTAGACGATATAAATGGCAACAAAATGAGGTGTAGAATATGGTCGACGTACCAGTGTGCTGTAAGCGTGCTGCGGATGACAACCAAACGGGTCCTGCTATGAAATGAAGTGGCACCTCAGAACATCTACTGCCGGTTGTCGTGCCGTATGGCAGGCGACATTCCACCGCTGTGTGAGACATCTCCGGACACCTGCTCTCTGGTCAACGGGGATCAGCTCGAAACGCGACTCATCGCTTAAGACAATGCTACTGCACTCAGTGAAGTTCCAGGACGTCACCACAGTATACAGGGTTACTGATTCACACAAGTCGATGGTAGCCGGCGAATAGGGCCACCGTGAGCTCAGCCCTCTTTCTGTTCCTTGCTGTCACTGAAGGTCCAGGTGGACGTCGGATCGGTGATAATGACGAATCCGGGGCTCTTTAGTGCCTCTCTGACGACTGCTCGGTCCTCACGTATTGCCGCCTCCCCACGTCGACCACTTCCTTCTTGACGCCGTGTCCGGCTGTGATTCACCCACTCCTGCCAACATCGTCGAATAGTTTCATCGTTCTTATTCAAGTGTCGAGAGATTCGCCAATTATTCCAGCTGCCTTCTTTGAGCCAACTACTCATCCTCTTTCGAAAGCTGACGTCTGGTTATACTTTTCACATTCGTGTCGGCCAGGTACAGTTACTGTGCAGCTAACTACACGGAATGAAATTCACAAATACTTTGTATCCTGGTATGAACAAGTAATTTGTTTACTGTCCTAACCAGCTGCAGCGTTACAAATTCATCCATTGTCAGCTAAAGTTTTCAGTTTTGCATTTTACGTCGATACCAGCAAGAACACTCATTTGAGGCCGATTAGCCTAACTCCTTCGTGCTGCGTGAATTTTTTCATCTCAGAGTGTATACGGAAGGCACCCTCACATAGTTAACTGGACTAAGTTGGGCAGTCATAAGCATTTCTCTCTTGCATACAAAAAATAGAGCAGTGGTTAGCACACTGGACTCATATTCGGGAGGTCGACGGTTCAAACCCGCGTGCAGCCGCCCTCATTTAGGTTTTCCGTTATTTCCCTAAATCGCTTCAGATAGGTGCGAGGATGGTCCCTTTGAAAGGAAATGGCCGATTTCCTTCCCTTTCCTTCACTCTTCTGATGGGACAGATGACCTCTCTGTTTGGTCTCCTCCCCCGAATCAAGCAACCAACCACCGAAAAAGTAATGTTAAGCAACAGTTTTCTTGTGTGTTTGCAGGAATGAGTCTGCAGCACACACTGGTACCCTCGCGTCGCTGCGCCACAACACGCCACCAGAGGCGGCAGAACAAAACGAAGCAATTAGCCGATGATGAAGTGCCATGTGGTGCGGTAACACGCTGTCTGAATTTGAAGGGTAACAATGCTGCAACAGTCAGTGCTGAGTTGGTGGAGGTCCACAGCAGCAATGCACCATCATGCGACTCAGCAGTTAGGTGCCACAGACGCTTCCATTGTCAGAAAACAAGTCAGAATGACGAAGAACAGTGCGGTACATCGTCCCTCTCTGAGGAACCGAGAAACGGCAGAGAATCGAGGCCCTGGCGTCCGAAGACCGGCGCGACACAAATCAAACCAAAGATGAGGAAAGTGAAAATCAGTCGTGTACCCGTCCCCGACATCTTGAACGATTTTCTGTACATGGGGCGAACAATCACAGCAGCATACGACTGAAATCTCCCGACGCACTGACGAGAGGCTATCAACCTGAAGCTGTCCGCAGCCGCTGCTTGCTGCAGAACTACGCCGTAGCTCATTGTGCGTAACATAGTCGTGACAGCGGCTTCTCCCGGATGTCATGTTTTTGCCGCACTCTCAGTATTGTCCTGAAATTTCAGTTAGTGACCTCTTTCTGCGTCCTCGGAACCAGTGCGTCGTGGGCGGTTCCTGAATACCGACGACGTGACTTTCGTGTTTGTAAGCTCCCCACTACGAGTTTCTGTATGAAATTTGGCCCAAATTTACCTCCCACTCTATAAAAGATTTACGAATTACCCACACTATGTACCCACAAACTCGTATACTAACGTTTCACTAAACAGAACCGAATCTGAACTGAACTGTGACTGGTCTGAACACAATTTGTCATTATATTAAATGCTCAACTGAAGTAAAATAGTTATCTGGCCCGAATCAAAATTTCCACTTACATTGCGTCTTGACAACATTGTTGCAGATTGCTCGAAAGCACAATAGCAAACACCAATCAGGTAGTGGCTAAGTTACATTGAAATTTTTAAATAAAATTTCCAAACAGTGTTCAAACTGTTGCTTACCATATGCTGCAATGTGGTAGCGCGTAGTGATAGACCTTCTATAAACAGTGGAATGGGAAAGGAACTATTCCCAATGAAATAATATTCGAAGCCAGTGATTTTGGAATGAAGCATGTATTCAAGAAGACAGAGTAAAACTTAGCATGCTCTTAACTCATAACACTGGTCTGAACACTGCTATGCTTAACAAAGTGAACAATGATTTAAAAAGGGTACAAATTTAACATAGAATTTACATAAAACCAAACGGCTTTATCAGAATATGTTAACGCATGACTGAGGCAAGTGGCGTGGTCTTTCTCTCAGTTCCGAGCAAGCGAAAGGGGTTAATTAGCTGACAATAATCATTGTGAAAGATTAGGTGCTCCGTGTTGCAGTCATACCTCAAACTTCTTCTCTGAAAAAGAAAAAAAATCTTTTCGCCTTTCAATATATGCATCATATTCATCCTGATTGGCCGCTCGTTGAACAGCAAAACTCAGACTTCCACAACTAAAATCTCCTCCAATTCAAAGATGTTTGGGAAAACTTTGTCACATTGCAGGATGAGTACGTAGAGGAGAACTAACACCATCACAAAATTTGGTGGCAATGGTTGGCTTCTTCGAGGTGATGAGTAAATCGTTACGACCAACCCCAATAGCCACCACCATTCGTTATACACTTGTGCACACGACGAACAAGAGCCTGCATACTGCGCTCCTAAAAATCGGCATTAACGGGCAAATAGACAGATAAAGCTGCGAGCCTTCAGTGGAATGGAAATGATCGAAAGTGGATTGTAGCTGGCTGACGGTGTGGTCTGGCGAATCATGTTTTTGCCTATAACCAGACGATGCACGTCATCGAGACCAGGAAGGCCAAACGAAGCATTTCGTCTTGAATCTGTGCAATATCCGGTTCAAGTCGGAGGTGTGTCTGTATTGTTCTGGGGATATTTCTCTTACCATGAATTGGGTCCGCTCTCGTAGGTGATCAGTAACATGAATCAACACGTTCATTTAGACAATCTAAATAATCAGCTCTTGCCTTTCAGTCAACATCTGCATGATGAGTACGCATTGATACAACTATTTTTCAAGACGACAACAGCAAAGTTCGTCGGGCTTGAAGAATAGGTGACTGCTTTTGTGAACAATCCCCCACGCTATTACATCCTTACTGGGTTCCGAAATCACCTGACTTGAACCCCACAGAAAATCTGTAGGACATGTTGGGACAGCGGATAAAACGCCGACATCAGCATCCCCACAATTTGGTGGAACTGCGTAATCAAATCCTCAGCAATTGACTGTTCCTGTATGCGACGTACGTGCACAATCTTATGGACTCACTTCCTTACCGAATCCCGGCGGTTATCAAGTCCAGGGGCTGAATTACGCGGTAATAAATAACGGTTTTAGTGAGTTGTATAGGGTGATTAATCTTTTGTGCGGTAAGCTTGCGTGAAGTAGTGTCTCTGACGTTCGTCTGCTTTTGAGTTTGATGAGAAGAAATCTATTACTTAAATGTTCACAATAACTCACTCTCTGCCCTACCTTCCTATTCATAACGATTCCTACTCCCGTTATACCATTTTCTGCTAATGTTGATGTTACCCTACACTCGTCTGACCAGAAATCCTCATTTGCTTTCCATTTCATTTCGTGAAACAACTAAATCGGGACTGAGGCTATGGATTTCCTTTTCCAACTTTTCTAGCTTATCCACTGCGTTCAAATTCTGACATTCCACGCTGCAATTTGTAAAGTGTTACACTTTAATTATTTTTCCAGTCTTTTTCCGATGTCGCCTCCCTTCTGGCAGACCACTCGCGTAAGTCCGACTGGGACACATCCAGAATATTTTAGCAATGAAGAAAAAAGCATGACACTAATTCCATTACACGCCATTTGTCGCGTGGATATCTTATGTTTCTTTAACGAAGCGATATTCGTTAAGTTCTGCATCCTAATGCCGTTGATCATCGGAGGTTATTTTATCTGTTAGGGGTAGCTTTCTACCCCAGAGGCAAGAAGGTGCCCAGAATCTTCACCCTCCTTGACAAGGTCGTTAACAGAATGCAGACGGATTTTCATGCGGGGATCGAACCCGGTACTGCGGACGTTTTGATTACTAGTCGATGAGGCTACCGGAGACGACGCTCACAAACTAGTTTCGTAATCCTCCTATATGGGTTGCCAGGAGGCATAAGCGCCTCCCTTACCGGGATGGCAGGTGTTTTGAAGCGCTTACTTCGAAATAAACGTTTCAAAAGCACTGGAAGCAGCCAGTATTTTGGAGTGAAGTGGTTAAAGCGAGCGGGGGAAGACCACTGAAATTTTCGGCATGCGTTTGGTCAGTCTCACTGGCCGAAAGGTCTGAGTGTTAAATAACTTCGCGTAGCTGTTTGGGTGTTCTCCACCTCGGGGCGGTTGACCGACAGCCCTGGCACATGACGAAGTTGCAGACTCTGGAGTGGGGGCGTTGATTGGAGAGCGGAATTGATTTCGGTGTCCGAACTATTTGTTTCAGCACGTTGGCGTTCCCGCGTGCGGGTGTTTAGTGCTCAACGACGTGACCGTCTGGTAGGCGAGTGTTGCCGGGTATCGATCATGCACACTCTCAGTGGTCGGAATGCTCAGACTAGGCTGTCGAGGACAGCAGCTGGTTGATCGGTTGGTAACCGAGACGAACTTGGAGAGGTTTTCGTAGGAACAAATAAATTATAATCGTTTCCGTGGAATTCTGAGTGTGGTGTTTTGCGCTCTTCTTTCGCTATTGACCCTGAACTGTACTCCTGTTTTGCTGCTCTGCAGATTGTGGGGAATATCGCTAGAAGAGAGTTTGGTGCGATTTATGGACTGTTAGCTGTTTACACATAGCAGTACATTAGTCGGACCTCGGAATCTTTCTGAAAGGCCGGCCGGTGTGGCCGAGCGGTTCTAGGCGCTTCAGTCTGGAACCGCGCGACCGCTACGGTCGCAGGTTCGAATCCTGCCTCGGGCATGGATCTGTGTGATGTCCTTAGGTTAGTTAGGTTTCAGTAGTTCTAAGTTCTAGGGGACTGATGACCTCAGATGTTGATTCCCATAGTGCTCACAAGGGAACCTCCCCATCGCAACCCCCTCAGATTTAGTTATAACTTGGTACAGTGCATAGGCCTTGATAAACTGAACACAGATCAATTGAGAAAACAGGAAGAAGTTGTGTGGAACTGTGAAAAAATAAGCAAAATATACAAACTGAGTAGTCCATGGGCCACATAGGCAACATCAAGGAGAACGTGAGCTCAGTAGCGCCGTGGTCCCGTGGTAGCGTGAGCAGCTGCAGAAGGAGAGGTCCTTGGTCCAAGTCTTCCCACGAGTGAAAATTTTACTTTCTTTATTTTTGCATAGTTATTATCTGTCCGTTCGTTCATTGACGTCTCTGTTCACTGTAATAAGTTTAGTGTCTGTGTTTTGCGACCGCATCGCAAAACCGTGCAATTAGTAGGCGAAAGGACGTGCCTCTCCAATCGGAACCGAAAACATTTGATCGCAAGGTCATAGGTCAACCGATTCCTCCACAGGAAAACACATCTGATATATTCTATGCGACACTGGTGACGGCATGTGCGTCACATGACAGGAATATGTTGTCGACCCACCTAACTTGTGCACTTGGCGAATGGGTAAAAAGATTCTTCTACCTTGCCCGATTTAGGTTTTCTTGTGGATGTGATAATCACTCCCTAAAAAGTGATGAAAACATAAGAGTTTTGTCACGTAAACTGAAAATAAATAGTTAAAGTTTTCACTCGATGGAAGATTTGAACCAAGGACCTTTCGTTCCGCAGCTGCTCACGGTACCACAAGACCACGGCGCTCCTGCGGTCCTATTGTCCTTGATGTTGTCTATGTGGTGTCACCGCTGGACACCACACTTACTAGGTGGTAACTTAAATCGGCCGCGGTCCTGTAGTACATGTCGGACCCGCGTGTCGCCACTGTGGGATCGCAAACCTAGCGCCACCACAAGGCAGGTCTCGAGAGACTGAGGAGACCTCGCCCCCAGTTGTACGGACAACATAGCTAGCGATTGGACGTGCTAAGCCTTGCTCTCATTTGCCGAGAGATAGACAGTAGAATAGCCCTCTGCTAAGTTAACTGGCGACCACCTAGCCAGGCGCCATTTGTATCAGTGCCTATAGCTTACTAATATTCAAGAGAGATGTATTCCAAGGACTAATTAAAAGTTAAGTAACAAGCATCTACGTACTTTTCTTCTTATTCATTTATAAGTCTCATGTTCCAGACTTCACGCCCGTCTGCGTTAGCATTGCGTGCCCTATCGGCTACAGCATTGTGTCTAGGCTGTATGGTCTAGACACAACAGTCTATCTTGCCACGAACTACTCAGTTTGTATATTTTGCTTATTTTTTCACAGTTCCACACAACGTCTTCCTGTTTTCTCAATTGATCTGTGTTCAGTTTTTCAAGGCCTATCCACTTGTGCCAACTTATAACTAAATCTGAGGGGGGTGCGATGGGGAGGTTCCCTTGTCAGAGCCATTTGAACCATTTTTCTGAAAGTACCTCGCTGTAAATAAACTTCCGCTACCTGAGCTGGTGTATGAGGAAACCTATACACCGTGTGGGTACCCAATTTTATAGGAATGATGTTCAGACTGTGCGCTGTAGGAACTGCGTTGTTAGTAGTCATGGTCTGCCGCTGGGCACCAGTAGTGAGTGGTAGGGTTAGCATCAGTGTGCATCGCAATTGATGGCAGTCCAGTCGTGTCTGGATGAAGTGAGCAATGCTTTACTCGTAAAGTTGTTTTATCAAAATAATAGCTGTAGTGCTGCTGCTTTTAGCGAATTATCGTCTTTACACACCGGCGTTGAAGAACACGGTTTGGAAGTTCGAAGTAACTGGTGATTTGGGGCTTCCTCCTGAGAGAGCCACAAACTGTTGGAGTTACTATTGCTGTGGCTAAGAGCGCTGGACTCAGCGTGCAATCTTCAAGCAGTGAGCTGTGTCACGGCAGCTGAACGCTCCACGTCGCACCCTTTTGTTTCGGGCAGCAGGTCAGAAATCTCTGGTGTGGTTTTAGGCTGTCGTTGATGTCCGTCATACTAAGCAACGTTTGTAACCTACAACGTAAATGTGGTACTGATTAACAAATATTATCTTCTCATATGGAAATGTTTTTTTTTTCTTTTACTGCTTTGTATTTTCCCTTCTCGATGTCCTTGCAAACGTTTCCACAAAGTTTCATTGAACTAAGATAACTCGTTTGTCATGGAATCCCCCTAAAGTAGCGAAAGTTTAATCGTAACCACGCTGTAACTGGGTTGCTGGAGAGTTGCAGCGATCAGCGGCACGTGCATGGGATCACTTCATAGATCGCAAGTGTCTGTGTGCAAATTGCAGAGATCGGCGCTGATCGCTCGTAGAATGAAAATCTCGGGAGATCTGATGAATTGCGTGAGACCTGTGGCTATGTGGCTGCCTGAGTGTGACCTATTATCCTGATTGTCAAGCATGGATGGGGACTATGGTTTGCCCACGACGAATAATAAATTTACAATTATTCACGGAGAGCGAACTACTCTGAGAAGTGAAGCTGAGGCCCTCGGAGTCTCTCGTGATTAGCATTTTCGAGCTCATGTTCTAATTGTAGAACTGACAAGAAGTTCCTATTAAGAATCACGAAGCACTGGGCACCATCTAACGAATCTCTGTTATTTATGAAACAATTACAAGCATTATTAAAGTATTTTTCCTTAACCCGCCAGGGTTGCAGAGAGCGCTAACGCGCTGCTTCCCAGACTCGGAAAGGCTCGCCGGCCCCGGATCGAATCCGCCCGGCGGATTAACGCCGAAGGGCCGGTGTGCCAGCCCTCCTGAATGTGGTTTTTAGGCGGTTTTCCACATCCCCCTAGGTGAATACCGGGCTGGTCCCCACGTTCCGCCTCAGTTACATGACTCGCAGACATTTGCAACAAATTCGCACTATTCCATGGCTTACATTAGACACAGACAGTTGGGGTACACTGATTCCTTCCTGGGGGGTACGGGGTGGCGGCAGGAAGGGTATCCGGCCACCCCTTAAACTTACCATGCTACAACCGATTAACCATGGCCAACCCTGCGGGACAAGACTCAGACAAAGAAAGATTAAAGTATTTTTACTTCTAAAGAAATGACTTACCAAAGTATTAAGTGAGACTGCATATAATACAACTCCCAGTCAAACATCTTATAACAAGATCTATGGCAATCAGCATTTGTGCTAATGACAACATTTCTACATACGAGGAAATTGCTAAACAAATTGTTTAAATAACTGTAGTTAAAGTATAAGACTAATGAGTGAAAACAGAATTGAGAACTAATAAATTATTATTATTAGAACACTGAAAAAATGTATACAACGCTCTTGGCGTCAGTGGCAAATCTGTTATAACCAGACGAAATTACTCGTACAGTCGTCTAGCCGTAGCTGTGGGTTTTCTGATTGGCCCATTAGAACTGCGACATACGAAATATTATTTAACTTTGTTACATGAGTGAATGAAACGATTTACTTAACTTGATATCATCCTTTGTCACAGGAGTGCTTGCTGATTTACAGCTGACTATGAAAGCGTCACTTTATGCACTAATTAACAAGCTGATTTCTGGAATTACAACGTTCAACGTTTACAAAAGTACGTTTCCATCTGTTACTTGAATAACTCTTGAGTCCTAATCGATGATGTTGACGGCTTTAGCTGAGGTCACTAACTGGGCAAAGCGCTGTATATTGACCTCCGTGCCCCGTGCATTGCTAATTTGGATCTGGCACAGCGATCTCTGGGGGATCCTACAAAATTGAATTTCTTCTGTAAAGTAGCCTACAGTTGCCAAGAAACAACGTTTCACAACAAGTTCAGTAAATTACAGTGCTGTTCTTTGTTTTATAAATGTACTTTTTTGAAGTACCCGTGATAATGCGGAGATAAACTGCAACTGCTACCAAACATAGCAGTACACTTTTCGTAGCTGAACTTCTCCACACAATGACGTTAGTAGTACTGACTGAGATTGCTCGGCAAATACGTCGTGTGTGGTGCGGTCGTGGCGGGCGACCGACTGCAGTGACAACCCATGAGATGGATCGCTGCGATCCGACGTTCCCGTGCGAGGCCCTTTAGTCCTTTCTACAGATGCCTTCTTCAGCGTAACACAATATATACGGCAGTGGATATTAGTTTGGCAGAGAGCTTGGTTGCAGAAAGCGTTTTGGCTGTATTGGTAACTGACCACGTGGAAAATCAACTGACCGACTTCTGGAAGTGCTGGCTAGGCAATGACTTCTTCATCCAAGAAAAGAGAAAGAAGCCAGTGGGAGACAACTGAGAGAATACGGAAGGTGAGCCATAAGTTGACAGCCCCAAGAAGCAGCATGTGGAATGCGTTGTGAGATCGTATGTGATCACGCACCAGGAATATCCCCCTGAATAGTCTACAGCGACGCGTCGTACTGTAGCCTGCCTCAACCTCGTGAGGAACTATCAGTATTACGCTCCTGTGATTGTGCGCCCATTGGGAACATAATGCGTTAGCAACAAAAAAAACACTCAAAATCATCTTGCTCGATCACGGTTTGTTCTTGGTCGGCGGTGAGTATACCACCTGTTTGCGCTGCCTGCTTTGCTCCTCTGTCTCTGACTCGTAGTGATTCACTCAGCACTCGCACAGTGCGATTAGGCGGCTAAAGAACGCGTCTGGATGGTTCTGACACAGCTGCAACATTCCCGTCGCTGCCTCGCTTCTACAGGCTTCTTCACTTGGTGTGAGCAGTCGCGGAACCTGGCGGACGGTTGTCACGTTCAAAATGTCAATCAAGTTGTGAGAAACTGATTCCTGATTGATTTTGGCGCTTCCTACTATCTCCTCGATCGTGATACACTGTCTACGAGTACTGAGGCCTACAGCTCCCTAGTGACTTCCGTCTCATCGTTGTTCGACACTCGGCCTTGTTTGACGACGCTAAAAATGCGACGCCTAACGAGATGGCGGATTCTCACTGTATGCTTTGTAAGGTAGCCCTTCTGTCCAAGCTACATTTTCCTTCCTTACTTTTCAGTATTACAATTTTGTATCGCATCTGCAGATATCGTATCATATACAGTTCCCATGCTGGCTGTCGGCGCCGGTGGAGCATATGGCCAGTGGACGGTGGTGTGGGGCGCTGTGGCTACATCTACATCTACATGGATACTCTGCAAATCACATTTAAGTGCCTGGCAGAGGGTTCATCGAACCACCTTCACAATTCTCCATTATTCCAATCTCGTATAGCGCGGGAAAAGAATGAACACCTATATGTTTCTGTACGAGTTCTGATTTCCCTTACTTTATCTTGGTGATCGTTCCTCCCTATGTAGGTCTGTGTCAACAAAATATTTTCCCATTCAGAGGAGAAAGTTGGTGATTGGAATTTCGTCAGAAGATTCCGTCGCAACGGAAAACGCCTTTCGTTTAATGACGTCGAGCCCTAATTCTGTATCATATCTGTGACACTCTCTCCCATACTTCGCGATAGTACAAAACGGGCTGCCTTTCTTTGAATTTTTTCTAACTTTTTCGAACTAGACGTGAAAACGCCCGTTACGTCGGCAGTGAGGTACGTAGGAAAAGCATTTGCTAACAAAAGTCGCTTTTTGGAATACAGATACTAAGAGTAGCTGCAGGCCAGAAGTACTTTCTCACAACAACTTTACAACGCCAGAAATCGATAATCTTAGTAAATAAGTGACTAATGTTTCAGCTAGGAAAAGTGTACGAACATATACGAAATGTCACGAGTGTTAAGTACGGGGTACAGGCTACGCGCCATAGTCACCAGACGCCAATAAGACGTATTCCGATCTAGTTCTGCCGTAAGACCATGCTCTCAGGAAATTCTTAGTTTCAGTTAATCGTTATTAATTGTGTGGATAGGGACTATTTTACCTCCGGAATATTTTACCCAAGAGGACGCCATCATCATTTAATCATACAGTAAAGCTGCATGTCCTCGGGAAAAAATACGGCTGTAGTTTCCCCTTGCTTTCAGCCGTTCGCAGTACCAGCACAGCAAAGCCGTTTTGGTTATTGTTACAAGGCCAGAACAGTCAATCATCTAGACTGTTGCCCTTGCAACTACTGAAAAGTCTGCTGCCCCTCTTCAGGAACCACATGTTTGTCTGGCCTCTCAACAGATACCCCTCCGTTGTGGTTGCACCTATGGTACGGCCATCTGTATCGCTGAGGCACGGAAGCCTCCCCACCAACAGCAAGGTCCATGGTTCATGGACACTTAAAGTAGTAAAGGAGTTTTGCTATTTATGGAGTAAAATAACAGATGATGGTCGAAGTAGAGAGGATATAAAATGTAGACTGGCAATGGCAAGGTAATCGTTTCTGAAGAAGAAAAATTTGTTAACATCGAGTATAGATTTAAGTGTCAGGAAGTCGTTTCTGAAAGTATTTGTACGGAGTGTAGCCATGTATGGAAGTGAAACATGGACGATAACTAGTTTGGACAAGAAGAGAATAGAAGCTTTCGAAATGTGGTGCTACAGAGGAATGGTGAAGATAAGGTGGGTAGATCACGTAACTAATGAGGAGGTATTGAATAGGATTGGGGAGAAGAGAAGTTGGTAGGACATGTTTTGAGGCATCAAGGAATCACAAATTTAGCATTGGAGGGCAGCGTGGAGGGTAAAAATCGTAGAGGGAGACCAAGAGATGAATACACTAAGCAGATTCAGAAGGATGTAGGTTGCAGTAAGTACTGGGAGATGAAGAAGCTTGCACAGGATAGAGTAGCATGGAGAGCTGCATCAAACCAGTCTCAGGACTGAAGACCACAACAACAACAACATTATCTGCTTACGGCGGTTAGGAATTAAATACGTCATAATGGCACACCTTTTGAACGTTATTCCAAATAATACAGCTTCCCACTTCTTCAATTAGAATCACTGGAAGCAGAAGCCGACGACGTTGATACTGTTTCTGCGACGGACATGAACTTCGAGAGCTTCTCGGTAAAATAAGTAGAATGAATCCTACACGACGACTCCGTAAGACAGTCCTAGGACAGATTGTCTTAATCTTTGCAAAACTTGGATGAAAAGTACGGTTACTTATACTGTAAGCCACTTGTACCAACCTTTACGGACTCACTGGCTAAACTGAGACATTTCTGGAGATTTAGTAGAAGTTGTGGGTTCTTGCACTAGGCATTCCTTGCGAGGGATGAACTGATCGCATCTGGATAAATTGCAGCGTTTGTGTCAGACACCTGTTGAGTGGAAAATTGGATCGCAGTTGGATAACATGTGACGGCAGAAAATATTTACAACAAATTTGTGTGAGGAACAAGAGGTGCATTTCGACGGCAAGTGCAACAAAAGAGGCCGGCCAGAGTGGCCATGCGGTTCAAGGCGCTGCAGTCTGGAGCCGAGCGACCGCTACGGTCGCAGGTTCGAATCCTGCCTCGGGCATCGATGTGTGTGATGTCCTTAGGTTAGTTGGGTTTAAGTAGTTCTAAGTTCTAGGGGACTGATGACCTCAGCAGTTAAGTCGCATAGTGCTCAGAGCCATTTTTCAACAAAAAAGGAAGCAGAAAGAGAACAATAACTGAAAAAAGTGAATGAAAATTGTGACTCGCGCATAGCAGCATTAGAATTGTGCGAGTTGCGTAACACAGAAAGTATGTAGCCTTCGTAATACACAAATCGCGAGAAGGATTACGAACCTTTCGCGAGTGAAACTTAACGATCGTCGAGAGGACGTCGTGGCAGAGAAGAGGGAGGGGTGATAGCGACTTCGAGCGTGGCAAGGCAAGCCGAACAACGCAACGCGATGACACCATGCGGCAAGCACGTCAACACGGCACAGCGGCAGAGAAGTGGTGCGCTGGAGGCATGCACGCAGGCGTCCGGAGTTCGACGCACGGCGAGACACCGGAGCGTTACGTCGCTCAACAGAGTGTCGAGACTTATATGTATCAAGTTTAAATTCAGTCCGATTGACATTGTTTATTGTTCATTAATGTTTCTTAGAAGCGGTAGAGTAAGCCAAGAAATAAAGATGAGTGACCTAAGTTTAGAATCAAATACCCCCCGATATGTTTCCGCTTGTAAAATCTAGGAAAGGACGAGTAATTAGAAGGAGTGATACTGTAGGAAAAGAGGAGCAGGAAGTGTCAGTAGATAGTTTAAGGGCAACAAAAACATGGCTGAGTCAAACACTCAGGCAGTTGTCAGTGAGTGTGTAACTACAAGTGAAGCTAAGAAAAATAAAGACACAGAATTTAGTATGCAATAAATGTTCGCAGCTGCGATACGTAAACTAGAAGAACTAACAACAAAATGAAAGAAACTAAGAACAGTTAGTTGAAACTAACCAAGAGCTAGTAGCGACTAACAGTAAGAAGAAACTGTCAGGGCTATTAAACGGCAGTTAATGAAAGTCATTCAGGAAACTAACAAAATAATCACTTACAAAGCAAAGAAATACATCATGGAGATTGAGAAAATAGAGAATGTATTAAAGGAGCAAAGGGTAGTTCGATTTTACAACGGCCGCGCGGGATTAGCCTAGCGGTCTTAGGCGCTGCAGTCGCGGACTGTGCGGCTGGTCCCGGCGGAGGTTCGAGTCCTCCCTTGGGCATGGGTGTGTGTGTTTGTCCTTAGGATAATTAAGGTTAAGTAGTGTGTAAGCTTAGGGACTGATGACCTTAGTAGTTAAGTCCCATAAGATTTCACACACATTTGAACATTTAGAACATTTGATTTTACAACGAGTACTCTACAGTACTGGCGCCTCTTTTACATCTTCTTCTTAAGTTGCCAATCCTAAGATTGATTTGCAGCAGCTCTCCATCCAGTGCGATTGTCGGCCAGCCTCTTCAATTCCGTGAAACTTCCGCATCCTAGGTCCTGCATTATCTGGCTTATGTACTTTCTTCTAGGTCTGCCTCTTGCCCTTTTGCCCTCCACAAGACCTTCCGTTACAGTGTGGACAAGACTTTCATGTCTCAGAATGTGTCCCATCCATATATCTCTCCTCTTCTTGACCGTCTTCCAAAGAACTGGAACTTCCTCCGCTCTCTGCAGGACTTCTTCATTTGTCATCCTGGCCGTCCATGGAATTTTTAACATCCTTCGCAGACACCACATTTCGAATCCTTCAATCCTTGTTCTTTCGTCCTCTCCAAGTGTCCAGGTTTCGCTGCCGTAGAGAAGCACACTCCCAACAAAGGTCTTTATTAACCGCTTCCTTAACGACAATCATATTTGATGTGAGGAGTCCTTTCCTTTTATAGAATGCTGTCTTTGCCTGATTTATTCTACTTATTACATCTTTCCTACTACGACCATCTGATGTTATTCTGCTTCCCAAGTAGACAAAGGTATTTCTTTCAGCTTCTCTCCATTCAGCCTTATATTCGTAATTGCTTGATTATTTTGTTTGCTTGCAACTAAGATTTTTGTTTTTGACTTATTAATTTTCATGTTATACCGTGTAGCAAGAGTGTTTTCCATTTCCTCCAACACTACTTGTAATTCTTCCTCATTTTCCGCTAGGACAGCAATGTCATCCGCAAAACGCAGCATATCAACTATTTTTCCCTGGATCCTGATTCCATTAGCTTGTCCTAACTTTTCTCTGACCTCGTCCATTGCTTTCTGTATGTACATATTAAAGAGGACAGGGGAGAGTGCACATACCTGTCTCACACCCTGTTTAATTTTTGCTTGTTGTTGATGTTCCCCACATCTCACTATTGCCACCTCTTCTTTGTATATGTTCCATATCGTTCTCCTGTCCTTGTACTTAGCTCCAGTTTCCCTCAATATCTGGAATAGTTTTTTCCATTCAACCTTATCAAAGGCCTTTTCGAGGTCAACAAATGCTATGTAGGTGTCCTTTCCTTTTTCCATTCTTTTTTCTATTATGAGCCTTAGGGCCATAATGGCTTCTCGCGTACCTCTCCCTCTTCTAAAGCCAAACTGGTCTTCTGTGAGCATGCATTCCACGTTCCCTTCAATTCTTCTGAGGAGGATGGTCGTCAAAATTTTTGATGCATGTGATGTTAGGCTGAGGGTTCTGTATTGTGCACACGATTTTGCTGGCATTTTCTTTGGTAATGGAACGATAATACACTTTTTGAAGTCCTCAGGCAGCTCTCCAGTATCATATATTTGGCAGATTAATTTATACATCTTTTATTTCTGTTCCAGCTGCTTTGATGATTTCTGCAGGCAATGAGTCAATTCCTGGTGCTTTTCCGTGCTTAAGTGCCTGTATTGCCTGATCAAATTCAGACCTTAGTATGCTGTCTCCTAGTTCATCTTATCTACTTCGTCCTCACTTTCAATCATGTCATCTTGTACGTTGCCTCCATATAATTTCTCTAGGTATTCCTTCCACGTAAGTGCTATATCTTCATGATTATACAACATCTTATTATCCTCTCTTATTAGGGCATTACATCTAATCCTTTGTCCTCCTGAGAAGAAGCGTTTCACTGTTTTGTATGCTAATTCAAGGTTCCCTTTCTTCAGAAGGTCTCCAACTTCTTTGCATCTGTCTTCAAGGAATCTTTCTTTTACTTGCTTCAACTTCCTGTTGATTTTGTTCCTAAGCACTCGGTATGCCGTTTTCCCTTCTTCCGTTTCATTATTTTTGAGCTTCCTTCTTTCCTCAAACATAAGTATTATTTCATCAGTTATCCACTCCTTCCTCTTTTCAGGTTTTTGTTTTCCAATTATCTCTTCAGATGGGACCTGGATAAACTGAAAGAACCAGAGGTTGTAGAGAGTTTCAGGGAGAGCATAAGGGAACAATTGACAGGAATGGGGGAAAGAAATACAGTAGAAGAAGAATGGGTAGCTCTGAGGGATGAAGTGGTGAAGGCAGCAGATGATCAAGTAGGTAAAAAGACGAGGGCTAATAGAAATCCTTGGGTAACAGAAGAAATATTGAATTTAATTGATGAAAGGAGAAAATATAAAAATGCAGTAAATGAAGCAGGCAAAAAGGAATACAAACGTCTCAAAAATGAAATCGACAGGAAGTGCAAAATGGCTAAGCAGGGATGGCTAGAGGACAAATGTAAGGATGTAGAGGCTTGTCTCACTAGGGGTAAGATAGATACTGCCTACAGGAAAATTAAAGAGACCTTTGGAGAGAAGAGAACCACTTGTATGAATATCAAGAGCTCAGATGGCAACCCAGTTCTAAGCAAAGAAGGGAAGGCAGAAAGGTGGAAGGAGTATATAGAGGGTTTATACAAGGGCGATGTACTTGAGGACAATATTATGGAAATGGAAGAAGATGTAGATGAAGACGAAATGGGAGATAAGATACTGCGTGAAGAGTTTGACAGAGCACTGAAAGACCTGAGTCGAAACAAGGCCCCGGGAGTAGACAACATTCCATTATAACTACTGATAGCCTCGGGAGAGCCAGTCATGACAAAACTCTACCATCTGGTGAGCACGATGTATGAGACAGGCGAAATACCCTCAGACTTCAAGAAGAATATAATAATTCCAATCCCAAAGAAAGCAGGTGTTGACAGATGTGAAAATTACCGAACTATCAGTTTAATAAGTCACAGCTGCAAAATACTAACGCGAATTCTTTACAGACGAATGGAAAAACTGGTAGAAGCGGACCTCGGGGAAGATCAGTTTGGATTCCGTAGAAATGTTGGAACACGTGAGGCAATACTGACCTTACGACTTATCTTGGAAGAAAGATTAAGGAAAGGCAAACCTACGTTTCTAGCATTTGTAGACTTAGAGAAAGCTTTTGACAATGTTGACTGGAATACTCTCTTTCAAATTCTGAAGGTGGCAGGGGTAAAATACAGGGAGCGAAAGGCTATTTACAATTTGTACAGAAACCAGATGGCAGTTATAAGAGTCGAGGGGCATGCAAGGGAAGCAGTGGTTGGGAAAGGAGTGAGACAGGCTTGTAGCCTCTCCCCGATGTTATTCAATCTGTATATTGAGCAAGCAGTAAAGGAAACAAAAGAAAAATTCGGAGTAGGTATTAAAATTCATGGAGAAGAAGTAAAAACTTTGAGGTTCGCCGATGACATTGTAATTCTGTCAGAGACAGCAAAGGACTTGGAAGAGCAGTTGAACGGAATGGACAGTGTCTTGAAAGGAGGATATAAGATGAACATCAACAAAAGCAAAACAAGGATAATGGAATGTGGTCGAATTAAGTCGGGTGATGCTGAGGGAATTAGATTAGGAAATGAGACACTTAAAGTAGTAAAGGAGTTTTGCTATTTAGGGAGTAAAATAACCGATGATGGTCGAAGTAGGGAGGATATAAAATGTAGACTGGCAATGGCAAGGAAAGCGTTTCTCAAGAAGAGAAATTTGTTAACATCGAGTATAGATTTAGGTGTCAGGAAGTCGTTTCTGAAAGCATTTGTATGGAGTGTAGCCATGTATGGAAGTGAGACATGGACGATAACTAGTTTGGACAAGAAGAGAATAGAAGCTTTCGAAATGTGGTGCTACAGAAGAATGCTGAAGATAAGATGGGTAGATCACGTAACTAATGAGGAGGTATTGAATAGGATTGGGGAGAAGAGAAGTTTGTGGCACAACTTGACTAGAAGAAGGGATCGGTTGGTAGGACATGTTTTGAGGCATCAAGGGATCACAAATTTAGCATTGGAGGGCAGCGTGGAGGGTAAAAATCGTAGAGGGAGACCAAGAGATGAATACACTAAGCAGATTCAGAAGGATGTAGGTTGCAGTAGGTACTGGGAGATGAAGTAGCTTGCACAGGATAGAGTAGCATGGAGAGCTGCATCAAACCAGTCTCAGGACTGAAGACCACAACAACAACAACTGTTTTATTAGGCCATCTCTCATATTTTCCCAATGTTGTTCTACATTCCCTATAGGATGCTGTTGAATTAGATCCTTAGCCCTTTCTTGGAACTCCTTCTGCGTCTCACGGTTTCCAAGCTTCCCTATATCCAGTTTTCCATTTCCTATTTTCTTCCTTATGCATTTGAACTTGAGTCGGCATTCCGCAACAACCATGTTGTGATCACTCACAATATCTGGGCTTGCGTATGCTCTAGAGTCTTTTAGTTGATTTCTAAATCTATTTTTGACTAGAATGTAATCAATTTGGTATCGTTCTCTATCCCCTGGTGACTTCCAGGTGTATCTTCTACGGGGGTGATGTTGAAACCACGTGTTCGATATTATCAGTTGACTCCTGTTACAAAATTCTATAAGTCGGTCTCCTCTATCATTCCTTTTACCAAGGCCGTAGCGTCCAACAGCTGGCTGTACCTCTTTATCTCCTACTATTGCGTTCCAGTCTCCCATGATTATTAAATTTGTTTCTCCTTTGATTCCTCTCAAGGCTCCATTTAACTCTTCATATACAGCTTCAACTTCCTCATCCTCCTGGTTTGTGGTAGGCATATAGACCTGTATCACAACCGTCTCTGTAGGTTTGGTATCCAGACTGACAAGTATTATCCTTCCTCCATATTGTATATATCCCTTCACTCTCTGCCCCAATTTTCGACTCATAACTACTCCAACCCCACCTGCTCCAGGTCTATCTTCTATCGTTCCTGTGTGAATTATCCTGTACTCATCACTCCAGAAATCTCCGCAGTCAGGCCATCTCATTTCAGACACTCCTAGTATATCCAACTTCATTTTCTTCATTTCTTGCTTAAGGTTTTCGAGCTTCCCCATCTGCAGTAAGCTTGTATTTATCATTAATATCGCGCCCAACGCAAAGTCCCAAGCAACTCGAAAAAAGCGCAAGTGACTCCAGTATGTAAAAAGGGTAACTTATGTTTGCTGCAGAATCCTTGAACATATTCTCAGTTCGAATATAATACACTTTCTTGAGACTGAGAAGGTTATGTCCACGAATCAGCATGGTTTTAGAAAGCATCGCTCGTGCGAAACTCAGCTTCCCTTTCATCACATGATATAATGAGAACTATGGATGAAGGGCAGTAGTCAGACGTTATATTTCTAGATTTCCGGGAAGCATTTGACACGGTGCCATATTGCAGGCTGCTAAGAAAGGTACGAGCGTACGGAATAATTTCACAGATATTTGAATGGCTCGAAGACTTCTTAAGTAATAGAACGCAGCATGTTGACCTCGACGGCGAGTGTTCATCACAGA
Source organism: Schistocerca nitens (assembly GCF_023898315.1). Lineage (NCBI taxonomy): Eukaryota > Metazoa > Arthropoda > Insecta > Orthoptera > Acrididae > Schistocerca > Schistocerca nitens. The sequence continues at coordinate 491,923,866 of NC_064622.1, forward strand.
CAAGGGTATCGTCAGGAGTCGCCAGAGAAGTGTGATAGAACCACTGTTGTTGTCTACATACATAAACGATGTGGCTGAAAGGGCGGGCAGCAATCTGCGATTGTTTGCCGGTGATGCAGTGACTGTAGGGAGATACAAGACATGTTAAACAAAATTCCCGGCTGGTGTTATGAATGGCAGCAAGCCCTAAATGTGAAAAAATGTAATTCGATGCGGATGAGTATGAAGATCAAACCTGTAATGTTCTGATACAGTGTTACTAGTGTCTTGCTTGACACACTCACTTCGTTCAAATATCTCGGCGTAACGTTGCGAAGGGATATGAAATGGGACGAGCATGTCAGAACTGTGGTAGGGAAGGTGAATAGTCGACTCCGGTTTGTTGTGAGAATTTTAGGAAGGAGTGACATAGGACGCTGGTGCGACCTTTTCTTGAGTACCACTCGAGTATTGGGGATCCGTACCAGATGGGATTGGTGGAGGACGTCGACTTACAGAGGCAGGCTTACGGATTTCTTACCGGCAGGTTCGAACAACACGTAAGTGTTACGTAGTTGCTTCGGCAACTCAAATGGAAATCCCTGGAGGGAAGGCGACGTTCTTTTCGAGAAACGCTATTGAGAAAATTTACAGAACCGACATTTGAAGTTGATTGTCGAACAATTCTACTGTCGCCGACACACGTTGCGCGTAATGACCACGCAGATGAGATACAAGAAATACGGCTCATATGGAGGCATAGTCGTTTTTGCCTCGCTCTACTTGCGAGTGGACCAGGAAAGGAAGCAGTACAAGGTACCCTCCACCGCGCACTGCACGGTGGCCTGCGGAGTATCGATTTAGATTTAGATTTAGAACTGAGGATTTATCAGAAAGTGTCATGGCTGGGAAAGCAGCAGTAGTAAATTAAATACGACGGAAAATTAAAACCTCAGATGAAAATATCAGTGAGGAGGTTGAAAAATGTGATGTGTCAGTCTCCAATATAAACAAAAAGAGTCGATGAAGCTAGGGAGCTTTGTCTAACAGAGAAACTAATACTAAAGAAATATTTGACAATGTAACTGGCATTCAGCAGAAGGCCAGTGCTTATATTGCCAGGGCCTTGATATCTTTTCTGAAAGAATAGATGAAAAATTAGATTCAAAACTGAGAAATCATATTGCAGTAAATGAGAATACTTACCGCAAATTTGATACTAACAAGGGAACCTCCCCATCGCGTCCCCCTCAGATTTAGTTATAAGTTGGCACTGTGGGTAGGCCTTGAAAAACTGAACACAGATCAATTGAGAAAACAGGAAGAAGTTGTGTGGAACTGTGAAAAAATAAGCAAAATATACAAACTGAGTAGTTCTTTGGAAGATAAGCAACATCAAGGACAGTGGGACCGCAGAAGCGCCGTGGTCTCGTCGTAACGTGAGTAGCTACGGAACGAAAGGTCCTTGGTTCAAATTTTCCACCGAGAGAAAACTTTAATTTTTTATTTTCAGTTTATGTGACAAACTCTTATGTTTTCATCCCTTTTTTGGGAGTGATTATCACCTCCACAAGAAAACCTAAATCGGGCAAGGTAGAAGAATCTTTTTACCCATTCGCCATGTGTACAAGTTAGGTGGGTCGACAACATATTCCTGTCGTGTGACTTAGATGCCGTCATCAGTGTCGTATAGAATATATCAGATGTGTTTTCCTGTGGAGCAATCGGTTGACCTATGACCTTGCGATCAAATGTTTTCGGTTCCGATTGGAGAGGCACGTCCTTTCGTCTACTAATCGCACGGTTTTGCGATGCGGTCGCAAAACACAGACACTAAACTTATTACAGTGAACAGAGACGTCAATGAACGAACGGACAGATAATAACTATGCAAAAATGAAGAAGGTAAAATTTTCACTCGTGGGAAGACTTGAACCAAGGACCTCTCCTTCTGTAGCTGCTGACGCTACCACGGGACCACGGCGCTCCAGAGCTCACGTGCTCCTTGATGTTGCCTATATGGCCCATGGACTACTAAGTTTGTATATTTTGCTTATTTTTTCACAGTTCCACACAACTTCTTCCTGTTTTCTCAATTGATCTGTGTTCAGTTTATTAAGGCCTATCCACTGTGCCAAGTTATAACTAAATCTGAGGGGGTGCGATGGGGAGGTTCCCTTGCAAGAGAAAAGTGCACAATACAAATACCCTAATAAGAGAGACAGAAATGTTGTTAATCAGGGCTACTATTTGTAAGTAGGTAGATTAAACAAGGTTATTATTACATCTACATGTACATTTATACTCCGCAAGCCACCCAACGGTGTGTGGCGGAGGGCACTTTACGTGCCACTGTCATTACCTCCCTTTCCTGTTCCAGTCGCGTATGGTTCGCGGGAAGAACGACTGCCGGAAAGCCTCCGTGCGCGCTTAGGAGAAAGGTACACTGTATCAGGAATCATACGAAGAAACCTGGTAATATTTTCAAGAATTCGTGTCAGGTGGTTGATTTGCCAGAGAAATCGACGAAAGGTAACGGTTGGAAGGTGGAAATCAAATAATAATGAGAAAGAAAATAGTAATAATGTAAGCAGCGTACCCACAAATGAAAATGAAAGATATGGTAATGGTTTTCCCAGAAAAGAAACAGGTGCCAAACGAAGCGGATAACGTTCTTGTGACGGTAAACAAAATAAAGGTTATGACACAGGAAACACCGTCGAGAACTTTCATTTTCATGCCCGTAGACGAAATGACGATTGTGACAGAGAGAGTCTTGATGGGAGTTTAATATTTCACGGCAACCCCTATGTTATAATAATGTCAAAGAAAATGTGGGTAATGGGAAGGAGTCAAGGGATGAGAATACATGTAATTATTAGTTTATTGTGAGGGTTAAAGCTGGTGGTACTGAATCAGTAGCGATCACAGCGATAGCCATTGTAAAAGGAGGATTGTATGGGCAAATAACATGTAGAGGGAACGTACTAGTGCAAGGATTTAAGGTTGTAGATTCTATTAAAGAAGAAAAACGAGTATTAGTGAAAATTAGGTATAAAGAAAAGGTGACAAAAATCATTGACATGTCGGTACCAGATGAGTGTATCATTTTTATAATGGGAAAGTGTCCGTTGGCACACCATCGTGAGTGTGAAGAAGGGCATTATGACCGATAACGTAATTTGCAAAAATTAACGTTTCTTGCAGAGAAGTGATAAGCGATGCTATGTGACGATGATAAGTGATGTCTGCGATACGAATCCAGTAATGGTGAAATCACACCAGAAAAAAATGAAAGTCAGAACTTTAGTGAAACAAAACTAGCGAACTGTGAAATGAGAGTTAAAGGAAAGTAATATGATTAACGAAATGCTGAAAGGAACAATAAAGAATTCGATTATGAAGTACGAGAATGTATTTTCAAATAGTACAGACATGATAAAGAATGACTGTAATGTATACAAAGTTAATGATAGAATAAAACTAATTTACGAAGCTGCAAAAAGAACGTATTTATGAAATGTACAAGATCAATGAAAAATGAAGAAAAACTCATAGTGTTTTAAGGACAAGGTAAAAACGTATTAGAATTCTGAAGAACAGGAGATTATGAACAGGGTACATAGCCGAAATCCAGTGGAAGTGGCACGTCCTTAAACCAAAGTCATAAGAGGTATATACAACGCAGCTGATATGAGATACTGTGGTAGATAACGGGAAGGCGGCTGGCTTTGACAAATGTGAATACGAGCTAACGATGAGAAGACATCTATAGTAAAAAAAACGAATATATGAAATGTACTCAAAAGACCCATTTATGTCACAAAATTGACGCTACATAGTAGCACAGTAAGAGTGTAAGAGTATTATGGCAGTTTAAGGGACCAGTGCAGACGGTGGAGTACTAATGACCTCTAGCTGAACGTGGTCGACTGAGTGAATGAATGGACACCGTCGTGACGTAATCAAGGATGCATCTAATTGGCCTGTTAGTAAACAGATCAGGTGAAGGGTATTGACCCCAAGGAAGGGAACACAGAAAAACTGTAAACACAACTGTTTCATGTAGGGATTTGTAGTTGTTGATAAATAAATAAGTGAAGAACAAATATAATGAAATAAGAATTACAATTGGAAAATAATTTTCAGGAAATAGTAAAATAGCAGTGTTTCTTGTAGTGGATTAGTTGTTTATTATGGACTAATTAATTAAAAATCATATTTAAAAACAAATCACTAGTAATAAAAATAGCAGTTTATAAATTTTTTCGATTTGTCACTTGGGCGGAATTACAAATATATTATTAAAATATTCGACGTATGAGAAATACAAACCATTGTTATTTTGTTTATAATATATATGTTTTTGTTGCATGTCCTCATACTAAATGTAATAATGGATGTGGACACGGGAAATGTCGGAGCACTCATAACCGAAGTGCACTGAGGGCTGAATCAGATGAACAATCTGAAACAAGAGACAACTTCGCGCAAAGAACGTGTTATGGTGGGCAGTAAGACGAAGAGACGTGAATTTCCTGACTGCATTGTGCACATTGCGTTTGTGGATTTTGTCTATATTGTGTGTGTGTGTAGTGTAAATCGTGAAAAAGTGCTTCAGTGGATTTCTTTGCGATGGCCAGTTAGCCGCTGCAAAATGTGAGCGAAATGCTTTTATTATTTTTCTGAAAGTATGGTAAATAAGACAATATTTTGCTGATGTTCTGAGCGAATTCAGTATCCTGAAATTTACAATTACTGTCTTTTGTGTTCTATTTCAGATGTTATATTTGATGTGTTATTGGTGTTCAATGATTTTCTATTTGAAAGAGTGACGATATTTAGTTTTGCGAGAACATCGGAGGTAAAATTCAAAGCTTATGTTAATACAATTAATCGGTAGGATAAGAGAAGCAGCTCATTATGTAAAAAATGTGACAGTATCTCACGAACAATAAGATTTTGCGTTTATAACATTTCAAAACGAAATACTGAAATTATGTTGATGAAAATAATTAACATAAAACAACTTGCGTAAAAAGCGAACTGACCTAACTGTACAGGTTCTTCCTAAGAGGTAAAAGTCTGCGTTGCTAGTGTTCCCAAAATTACAACTTTGTTTAAAATAATATCGCAATTTTGAAAATAAATTACCGAAGGATATGTGTAAGGTACCCTTCTTGTCCCAGCCCCATTTTAATTCTTTAGTTTCCAATTTCACAAATTTCTGTCGCGTTTGTAGATGTCATGTAGCACTCAGTGAGTAAAGCGGTACTGCAGAACGCACACAGTCGGGACTAAGATTTCAGTTCCCACGCTAGCTGTAGCAGCCCGTGGACCATATGGCGTTACCAGTGAACGCCGCTGTGAGGCGCTGTGGCTAGACCTGAGAACGCCCCTTACGTCAGCAGCGAGGTATACAGGGGAAGACTGTTATTCTGACGCGAAGCAATTAATTTTGCCCGACAAATATTTGCTAATAAAAGTCGCTTTTTCCAGCGCAAATATTAGGGTAGGGCTACAGGTCATTACTACTTCCTTACAACAATATTACAATTCCGGATATCAATCAAGTTAATAAATAAGTGAATAATTTTTAAGCTAAGGAAAATGTACGAACATGTACGAAACATCACGAGTGTAAAAATGAGGTGCACCCAGTTAGTCGTCAGTCGCTTATAGGATGCCTTCTGACCTAGTTTTCTGTTAAGACCATTCTCTCAGGAAATTGTTAGTTTTCAATTAATCGTTATTAATGGGTCAACATTATCAGTTTCCAGTGGTTATTAAATTAAATACACCGTAATGGCATCCACTTTGATTGTTATTCTGAATAGCTTCTCGCTTCATCATTTAGAATCACGGGAAGTAAAACAGAGCTTGACAGAGAACCCGACGGCGCCGAGGGACATAAGCTTTGAGAGCTTCTCGGCAAAACAGGTAGAAAAAAGTCTAAACGACGACTGTCCAAGACAGCCCAGGGAAGGATTGCCTTAATCTCCGCAAAACTACTATGGAAAGCCACGACTAGTCATACTGAACGTCTTTTGTACCATCCTCTACGGACTCACTGGGTAAAATGAGTCATTTCTGTAGGTTTAGTGGAGGCGGGAGCTTCTTGGAACTTCCACCGACTCGGGATGGACTGCTGCAGTGCTGACCCCCTTCGGCTGCGGCATCAATTTACGCACGATACACGGAGATATGAGTTTTCTCCGAAATTGTGTTTCAGTATCACTAACGGCATATTACGGTAGTGTGACGCTGGTATTTCAATCAGCACCTAGGCCACCATTATTTCCTTGCAACATAACAAAAATTAATTAGGTAACTTTACTTTTTCAAGGTGGTACTGTAAGATTACTGCCCCTATCAGGGCGACAGATGTGAAGCTCCCCACCCCCCTTTGGTTATTTTAGTAATTTTTCCGGCTATCGGACTCTGTTATGAGAGCTTTACGTAGAGAACCGTTATAAAATAAACGTGACCATATGGCTAATACTAACACGTGACTCTTATACTTTTAAAATATTAAAGTTGTTCTGTTGAAAATGGAAAATGTCAGTTTGATATAATAACAGTACAAATTAATATTATTGTCAACAGTGCCTAAGCTCACCCTTCTTTTGTCAGGAGTTAAGCTCATTTCACCTTCGTAGTGCAGAAACCGTTGATTTATTGTATTTCCACATTTATTAAACAGGTAAACACTGATCATGGAAGCATTTTCATTTACCTTCTACTGTCCACATCTTCCTCCACATAGCTTACTGATTAACAAACGCGATATACAGTAAATTTCATAACTAATACCGTGCGAATTTCCGCGAAATAGTTGATGTACTTACACACTTGTTTATTGCCAAACGACGTGACACATTCAACTCTTAATTATTCCTTCTAGTAAATTTGCGCTTCGAAAATTCCGGAAGCTAGTGATACGTAAGGACTATTGTACCGCTTCGTCATAATATCAAGAGCAGCAGTACTCCTCATAGTAACCAAAACTTTATTACTATCCCTTGTAATTAGAGTATCACCAATGAACAACGAAAATTCTATATATTAGAACCCGGTGAACTATATGGAGAACACAGTCCGTTCCCACAACAGTCAGTAAACAGAAAGGAAAGCAGATTGCGGCTCCTTTGATTCGTAGTAAGTCAAACGCTCTCGATGGCATATTGAAACCGAATAAAGAGAAGCGATAGCTGCTTACTTCTGCGGCTCGAAACAGAAAGTCCTATAAAACAAAACTAATCTGACTGACTAAATGAAAATATTTTCGAAAGGAAACGGTAATAAACCAAATTGTGATAAATCTTTAGTTAAAAATTTATCAGGCAAGTTTTATATTCATTACTGCTCACATGTGCAAGCTGGCATTGCATTTTATGGGATGTATGTATTACACTTCACACAGTGGACATTTAGACATTCAAGAAATATTCAGAGCCAACCATTAACTTCAACGATGAACACAGAATGAAAAATGGCGCGTCACAGTGAATGATGCGTCACAGTGATCACAAAGTTTCGCACCATCAAGATCAAAGGTGAACTCTTTGGCAGTTACAAACCGTGAAGGACATCCAGCTAGCTATCCGCTCCAAAAGAATGCATATAGAATCATATTGGTGTAATGGAGTGATGAGAACTTGAGTGAATGTGATGGAATGCAACTGAATGCGATGCTGTCGTGGAGCTTGTCGTGGAACTGGCTGTCCCTTAAGGGACTCCGGAAAGGCTCAAAATAATGAAAAGTTCAATTTTTACTTTTTTGCGTTTTCTGAATCTGCAGACTATTACCTTTTAACAGATATATAATTTATTCAATTCCGAAGTCTACAACTATTTTTAAATTTTTTTTGAAATGTGTTCTACATGGGCGTGACCCACCGTGGCGCTGTTAAACTGCTGTCAAATGGTGTTATTATTAACGTCCGTGTTCATCAGGTACATTTTAGTGATGTGAGATAAAGTATGTGTTGTGGCTAACCTGTGATGGTTCAATATATATCGCTGGTGTGATTGTCGATTGTTTCATGTTTATTTACTCTGTCGTTATCTCGAAAATATTCGTAATTAATTCTGTTTCTTGAGTGTCTGTTTTGTTGAAGTATAATAATGAGTAAAAGTAAAGTTATTAGAAATCCTCTGAAGGCTTTTAAGAAAAGGAGAAATGTTGGAAAGCCAAAGGTATGTGTTATTACTGTAAACAATAAAGACGATGAAAATCCCCAACATAGCTTGTGTCCCAAAGAAGAAGACAGTTGGTGTAAATATAACAAAGGATTGCTAACTGGTGAAGTGTACACTCATAAGCATAGTCTGCCTCATGCAATAATGGAGGTGATAAAACCTATTTTCAGAGACTTAGCAGCACCTGAACTGTTGAAAAAGTGTATTCACGGAAAAACTCAAAACCCCAATGAAAGTGTAAATAGTGTTATATGGTCGAGAATCCCCAAGACTGTATTTGTTGGAATAGAAACACTTCACTTTGGTGTGTATGATGCTGTTGCGACTTTCAATGATGGCAACATTGTAAGGTGCAAGGTATTTAGAAATATGGGAATGAAGATAGGTTCTAACATGGTACGAGCGATGCTTGCTTTAGACAAGGAACGCCTTCGGGCTGCAGACAGGGCTGTAAAGAGTCTAGAAATACAAGCAAGAGTAAACAGGAGGAGGAACAAGAGTAAGCTGGAGGAGGAGTTTGCAGAGGATAAAAATAATCCATCCTATGGACCTGGAATGCACTAAAAAGTTAATCCAATCTTTGTCGCTCGATTCCCAAAACTTTTATTTTCTCATACTAATTACATGTTTTCTAAGGATCTTCCAAACATTTTTGTTTCAAACTTTCAGTAAATGTTACACAGTACCTTCTGCATAATTTAACACAGCCTTTTTCCAAAAAACTGTATATTTTTGAATATATAAATAAAAAAATTGCAAGAAATGTTGTGAATTTTCATTACAATTGAAAAAAAATCATCTTTAATAAGTGAACTAAAATTTTGTAAAATCCCTGTGTTAAGTTGTAGCCCATATTCCAATAAATAATCTGTAAAAAGTTCCTACCTCAAATACTTTGTGAGGAAAGATGTAATTTATAAGCGTTATTTTAACATTGCAAGTATAGGGCGTTCCGGAGTCCCTTAAGGCGTACTGCAGATAGTACGATAACATATTTTAAAGACACGGAAAATAACAATATAACAATTTTTCCAGTGGTTCCAGGTAGTATGAACTGCAATGTCACACACTTTTCACTTTGGTCAAAAGGGCTATGATTCCTGGTCGACGTATAAAAATAAGTAAGTTAGTTTGAGCAGCTACTGGCCAAAAGCGGCGCTCGTACTATAGTTCTAGTTCTGTTACGCCCATTTTCCCACTCTTCCTCGATTTCACTTAAATACTGCCTCCTGCCCTTGCAAGATCACGCACACAAGAACGAACCGTAGAGAGCAGAATACCGCCAATTTCTCGCAGCATACTGAAGAATTTTTCAGTCAGTTTTCCATCCAGATTAAGAGTCGGCATGATTGTACGAGTATAGGAATGTGTTGCGGCATTGATGATAGATGAACTTGAGCACTATAATGCACATCGTGTAAACTGTATCGAACATCTTCGAAAGGCGCAAACACCAGCTTTTGTAACAACGCCTTGTCCTTCCTTCAATATCCGTAGTTTTTTTTTTTTTATGGACTGCACAATTATATGTCTGCGGACATATTCGAAATCTGTTCATTATTGTTTGTTTTACTATACTGTGGATTATCTTCCATGTACGTAATTACGTTTCGTACCCGCCCCATGGGCAACGATTATCTCTACTACTCACCGGAGGCGGGATTTGTGGCTCCCAGTCCGACAAGCATGAACTACATGGCTTAGTCTCAGTTCCACTTGTTAAGCACGTATCGTCACCATTTTACTCCTCATGTACATTGTCTGCACAATTTAGCGTATACGACACCACACATTCCACTAACTCGTCTTGGAGAAACGCTAATATTTCATCGTCTGCCACCTCTTTCTCATTCCGCGAAATTTCCTGGGTTACTTTCTGACGCAATGCAAGCTTCGGCAACTGTTGTTGTCGATGTACCGCAATGTCTGCTTTGTTTATCGTTGCCATTGCTGTGCGGTGTATCAATACCACTAGCGTTGTAGCACTAATTACTCGTCGACTAAGCAGCTCAACTACGCTCCGTAGCATCGTGCTGTGCTCCAGTCCAGCCCTCTGTTGCCATTAGCAGGCAATATTGTGGTTGCACGGTAGACAATATGTGGGGCGTCGAACACCGCAAAGGTCATTGGATGTTCGCGAACTCACACTCAGGGGTTCACATGGCCCTGAGCACTATGGGACTTAATATCTGAGGTCATCAGTCCCCTAGAACGTAGAACTACTTAAACCTAACTAACCTGAGGACATCACACGCATCCATGCCCGAGGCAGGATTCGAACCTGCGGCCGTAGCGGTCGCGCAGTTCCAGACTGAAGCGCCTAGAACCGCTTGGCCACACCGGCCGGCCGCACTCAGGGGGTTCCTTGTTAGATGAGAATCATTGTTTTTTGTTTTGTAAATATCGGTGCGTTAGGCAATTATGTGTTTACATTAAGGGGCTCCGGAACGCCCTATACTTGCAATGTTAAAATAACGCTTATAAATTACATCTTTCCTCACAAAGTATTTGAGGTAGGAACTTTTTACAGATTATTTATTGGAATATGGGGTACAACTTAACACAGGGATTTTACAAAATTTTAGTTCAGTTATTAAAGATGATTTTTTTCAATTGTAATGAAAATTCACAACTTTTTTTTGCAATTTTTTATTTATATATTCAAAAATATACAGTTTTTTGGAAAAAGGCTGTGTTAAATTATGCAGAATGTACTGTGTAACATTTACTGAAAGTTTGAAACAAATATGTTTGGAAGATCCTTAGAAAACATGTAATTAGTATGAGAATATAAAAGTTTTGGGAATCGAGCGACAAAGATTGGATTAACTTTTTAGTGCATTCCAGGTCCATAGGATGGATTATCTTCATCCTCTGCAAACTCCTCCTCCAGCTTCCTCTTGTTCCTCCTCCTGTTTACTCTTGCTTGTATTTCTAGACTCTTTACAGCCCTGTCTGCAGCCCGAAGGCGTTCCTTGTCTAAAGCAAGCATCGCTCGTACCATGTTAGAACCTATCTTCATTCCCATATTTCTAAATACCTTGCACCTTACAATGTTGCCATCATTGAAAGTCGCAACAGCATCATACACACCAAAGTGAAGTGTTTCTATTCCAACAAATACAGTCTTGGGGATTCTCGACCATATAACACTATTTACACTTTCATTGGGGTTTTGAGTTTTTCCGTGAATACACTTTTTCAACAGTTCAGGTGCTGCTAAGTCTCTGAAAATAGGTTTTATCACCTCCATTATTGCATGAGGCAAACTATGCTTATGAGTGTACACTTCACCAGTTAGCAATCCTTTGTTATATTTACACCAACTGACTTCTTCTTTCGGACACAAGCTATGTTGGGGATTTTCATCGTCTTTATTGTTTACAGTAATAACACATACCTTTGGCTTTCCAACATTTCTCCTTTTCTTAAAAGCCTTCAGAGGATTTCTAATAACTTTACTTTTACTCATTATTATACTTCAACAAAACAGAGACTCAAGAAACAGTATTAATTACGAATATTTTCGAGATAACGACAGAGTAAATAAACATGAAACAATCGACAATCACTCCAGCGATATATATTGAACCATCACAGGTTAGCCACAACACATACTTTATCTCACATCACTAAAATGTACCTGATGAACACGAACGTTAATAATTACACCATTTGACAGCAGTTTAACAGCGCCGCAGTGGGTCACGCCCTTGTAGAACACATTTAAAAAAAATTTAAAAATAGTTGTAGTCTTCGGAATTGAATAAATTATATATCTATTAAAAGGTAATAGTCTGCAGATTCAGAAAACGCAAAAAAGTAAAAATTGAACTTTTCATGATTTTGAGCCTTTCCGGAGCCCCTTAAGAGAAGATTCATTATTTTATATACCAGTATCGCGGTCTCCGTTAGTGCACTGCGCAGCACAGTACAACATACCGTATTGCGTCACAAGCAAATGAATATAAGCTTCCGGACGGCGTCGTCACCAACAAACGACCTACGATTTCTTTACTACATAATGTCTGTAAATGAAGACAGAAGAAACAAAAGAGAAGAAACACCAAACAAAAACAGTATTTACTTCCTTACAGCGAGAACAACGATTTTCTGATTTCTACGTTTACAACAGATCACATTTACAAAAGGTGTTCGAAATTTGCACCATTTTCTCAAATACAAGAGTTGCATCGAAGAATCATTCCTTCACGCCTAAGGCTAATCGCTGCACGTGCGGCGAGGTACGTCGTCTGGTGACGTCAGATGTTCAACATTTCTCAACCAGTTTTGGGGTATTTCCCGACATTTGCTGGCCCATATGTCTTATATTAAATCACTTGTGTCAGCGTCATTTCCGTCGCTTCAGGGGTTTTTTAAACGTTATACTTATACGTATACTGTGGTAAAGAGAACACGAATATTCGAAGGAATTCGGGTTTTAAGTGTATAAAGGAAACACTAACTTAAGGAGTTTGCTTCATTTGAATACAGTATTTTTTTACGGTTAATGAGCTTTTATTGTTTACAGCAAGAAAAACAGGAAACTCATTTTTCTCACGTATTGCCATCAGCCGCTGTGTGGGAACCGCTCGTTAATTTTCTCTGTGGGAAATCTCATTACAACAATGCTATAGCCTGAAATATTGACATATATTTTTTACTTTTACGGCAGATCAAACAACTGTTCACTGATAGCCGGCTGGGGTGGCTGAGCGGTTCTAGGCGCTACAGTCTGTCTAGGTGCGACAGACAGCACGTGCGGCGAGGTACGTCATCTGGTGACGTCAGATGTCCAACATTTGTCATCCACTTCTTGGGGTGTTTCCGGACTATTGCGACCCAGAGTGTCTCGTATTGGTTCAAATGGCTCGGAGCACTATGGGACTCAACTGCTGAGGTCATTAGTCCCCTAGAACTTAGAACTAGTTAAACCTAACTAACCTAAGGACATCACAAACATCCATGCCCGAGGCAGGATTCGAACCTGCGACCGTAGCGGTCTTGCGGTTCCAGACTGCAGCGCCTTTAACCGCACGGCCACTTCGGCCGGCTGTCTCGTATTAGATTACTTCTCTCAGCGTCATCTACATCGCTTCAGGGGGTTTCAAAAGTCAATCAGAATCACCCTGTATAATACCTAACATTCGATTCATACACAAGATTTCAAACATACACAGCGTATTCGCCCACATTTGGTATCAGACACAGCTGTTAACTCGGTTGCAATATGGCACACTTTGCATGATCGCTAAATTTTGGCGCACGGACTGCAGCGAACTTTATACCGTCATTTCTGCGGCCAGGTTGTGGTTAAGATTTCGAGCAGTAAACGTATGGCCGCAGTAGGGATCGTTACGTCGGATGCCGCGACCAGGAAGCGGCGGCCTGGCCGGCGCAGTCTGGGGCCCCGCATCACATCACGCGGACGCCCCGCTGGCTGCGGCGGCAGGTACAGCGGCGCCGCGGCCGCCCTTTGTCCTGCCCAGCGGGGGGCCGGCCTCGGCCCTTAATGAGCCCCCCTAATGACGCGGCGCGGCCTTACAAGGCCACCACGGCGCGCCCGCACTCCCCAGCTCCGTACAGCAACAACAACAGCAATACACCCACCTACTTGTTGCCACCTCGGCGGTTTGTAGCAGTCTCGCGTCAGCCCTAAAAAAGTTGGTTCAAATGGCTCTGAGCACTATGGGACTTAACTGCTGAGGTCATCAGTCGCCTAGAACTTAGAACTAATTAAACCTAACTAACCCAAGGACATCACACACATCCATGCCCGAGGCAGGATTCGAACCTGCGATCGTAGCGGTCACTAGGTTCCAGACTGTAGCGCCTAGAACCGCACGGCCACTTCGGCCGGCCTAAACAAGTCTGTCATCTAAGTATGCGCGGTACTGCCGGAGGGGGAGGGCGAAAGGGGTGCCTCGGAGGTGGCATAACCCAGCCCCTCCCCCCACCCCAATATTTTTCGTAAAGCAGTTTCAGATTTTTAGTCTTATTTGACAGAGAACAACATTGCTCAAGGAATATATTCAAGCTTAGCTATTTATACATACTAAAAGTTCTTCTCCAGCAAGAACTAATAATTTACAGGATTTGCTGATGTGCCAGTAAATCACTTAGGCTGAGGTAATACGAGTCATGGGACATCGATATGCACATATACAGATAACGATATTATAGCGTACACAAGGTATAAAAGGGCAGCGCATTGGCGGAGCTATAATCAGGTGATTCACATGAAAAGGTTTCCGATGTGATTATGGCCTAGCCGCACGACAAGAATTAACAGGCTTTCAACGCGGAATGGTAGTAGAAGCTAGACACATGGGACATTCCATTTAAGAAATCGTTGGGAACTTCAGTATTCCAACATCCACAGTGTCAGTGGTATGCATACCAGATTTCAGTCGTTACCTCTCACCACAGAGAGCGCACTGGCCTACGACCTTCACTTAACGACCGAGAGCAGCGGCGTTTCCGAACAGTTGTAAGTGATAACAGACAAGCAACACTGCGTGAAATAACCGCAGAAAACAGTGTGGGGCGCACTACGGACGTCTCCCTTAGGACAGTGCTGCAAAATCTGGCGTCAATGGATTGGTTCAAATGGCTCTGAGCACTATGCGACTTAATTTCTGAGGTCATCAGTCGCCTAGAACTTAGAACTAGTTAAACCTAACTAACCTATGGACATCACACACATCTATGCCCGCGGCAGGATTCGAACCTGCGATCGTAGCGGTCGCTCGGCTCCAGACTGAAGCGCCTAGAACCGCACGGCTACTCCGGCCGGCGCGTTAATAGACTATGGCAGCAGACGACGGACGCGAGTGCCTTTGCTGATAGCACGACATTGCCTGCAGCGCCTCCCCTGGGCTCGTGACCAAATCGGTTGGACCCTAGGCGACTTGAAAACCGTTGACTGGTAAACTGAGTCCCGATTTCAGTTGGTAAGAGCTGATGGTGCGGTTCTAGAGTGGTGCAGATCCCACGAAGTCATGGACCCAAGCTGTCAATAATGTACTGTGCAAGCCGGTCGTGGCTCCATAATGGTGTGGCATGTGTTTACATGCAACTGACTGGTCCTTTGGACCATCTGAACTGATCACTGTCTTGGGTACCATTTGGGATCATTGTTGGACTTCACGTTCCCAAACAACTAGGGAATTTTTGTGAATGACAATGCGGAATTCATCGGCTACAATCGTTCGCGATTGGATCGAAGAATGTTCTGGACAGATCGAGCTAATAATTTGGCCGCGCAGCACGCCCGACACGAATCCCATCGAACACATATGGGGCATAATCGAGACGTCACTTCGCGCACAAAATCCTGCATCGGCAACAAATTCGCAGTTATGGATCGATTATAGAGGCAGCATGGCTGAATGTTTCTGCAGTGCGCCTCCAACGACTTGTTGAGTCTATGCCACATCGAGTTACTACACTAATCCAGGCAAAAGGAGCTCCGACACGCTAACGGGAGGTATCCCATAACTTTTGTCACCTCTGTGCATATATTTCATCAGAAAGAAAATATTCCAAGTTTTAATGAATGGTTTTGTTACGACTACGATAGGAGCGGGGCAGATAAGCATGAATCCACTAGGTTTTCCTGCAGTTCATTACAGGAATGGCAACAAAGCAGACGACTGTTAATCTTTGAAAACAGAGTTTGTTCATCTACGATACGACGTAAAATCCCTCAAAGACACAAAAGATGTTTCACCTCTATGAAGAAAGAAATTCGAATATAAATTGCCCACGTTGAACAAAACTTTACTGTTCTATGACGACTGAAGAACTACCTGCGTTTAACCTTGACACGGAAGGGGCTCATTCACGTAGCAGTTTGCAGTGTCGACAAGTTGCTGTTCGATCAGATACACTTAATACGTGCTGCTAGAATATTTACAACAAAGTTTGACATCAGCAGAAACGTATCTGGATTACTGTAGGATGAACTTTGCAAGAGTAATTTACCTCATGCTCTTGAGAGTGTATTTAATTATCGTTTCTGACTTTTTGAATATTTACAGCTTTTTGCTGGTTGTCATTGTTTTCCATTTGTGTTTTTGTACGTATTTTTAAAGTTTCAAAAAGAAGCTAAATAAAATCGTGTATGTAATAGGCTTTTCATTTACATTTCCAATAAAGATCAGACAGTTTGAAAAACTGCCATTTCTAGATGTGCTGGTCACAAGGGACGGCGAAAACCTGGGACACAGCGTGTATCGAAAACCGACACACACGGACCGATACCTGCACAAACTGTCAAACCACCACCCGAGCCAGAAAAGAGGCATGATTAGTACGCTCGTAACGAGAGCAGGACGAATATGTGAGCCTCAACACCTCAAACGAGAAATGCAACACCTGGAAACTGTTCTGAGGAGCAATGGGTACTCCACAAATTACATTAGAAGTGTAACAGAGCTAAACACTCGGCGAAGTAAGGAACCAGAAAAAGAAATGTCGGGTACGGCCTTTCTGCCATACATTCCCAGAGTGACGGACAGAATCGGCCGTATATTGCGCAAACATGGCGTAAAGACGATTTTCAAACCGACAAGGAAGATCAAAGAGTGTCTTAGATCGGCGAAGGAGAAAAGAGACCCACTTGCAATGTCGGGAATATACCGTATACCTTGCACATGCGGAAAAGTTTATGTCGGAATGACTGGACGATCCATTAACACCAGGATCAAAGAGCATAAGCGACATTGCAGGTTGGGGCAGGTGGAGAAATCGGCCGTGGCAGAGCACGCACTGAATGAGACCGACCACGTAATAAAATTCGCCGACACGGAAGTTCTGGCTGTAGAGAAGCACTATCACACGCGCTTGTTCAGAGAAGCTGTAGAAATCCAAAAACACGCGAACAGTTTCAACAAGAAAGAGGAAAGCCTTAAGGTAAACGGATCCTGGCTTCCCGTACTGCAGCGAACGACCGTCGCAGGTAGCAAGAGGAGAACCGCACCGGAAATGACCGCGGAGAAGCCCTCGGACGTTGGCGCGCCAGGTACATATAGTCTGCGGCCGCGAGCTCGTCTCCAGTTCACCACCGGCAATGGAGGGTGAAGCTTTGACAATGCCAGCCACTCGTGCTGGCGAAACGTCAGAAAAATCATTAGATGAACGTCGGCCGAAGAACCCGAGACAGAAGCCAATAGGCAGTTTGTCAACAAGTGGCCACGAAAGCCTTAACAATTTTGTAGTTTGAAAAACTATACAGTTTGAAATAGTTTCCACGGTTGTTTAGGACATAATACATAATTATAGAAATACACACACTGTCGATAAATTTCAGTATTAATATTATCCAGTTTTTCTATCCTCGTTAATCGAAAAATACGTTTTAATAGAGGCATAAATTGTCACGCTTTAGGAATTTCCAGTCTCATTGAAATATATGGTCTGAGGCACCCAGGATGCTGGAAAAAGGTCCTAATTTTTCAGTTTTTTTCAAGGATGCACGTCTACCCAAGAACAAAATCTGTTTGAAACTGAGAACAAGATATATATATATATATATATATATATATATATATATATATATATATATATATATATATATATATATATATATATATACCGTTAGAATAGCCGGGTTTGAAATAATAAATATTCGTTCGTTTTTTGCTGTTATTTTCAGCATAAACGTAGACATCGAATAAAGGTTTTGAACATTTTTAGACTCTCTCAGACTCTTGGATTACACGTTTCATGACACAGTGAATCAAAATATGAATTATGTATATAAAGAAAAACTTATTCCGTCCACCATTCGCTAGTGTTCTCTAAAAGTAGTACTCCCAGTGATTCAGTTTCTTTTTTTACTCTGCTCGAAAGCTCTATTGTAATCGAGGATGCTATACCATTTGGATATTACGGATAGTCACTACTAAAATGTGAAAACTATGATTATTGGAGAAGTAATTTTCGTGTCAAGTTTTCTGTCTCCGAAGACTAGAAGCAGATGAAATCATATTATGTGGACATAAGCAGCAGGTCAGCAACATTCCCTGTTGTTGATCATGACGGCTGCATATAACGAACATGAGGCTGGCATGAAGTCTACAGTATGCTTGAAAGAACAAATTATTATCATTTCAGTGCAACCGCAACAGAGCGCGTAAGGAAAGTTACCGAAGCGGGTTTCCCATTCAGAAACTGCAGCTAAATGTTGGTTGTTTGAAAGAAGATCGTCTCATGGCTCGTGTGAAAGGTGGAACGGTCTGCCAGCACAACTCGGAATTCGACATCGGCGGGATGGAGGCTCCAGAATACCGTTCCGCAATATTGCCACCCATGTTTTTACGGTTTCCGCAGCTACCGTATGAATATAGACTCGCTACATGCTAGCACTAGACACGTCCAAGCACTCAAAACTGCTTATCACTGTAGTGGGAAGTATGTATCCCATGAACCGCGAAAGGGTTAACAGTCAGGTTATACTGGAGGTAAACACTACCAGTATAACCTAAAACTGATTGTTTGAACGGTGATCGCCATCCCTATTCCGCAGTAATGTTTGAGCTATGGTCTGCAGGGCAACGGCCTTGCCACAGTGGATACACCGGCTCCCGTGAGATCACCGCAGCTGAGCGCTGTCGGGCGTGGCCTGCACTTGGATGGGTGACCATCCAGCCGCCATGCGCTGTTGCCATTTTTCGGGGTGCACTCAGCCTCGTGATGCCAATTGAGGAGCTACTCGACCGAATAGTAGCGGCTCCGGTCAAAGAAAACCATCGTAACGACCGGGAGAGAGGTGTGCTGACCACACGCCCCTCCTATCCGCATCCTCAGCTGAGGATGATACGGCGGTCGGATGGTCCCGATGGGTCAGTTGTGGCCTGAAGACGGAGTGCTATGGTCTGCAGCGTCACAGCACGGGCACCATCGTTATTGCGTTCCTTAGCACGGGGACAAGGGGCGTGCCGACTGTGGTGCACAAACGACAACCCTGCACACGGGAGAGTCACCATGCACTCTCTCTGGAGAAATCCCGGTTCTGTGTACTGCGTCACGGCAGACGTATCCAAGACCCGAAAGTCCCTGAGGAACGAACGTCGGCATATTTCACTCGTCGCCGCCATACGCTGCCAGCACGTAGTGTGGCGCATGGCACGTGATGCTCTTGCGTACCTGACACGGTCACCTGTGGTTCGTGAACCGGTATTTTCGAGAGCACCCGATACATTTCCCAAGTGTTAAGGCTCTTTCTTCCAGGTTTCTGTGACATTATTGTTCAACAAGACCGAAAGGCATTTTTGCTGTCCTCGCCTGTCTCGATACAGAGGCTGTTCGACTGTTACCGTTGAATGATACCTACTAGTTGACAAACTGCCTATTGGCTTCTGTCTCGGGTTCTTCGGCCGACGTTCATCTAATGGTGATGAACGTCGGCCGAAGAACCCGAGACAGAAGCCAATAGGCAGTTTGTCAACAAGTGGCCACGAAAGCCTTAACAATTTTGTATACCTACTGGTGCTTGAACTAGGGCCATCCTATGCGAATGGTCAGATTGAAAGCGAAACGATTACTCGTTTGGGTACAGTGTGTCTCATTCTAATAATACGAGGTGCGGCTAGAAGAAAACCGGACTGATGCTGGAAAAAACATTTATTTACAATTATTTACAATTTCATGTTATCTCCTTCAATGCACTCTCCTCCTCGGTCTCTACACCGCTCCATACGAATTTTCCACTGTTCATAGCAATGCTGCAGATCATTTTCGGTAAGTCCATACATTACTTCCGTCGCTTTTTCTTTTACTGCTTCAACAGTCTCAAATCTAGTTCCTTTCAAAGCTGACTTGACTTTTGGGAAAAGAAAAAAGTCACAGGGGGCCAAATCAGGTGAGTAGGGTGGATGATCTAAGATGGGAATGTTGTGTTTTGCCAAAAACGTCTTCACTGACAACGCACTGTGAGCTGGGGCATTGTCTTGGTGAAGGATCCATGACTTTTTTCTCCACAAATCGTTCCGTTTTCTCCGTACTCGCTCACGTAGGGTAGCCAGGACGCTAATGTAGTAATGCTGATTCACTGTTTGTCCCTCTGGTACCCAATCAATGTGCACAATCCCTTTGATGTCAAAAAAAAAAAACAATCATCATTGTCTTGAATTTCGATTTTGACATTCGTGCTTTTTTTTTGTCGTGGAGAACCAGGAGTTTTCCAATGCATCGATTGGCGTTTAGTTTCGGGATCGTAAGTAAAAAACCACGATTCATCGCAAGTAATAACATTTTGTAAGAAGGTGGGATCACTTTCAATGTTTTCCAGGATGTCAGAACAAATCATTCTTCGGCGTTCCTTCTGTTCAATTGTGAGACACTTTGGAACCATTTTTGAACACACTTTGTTCATGTTGAAACTTTCATGAAGAATCTGCCTAACACTTTCCTTGTCAACTCCTGTTAACTCAGACACTGCTCTGATTGTTAAACGGCGATCTTGTCGAACAAGTTTACCGATTTTTTCAATGTTTGCATCAGTTTTTGCTGACAATGGTCTGCCAGTGCGAGTGTCATCACTGGTGTCTTCGCGGCCATCTTTAAATCGTTTAAACCACTCAAACACTTGTGTTCGCGATAAACAATCATCGCCGTACACTTGTTGTAACATTACAAACGTTTCACTTGCAGATTTTCCTAGTTTGAAACAAAATTTGATGTTAACACTCTGTTCTTTCTGTACACAGACAAAACGTCAACTACTTAAAACAGACGCCACGGGCAGACTGAGTGCAGGAGGCAGATGAAACTCGAGCAGTAGGCGGAGCGAGAGTCACGTGACAGGCCACGCGACTTCCAGCCTTATTGCATTCGTTTTATTGTTTCACCAGTACTAATCCGGTTTTTTTCTAACCACACCTCGTATTATGAGTTGATTAGTGATTAAATCAGTTTGGATTGCACTAAGTCACTCGGATACTATCTCTCTCACCATCATTTGATCAAATTCAGAATAAGACTTTCGTATTAATACTCTCTCAAAAATGTTTCGCGAAAAGTACGACGTCTTCCCTAAGGAAATTTCCATTTTCGTTCACGGAGTTTTCCGTAACATTAACGTCTTGATTGAAGCTAATAAAACTAGCAACACCCATCAGGCTGACTTCGATGGCTTTCTTTAATCTGACCGCCCGCCGGTGTGGCCGTACGGTTGTAGGCGCTTCAGTCTGGAACCGCATGACCGCTACGGTCGCAGATTCGAATCCTGCCTTGGGCATGGATGTGTGTGATGTCCTTAGGTTTAAGTAGTTCTAAGTTCTAGGGGACTTATGACCATAGATGTTAAGTCCCATAGTGCTCAGAGCCATTTGAACCACTTTTCTTTAATCTGACCTGCTCGGGGCCTGAAACTCTGGGCCAGTACTCAACAGTAAGTCGCACTAGTTTCCATACCCGGTCTCTTTTACGTATGAACCACACTTTTCCTCAAATTCTCCCAATAAAGTGAAGTCGGCCATTCGCTTCACCTACCACCGACCATTGGTGCTCGTTTTACTTCATATCGGCTTACAAAGTTACGTCTCGATATTCAATCGCTGTAACTAACAAGCAGCACTTCACTAACACCGCAAAACATTAGACGATCGTTTTTGCTGCTAATCTGCATTAACTTACATTTGTCTACATTTAGAGCAAGGTCCCATCAATCACAATTCGAACCTGCGACCGTAGCGGTCACGCGGCTCCAGACTGTAGCGCCTAGAACCGCTCGGCCACCCCGGGCGGCAGTCTGCAGTGAGGCACCGTGTCAATCATTACCTGGAAATCTGGGAATATGGGATCGGCCTCAAGTCCTTCATCCACGTTTCGCAGATTATCGTGCGAGAAAATGGCATGCTCTCTTTTGCACTAGCTTTCTAAGTGCGCCCTGATTTTTGAAGAGTAGCTTTCCAGACTGAGAATTTTTTATTTTCTTTTTGCATTCAAATTTCGGATATGCTCAAGAATTTGCTGCAAACTGACCTTAAGAACTTTGGTCGAAATCTGAGTGTACGCCTCGGTATAAAGGGGACATTAAACGGGCAAGTCATTTCTTACTCCACAAGAGTCCAACAAAATATTATTGCACAGTCACCAAAATACTAATAAAATACAAAAAATGTGTGTGAAATCTTATGGGAATTAACTGCTAAGGTCATCAGTCCCTAAGCTTACACACTACGTAACCTAAATTATCCTAAGGACATACACACACAACCATGCCCGACAGAGGACTCGAACCGCCGCCGGGACCAGCCGCACAGTCCATGACTGCAGCGCCTTAGACCGCTTGGCTAATCCCGCGCGGCAATAAAATACAGTTGCTTGCAACGAATGTAATTAAGAAGACGCAACTAATGAGTGACAATAGTTAGTCCCAGGAATAAATTAAAAATTTAAACAGAATCTTAAATTTCAGCAATAAATAATTAAGCAAAGGCATTCAGGTAGTTACTCCAAACTTTCTTCAATTAACAAATTGATGATTATTTAGTTAATTTAAACGAATGATATGCATCAATTTAGGAAGGACTAACAAACAGGTAATGCAATCAAACATAACTCAAACACGCGCTTTGCGCTGGGCAATGATGCTAAAGATTAAAATTCCAACATGTGACTGGTCAGCGGTGTGTGTGCGGGGAGGGGGGGGCGTCTTCTCATTAACAGGAGGTGTGGTAACACGAAATTCTACAAGTCTGTTCTGTCGAGATGAGACCCGTGAAGTACTAATATTTTATACAAGTAGCACAAGAGCAACTCTCATCGCAAAGCAGAGAAGCCCTTTCGGCTTAATCAAGATACTGGCGCGCAGAAATAATAAAATTTAACCAATTGAGCATTACGCCAGTATTAAAACTAAACCATTAAAACCAAACTTCAAGCAGGGAAGATATGGAGAAAGCAGGTGAGGCCGGACAGTGCTGAGCAAGATGTTTAGAATAACGGGAATTTCAAAAAATGGTTCAAATGGCTCTGAGCACTATGGGACTCAACTGCTGTGGTCATAAGTCCCCTAGAACTTAGAACTACTTAAACCTAACAAGCTTAAGGACAGCACACAGCACCCAGCCATCACGAGGCAGAGAAAATCCCTGACCCCGCCGGGAATCGAACCCGGGAACCCGTGCGTGTGAAGCGAGAACGCTACCGCACGACCACGAGATGCGGGCTCCGGGAATTTCAGGTTAAATTAAAGCCCGATTACTCGGAGATAGCAACTCAACTTATGGGGTGTGCCGTAGCAAGTCAGGAGGTCGCTACGGCGAGACAGGAAGCTGCGCTCCGCCCGCGCGCACGTACACAGCCGACGCGGACAGCCTACGCGCGATGAACAGCCTGGTAACAGGTGACACCGCGGGGCAGCGCCTCCAAACACTACCAATAACACAGAAAGCCGAGAGCAAGCAAGCGGACATATAATTCATGCATAACAATCATAGAATATATGAAAATTCTCAGACCAAGACAAGAAAACGAAAAAGAATTACTAAGAGGATTATCCAGTTAATATTACACTAAAATATAACAACAAATTAATGTAATAGCCAAGAAATCACAAGGCTACTCAAACACATTAAATTGAGTGACTTAAAAAGTAACAGACAAAGCTTAAGTGCTAACACTACAGTAGTAATTGAATTTAGAAGAAATTATTAACTTTTTTAAAGGGGTCTTCTCACCACAGTTATGGAACTTAATTATCCAAACGAGTGGAGATTCACTGGGCCGCTAATGTTTGCTTACCACGGCCGTAGGAAATTTTGGAGTTGTTACATCAGTGAGGAAAGCAGCAACTTACGATACAAATAAGTCTCAGTTTCGACCTCATTTCTCACTAACACACGAGGCGGCCTAGAACATGTGACACAATTTCTGGTCCGCACGACAAGATAAGCAGACACTGAACAAGTTGCAATTAAAAGAAATGTTAAAACTCATCAATTAAGCACTCAGACAATTCCAAACAAAGGCACAAGAAAGTGAATTTAATACTTGAGATAGACCGACTGAGAACCATAGGCAATCAAGCGTAACGTGTCAATCAGGTAACCAGTACCTTGCCCCAAAGAGCAAAACAGATGGCACCAGAAAATGAACGGCACTCCAACATCCACATCAGTAACGATGCCTCCTCAACGCAGGGCAAACCGGCTGCTTCGACATTAGGCCCAAGTATTGCCGACCAACACAATTGCACCGATCACCAGCCGCTTAGACAATGGTGGACCCTGAGCTTCGTGAAGAGCTCACGTACTTCACATGTGGCGCTTGCCTCTCTCTCACTGACTGCGACCGGCTGCCTGTCCAAGCGGTCAACAACCCGCTCGAAGAAACTACAGCCGAAGACTCAACTAACAGGCGACCGGAGAGCCACGCGACGACTAGACAGAGCCGAATCGCGCCAGTAGGAGAAGATGTAAGAACGTAGAACGAGTCCGCACGGTTCACTGGTCTGTAATTTTGCCTTTTTCTGCCCTTCTAATAATCACGAACCACCAGCGCTTCTATCGTGTCGGATGGAACTTTGTGCACTGCGAGAGATTCGCAATAAATGAAAGGTACGTAGGGGCCATTTTCGAAGACTACTCTCTGTGAAACCCGAACTGGGACTTCAGTTGGGCCTGGTGACTTAATCGCTTTCAACTCTTTCCGTTGCTTCTCAACGCCAGAAATGCTTATTTGTATGTCCTCCATACAGTAATCAGTGCGACAGTCAAATAATCGCTCGCATGTCTGTACGGTCCTCCGCCGCATGTGATTCTCTGAACTCTACATACAAACATTATACAGCACTGTCTTGATCGCATAAAAAAACATTTATTCATACGTGGTGGCGTGTCCACAGTTACAAAGGTTAACATGGGCGTGCACATTTTGAGCTGTCCACATCGAGGTATGTTAACAACACCTGTCGGCAGCTGAGGGTTTCAGTTAGTCATCATTTATTCCAGGGAAAAGCTGCACGGTCAACAACAGTAATCTGTTCTTTCGAGAACAGTTACTGTCTTCGTATATATAGTTACAGGATAACCAGCCATTGACCTTCGTCTGTGCGAATGCGCACAGGTTGCCCAAACTCTTACGGGAATCGCCAAAGCGTGCGCGAGT
This sequence comes from Schistocerca nitens, assembly GCF_023898315.1. Classification (NCBI taxonomy): domain Eukaryota; kingdom Metazoa; phylum Arthropoda; class Insecta; order Orthoptera; family Acrididae; genus Schistocerca; species Schistocerca nitens. Next base: position 491,949,165 of record NC_064622.1, read on the forward strand.
AATGAGTGAATGGGAAAATGTCAAAAAATGGTTCAAATGGCTCAGAGCACTATGGGACTCAACTGCTGAGGTCATTAGTCGCCTAGAACTTAGAACTAGTTAAACCTAACTAACCTAAGGACATCACAAACATCCATGCCCGAGGCAGGATTCGAACCTGCGACCGTAGCGGTCTTGCGGTTCCAGACTGCAGCGCCTTTAACCGCACGGCCACTTCGGCCGGCAGGGAAAATGTCTATAAGGTAAATTACATATGTAGAATTATGGACAGTTGGGAATGTGAGTCTCACGGGAAGCGTGCAAGGGATAAGGCCCTGCAGTCGCGCTATTCACCTGTGTCCTCGGTGGCTCAGATGTAAGCTGATGACCTCCTCCTCCTAATTCGCTCCGGCTCTGAGATTCGGGAAGTCCTCGAATTGATTACCCGTTATGGCGCTGCCGCTGGCAGTGCCATGAATGTCGCCAAATCTTCTGCAATGCACATTGGACGAGGCCTCCAGGAGGATGAAGTGGCACCCCTGCCGCTTGTGCGGACTTTCCGGTACCTGGGCATTACCTTTACCCCCACGGTCACACGCACAGCGGCAACGAATTTCCGTCGCCTGTTACACGTCATCCGCAACGACGTCCGCCAGAACCTCTTGCGCCGCCAGGACACACTTCAACGGGTTGAGTTTATTAATATTTATGTGGCATCAAAATTGGTTCACATCGCGCACGTTCTCCCTCTGCCAACTGCAATTGGGCGCAACCTTTAGGCGGCTTTTGGCTATTATCTCACGGCTGGTTCAATGTTTAAAGTCCGTTATGAGACACTTACCCTGCCCTCACTGTATGGTGGCGTCGGGCTCGTCAATGTCCGTATGCGAGCTGCAGCCTTGTACATGAGTACGATGAGAAAACAGTGGATGGGCCAGGGTACATCTCTAACACGCAGCTTGCTTGAGGTCCTCCTACGTGGTTCCACCCCACCACCGGTGTCTGTCGGCCATATCGTGCCTTATTTGTCCCATATTTCGACCTTTTCCGTCGACTACAGTTACATACATACCAGTCTCCCAGATACACGCCCACCTAGGACTAAGGATTTTTACAGCCTGTTGCTGCGCTGTGTTCCCCGGAATGTGATGGAGAACAAACATCCCTCCATCCAGTGGCCCATAGTGTGGACTACCGTCCACCAGCCCTTCCTCCCTACGAACGTCCGGGCACTTGGCTCTGAGCACTATATGACTCAACTGCTGTGGTCATTAGTCCCCTAGAACTTAGAACTACTTAAACCTAACTAACCTAAGGACATCACACACGTCCATGCCCGAGGCAGGATTCGAACCTGCGACCGTAGCAGTCGCACGGTTCCGGACTGCGCGCCTAGAACCGCGAGACCACCGCGGCCGGCGTCCGGGCACTGTGGTATCACATAGTCAACAGGAAATTTGCCACGAAGCAGCGCCTGCACAACATTGGCTTGTCAGAATCCCCTCTTTGTCTCCTTTGCCAGCAACTGGACACTGATGAACACCGTCTGACATGGGCCTCATCGCAAGATGTATGGCGCTTCGTGCAGCAAATCATTGCCTGCTATCTCCGGCTGCCACCAGACACAATCGAACATCGAATGTTGCTATACCCTGAGAACCGACATTTTCCCGCCGCCAAATGCCATGCTATTACGTGGGTCAAAGGGTGGGCGGTCGCTTATCTCTTTCATGAGGGACCTAAATCCCGCCTCGACTTCTGGACCTATTTACGAACAGCCCATGCAGCTCTCGAAACACGCCACGTTACCGAACATTATTTGCTAACTACCTTCGAGCGGTTTTTGTTAGACCTCCACTGAGTTGGGGGGTGCCTGGCTCAGAGGGCACCCACCCCTCCTCCCCCGGCGGTGTCTGAGTTTCAACCGCCTACGATCTATTCTACTTCTGACCTCCGCGGATGGGAGAGCGCGTCGCAGATTGCGCGGATTTTATTTATTTTTGCTTTTCCTTTTTCCTTTCTTTTTCTTTAACCAGAATTTATATTTCTTTTCTCTTTCGCATATGTGTTCCCATAATTTCATGATATTAGTGAATCTTACAAAAACACATGCAAATAAATAACGTCTTCCACTATTGTTGATTCCTGTGTCTCCCACTTCCCTAAGCACCACAGGCTCGGTGGTGGTGAGGGGGACACTGTGGCCAGGCGTCGGGTTTCGACCCCTGCCCACTTTGCCCCCCGAGCCTCCACCGGTCCACTGCATTAAAAAAAAAAGTGGTCAGCGCGACAGAATGTCAATCCTAGGGGCCCGTGTTCGATTCCCAGCTGGGTCGGAGATTTTCTCCGCTCCGGGACTGGGTGTTGTGTTATCCTTATCATCATCATTTCATCGCCATCGACGCGCAAGTCGCCGAAGTGACGTCAAATCGAAAGACTTGCACCCGGCGAACGGTCTACCCGACGGGAGGCCATAGTCACACGACATTTACAAAAGAAAAAAAAAAAAAAAAAAAAAGGTGGATAGAGCGTCTGCCATCCAAGCAGGAGATCCCGGGTTCGAGTCCCGGTCGGGGCACACATTTTAAGCTGTCCACATCGAGGTATGTCAACAAAACCTGTCGGCAGCTGAGGGTTTCAGTTAGTCATCATCTATTCCAGGGAAAAGCTGCACGGTCAACAACAGTAATCTGTTCTTTCGAGAACGGTTACTGTCTTCATACAGGGTGTTTCAAAAATGACCGGTATATTTGAAACGGCAATAAAAACTAAACGAGCAGCGATAGAAATACACCGTTTGTTGCAATATGCTTGGGACAACAGTACATTTTCAGGCGGACAAACTTTCGAAATTACAGTAGTTACAATTTTCGACAACAGATGGCGCTGCAAGTGATGTGAAAGATATAGAAGACAACGCAGTCTGTGGGTGCGCCATTCTGTACGTCGTCTTTCTGCTGTAAGCGTGTGCCGTTCACAACGTGCAAGTGTGCTGTAGACAACATGGTTTATTCCTTAGAACAGAGGATTGTTCTGGTGTTGGAATTCCACCGCCTAGAACACAGTGTTGTTGCAACAAGACGAAGTTTTCAACGGAGGTTTAATGTAACCAAAGGACCGAAAAGCGATACAATAAAGGATCTGTTTGAAAAATTTCAACGGACTGGGAACGTGACGGATGAACGTGCTGGAAAGGTAGGGCGACCGCGTACGGCAACCACAGAGGGCAACGCGCAGCTAGTGCAGCAGGTGATCCAACAGCGGCCTCGGGTTTCCGTTCGCCGTGTTGCAGCTGCGGTCCAAATGACGCCAACGTCCACGTATCGTCTCATGCGCCAGAGTTTACACCTCTATCCATTCAAAATTCAAACGCGGCAACCCCTCAGCGCCGCTACCATTGCTGCACGAGAGACATTCCCTAACGATATAGTGCACAGGATTGATGACGGCGATATGCATGTGGGCAGCAATTGGTTTACTGACGAAGCTTATTTTTACCTGGACGGCTTCGTCAATAAACAGAACTGGCGCATATGGGGAACCGAAAAGCCCCATGTTGCAGTCCCATCGTCCCTGCATCCTCAAAAAGTACTGGTCTGGGCCGCCATTTCTTCCAAAGGAATCATTGGCCCATTTTTCAGATCCGAAACGATTACTGCATCACGCTATCTGGACATTCTTCGTGAATTTGTGGCGGTACAAACTGCCTTAGACGACACTGCGAACACCTCGTGGTTTACGCAAGATGGTGCCCGGCCACATCGCACGACCGACGTCTTTAATTTCCTGAATGAATATTTCGATGATCGTGTGATTGCTTTGGGCTATCCGAAACATACAGGAGGCCGCGTGGATTGGCCTCCCTATTCGCCAGACATGAACCCCTGTGACTTCTTTCTGTGGGGACACTTGAAAGACCAGGTGTACCGCCAGAATCCAGAAACAATTGAACAGCTGAAGCAGTACATCTCATCTGCATGTGAAGCCATTCCGCCAGACACGTTGTCAAAGGTTTCGGGTAATTTCATTCAGAGCCGGCCGCGGTGGTCTCGCGGTTCTAGGCGCGCAGTCCGGAACCGTGCGACTGCTACGGTCGCAGGTTCGAATCCTGCCTCGGGCATGGATGTGTGTGATGTCCTTAGATTAGTTAGGTTTAAGTAGTTCTAAGTTCTAGGGGACTAATGACCACAGCAGTTGAGTCCCATAGTGCTCAGAGCCAATTTCATTCAGAGACTACGCCATATTATTGCTACGCATGGTGGATATGTGGAAAATATCGTACTATAGAGTTTCCCAGACCGCAGCGCCATCTGTTGTTGAAAATTGTAACTACTGTAATTTCGAAAGTTTGTCTGCCTGAAAACGTACTGTTGTCCCAAGCATATTGCAACAAACGGTGTATTTCTATCGCTGCTCGTTTAGTTTTTATTGCCGTTTCAAATATACCGGTCATTTTTGAAACACCCTGTATATAAAGCTAATGTTTATATCTAGAGTTCAAAAAGTCATACGTGTCGTAGGACCGCACAGACATGCGATTATTTGACTGTCGCACTGATTATTGTATGGAGGACATACAAATAGACATTCCAGGGGTAATCTTTGCATCAAACTCCAGTGGTGACGTGTAGAGACGTCGGCACAGGGCAGGAACTGTGGACACCACCTTCTGATGTCGACATCGACATCCATTTTGGACTACACTCCAGTGTTGAAGCTTGGAGACGATGACTCGGAGCAGGAACTGTGGACACAGCCCACTGACGCCGACATCGACATTATCTTTCGCCCACACTCCAGAGACGAGACATGGAGATGATGACTCGGGGCATGGACTGGCGTCGACACTGACGTCATCTCTGGACCACACTCAAGACCTGTGGAGACGGTGTCACAGTGGTTTTAGGTGATCAAATCTGTTCTGTATAATATCTTAAGATTCAACTCTGTCTCTTTTTTTTTATCTGTGCAGTATCCCCTTCGAACACAGCGTAGATTCTTCTGTTAGTCAAATATTCCTCGAGTCAGTCACAAACTTCGGAGGGTTGTCGGTATGAGTGTATGTTGCTTCTGTGAGTGGCGATTCTTCAAAGAAGCTGCCAACGAGACACAGGTCGGCTATACAAGGTGATTCCCTGACGATGTTCAAACTGTCAAAGATGACGAAAAAGGTTAAATGCCTCAGTTTAATGTAAGGAAACCGGGTTCGGCGATGACCGAGCTGAAAATATAAGCGAAAATCGTTCCGATATCTCTGACTGCGGACATCTCTTTTCCTGCAAGCGCTTTGCTTTCCGTATTTTGGGAGGAAGTAGTATGGACCAAAACAATAAACAAATATGTGGTTGTGATGGACTCTAAACTGCATGCCTGAATAGCTATGAAAACGTGTTCACTTTCGTTACTGTGAAACACATTCGTTCTACAGCCCTTACGATACCAATTTTCGAGCCCATATTTAAACTCAACCTCCTTCCCAATAGGTCTCAGATAGCCCAACGGTAGCGACTGACCGCCGTATCATCCTCAGCTGGCATTCGTCACTTGATGTGGATATGGAGGGGCAACACCGCTCTCCCGGCCGTTTTTCAGTATTCGAGACCGGAACTGCTACTCTCCTATCAAGTAGCTCCTCGCTTATCCTCGAAAGTGCCAACAGCGCTCGACACATCGGACGGTCACCCACCCAAGTATTTGCAAAGCCCGACAGAGTTACCACTGCGTCAAGTAACATATTTACAGGACTTCTCTCCGTGTGTTGCTTCGTACTACCTCCTCCCAAAATATGGAAAGCAAAAGACGTCCGGTACAAGACATCCAATGTCAGTTAGGATGATTTTCGCTTGTAACATAGACTCGATTGTTCCCGGACCAACGTCACTTACCTCAGTCTGCTCTTCGCCTTCATCCCTGGAAGTCTGTAACAGAATGAGGGGAATCTGCCAGTATGCAGCGGTTAGACGCTGTCCGCCACCCGCAACGGCCGCGGCCGACAGCCGGCTAAGAGCCGCGCAGCTCGGCACCGTGCTGCGCCGCGCCGCGCCGGGCCGTTAATTGCGTTCGACAGCTGCAGCTGGAGCTGGAGGCGTCCCGGAAACGCGGCATTTTCTGTCGCAAATTGCATCGGACGGGCTCGTCGGCGCTTCCGCTTTAATTCGGGCCGGGACGCGGCCGGATATTGCCGAGCAGGAAGTCCAGTCAGCCGGAGCGGCGCGTCTGCCGGCGCCTGGCGGCGGCGGGGGCGGCGGCGGGGGCGCACGCGCCGGGGCGGCGATTCGCTCCGTGTAAGCGGCGGGTGCACCTGCCGGCCAGCTGGGCCGCCGCCTTCAGAGTGTTCCAGCGCTGCGGGTTAAGCCGCGAGAGTGGTGCAGTGGGGCGTAGCGTGCTCTTGCCGGCACCTGGGGCGTTCACAGCTTACCCAGAAAATATGTCATTAGCGACTGGCTTAGAACTCGGTTATAAAACGTGCGAGTACCACCTACTGATCATCACTTTCGAGTATTATGACCCACGTCACTCTTTATTTTCCCACTGTCCACTAACTGTATTCGAAAATATGGTTCAAATGTCTCTGAGCACTATGGGACTTAACTTCTGAGGTCATCAGTCCCCTAGAACGTAGAACTACCTATACCTAACTAACCTAAGGACATCACACACATCCATGCCCAAGGCAGGATTCGAAGCTGCGACCATAGCGGTCGCGCGGTTCCAGACTGTAGCGCCTAGAACCGCTCGGCCACCACGGCCGGCAACTGTATTCGGCGTCACATTTTGCAGGCAGTATTCGCAAGTACCACTGAATGTACCAACAAAATTATATCAATGTACGACACGTAGTTCAGAATATCTGACGTCAAATACTCCAGATGCGTGAAAAACTACCGTATCATGTGTGACATTTTTATTTATTACTTCTTTAATACTAATTCCATTAACAATACATTTCGCAGGCAGCTGCCGTGTATAATACTTGATGTACCTGTAATATTATATCACTGTACAATACATAGCACAGGAAATCCCACGTCACAAACAGATTATTACGTGGAAGAAAATGAGATCATTTATCATTGTTCAATTTCGTAGTCAGATGATTTCCTTTATAATCGACTTTATGGAAGATGGTTTACTTGTGTAAGATATTAGTGGGCAAAATTAAGATACTTAATTAAAGATTGTAATTAAAGTAATCCACCCGTACGCTAGAAAAGAGCTGAAACCATACCACACCCCTACACATGTCATACAAATATTAGTTTTGCTATTACACTAGACAACAAATTTTAACTTTATGTTTGCGCGGTATTAGCCGAGCGGTCTGGGGCGCTGCAGTCATGGACTGTGCAGCCGGGCCCGGCGGAGGTTCGAGTCCTCCGTCGGGCATAGATGTGTGTGTTTGTCCTTAGGATAATTTAGGTTAAGTAGTGTGTAAGCTTAGGGGCTGATGACCTTAGCAGTTAAGTCCCATAAGATTTCACACACGTTTGAACATTTTGTTTTTGACTTTATGTTTTATACAAAGACCAAAATAGTTAACTTACATGGATCTGAGAGAGCTGAAGTTGAAAATGACAGTTAAAACTCTAGCTTAGTTCAGGTTTGGAAGTTATTGAAATTATTATGTTCTTCACATATTACAATGGGCCTTAGTCTAACAAGCGCACCACTGCCCAACAGACTTATCAAACATTTAACACTGCCTTTGAGGTTGTTTCGGTGCACTGATCACAAATATGCAGTCTGTTTCTCTAGAATGGCTCTAGTTTTTAGATACAGGCTGCTGAAATTTATATGTTTTATTGGGATAACGATGCCTATACTTTTCACACTGTATTCAAAATTTTTAATAGGGACAAGAATATCTAAACGGATTTATACAATTGAAAGGATGCAGATAGACTCTAGTTCTTAGATATTTGCTAGGCTATTTCACTGAACTGTAATATGAGCAACGAAAAATCGTAAAGTACAACCTATTCATGAATCCTCTGAAAATAAATAAATCAAAGTACGTTAGGTTAAGTACACGAAAAGCTACTCAGTTTAAGACACACCTTTAACAGCTACCTTGTTTACAACGCGCGCTTTCTCTCTGTCTGTCGCTAATGGAGAAGATGTGGATCTCCCTGTAGACTGCACCAGAAATCTACCAACATGGAAGCACTGAATCTCCCTTGGTACCGATTACAGAGAATTGTTGGTGGAAGCTCTCACTATATTCATTACAGTCTTCGGAGAAAACATCGATGCGTGAGTGAATAAAGTGCATTTTGAGTGACATATTGCATTTCAGTATCTCATAAGCACATTTAAGGTCATTCACAAGTTCAACGTAATTTTCAGCGCTCCTATTGCCCAAGAGCAATGCCGTAACTTTTGAAAGCATTGCCAAGCGTTCAGCTCGCCGGGACTGAGAGTACACTCGAACAGCTGGTCTCCAAGGACCAAGTCTATTTGTGGGCCCATGGATACTCCCTGCTTGATCTTTTCAGAGAATTTTCCACGCAGCTGTTCAAATGCTCATTCCTTGCACTTATTCAATGGCTTTGCAAATAACTTCATGAACACTAGCTTCATATGTAGTAATGGCAACATGACTTTATCGATATTTAGAAATGGCTACCATGAGTCATTTTTCTTGCCAGGCAATAGAGCTTTTCGTCGTGGTCAGTTGTTCTGTTTGGAATGTAGATCCTTAACACGATTGCCTCACACACAAATGTAGCAACAGTACTTAATGTACTCACATTGGAGGCCCATAAGCATACATATTAGCCATTGACGCTTAAAATTTATCGAAGCTGTGTGAAATATGTCGTATCGTGATGTAACGTTCCTTTGCTAGGGCTGTACATGCCATGCAATCGAAGGAAGCACGTTGCAGTTACGTAATGTACCACTTTTCGAACCATCTATGAAAAATCTCCAATCGTCTTATTTGTATACGATAGTTTCTTGCATTAAACCTAACATCGGTACAGTATTTCACTACATTTATTGTGCTGAAAAACCTTTCAAGTGGATTTTGACTCTGGCGAAAATTAGATAATCGTATCTTTCAGAATATTCCACTCCATTAAACGAGAAGCTAGTATTTCCGCTTTATGTCTTTAACAAGGTCACTGAGTTGACTGGTGCGAATTTTGTGCATTTCACTAGATGATGTTGATGTAAAGATGTGTTCGTTAGACGCGGAAGGACGGCTCGTGTCTGACTGGTCGTCTTCGCTGACACTACAATAGTTTATTGTTGTGGATACTATAGGATCTGAAACTGTTAGTCACTCCATGAAGAACTGGTCACGTAGCACTTGGATACATTACGATGCTCTTCTTTTTCTCCTTAAATTCTGTATCTAGCGGAAGACCCGTGCAGAAGTAGCAGTCTATTACGTGGCTTGTAGGTTCGTGCCAAATGGCCGGCACTGCAAAACACATGGAAACTATTTTTTCCTTTCGTTCATACATTCAGGGTAGATGAACACGTCGTTCAAGAAACTTGAGAAGACCATGCTTTGGTGCCCTCAACGGAATCCGACATAGAAGAAATAAGCCTTTTCCACTGTTTGCGAAGATGATAGCTTCCTTTATCCAAAAACTGCATCTCATCTGACCACGCCACGGTTTTCCAGTCGTCTAGGCTCCAAACGATACGGTGACGAGTCAAGGAGAGGCGTTGCAAGCGATGTCGTGCTGTTAGCAAGGCACTCGCGTTAGTCGTCTGCTTCCACAGCCCATTAAAGACATATTTCGCCTGACTGTCCTAACGGATACGTTTGTCAGACGTCCCACATTGAGTTTTGCGTTTATTGCACCCACCGTTGCTTGTCTGTTAGCAATGAAACTTTACGCAAACGTTGCTGCTCTCGGTCGTTAAGCCGCGCGGGATTAGCCGAGCGGTCTCAGGCGCTGCAGTCATGGACTGTGCGGCCGGTCCTGCCGGAGGTTCGAGTCCTTCCTCGGGCATGGGTGTGTGTGTTTGTCCTTAGGATAATTTTGGTTACGTAGTGTGTAAGCGTAGGGACTGATGATTCAAATGGCTCTGAGCACTATGGGACTCAACTGCTGTGGTCATCAGTCCCCTAGAACTTAGAACTACTTGAACCTAACTAACCTAAGGACATCACACACATCCATGCCCGAGGCAGGATTCGAACCTGCGACCGTAGCAGTCGCACGGTTCCGGACTGCGCGCCTAGAACCGCGAGACCACCGCGGCCGGCTAGGGACTGATGACCTTAGCAGTTAAGTCCCGTAAGATTTCACACACATTGGTCGTTAAGTGAAGGTCGCCGGCCACTGCGTTATCCTTGGTGAGAGGCAATACCTCAGATGTGGTAGTCTTGGCACAGTCTTAACATTATTGATCGCGGAATATTAAATTCCCTAACGATTTCGAAAACGTTCTCCTGGGTGACTTCAATCTCCCCCCCCCCCCCCCCCTCGGGAGCAAGAGCGGCTTTGTATATAACGAGCCCATGTGGGTAATTTGACACCGGATGTCTAACCTGACGCCGGATGTCAGAAACAACCCTGCAACACAACTCACGTGCAACCCTAGTACCCCACATCGTGGATCATAAGTTTTCATTTTATGGTAATAACAACACTATGCATGACATATAGCATACAAGCTGTGGGGAACCATAAACCAAAATCGTGCGAATCTTTATCTGTTGCACATGAATGAGTATTCACTTGCCTTTAAGGTTCAAATGATTCAAATGGCTCTGAGCACTATGGGACTTAACAGCTGAGGTCGTCAGTCCCCTAGACTTAGAACTACTTAAACCAACCTAAGGACATAACACACATCCATGCCCGAGGCGGGATTCGAACCTGCGACCGTAGCAGCAGCGCGGTTCCGGACTGAAGCGCCTAGAACCGCTCGGCCCCAGCGGCCGGCTGCCTTTAAGGAAACAGTGAGGCTTTGTATCTTGAGTATGTACACATGGCGGGTAGAGTCGAGCTGATACGTCTGCTGGACGCTTTTGTCACTTTTAATGATCCAGCAGTTGGCTATCCTGCTGTACACGAACAAGTAGCTCACCTTTCGCTGCCGTATTTTGGCTGCTGAGCGGTGCGGTTCACGTTATTATCGGAAAAAATCCTACCTGGCGTAGATAAGCTGTAGATTGTAGAATAAAGAGGTTACGAAGTTTTCACCGCCCGGTATTGCGATGATTTGTTGTTACTGTGATGTGTTAACGCATCGAGATTACTACTCAGCGGCACAAGGTACAGGTAAAGTTTACGCTATGCAAATGGGGTAAAATTGCGTAGTGTGTTGTGTATGACTGAAGAGAAATAACTGCAGAGCCTAAGTTCCCAAGCATCTACAAAAGAGCCACGATCAGGATCAGGTAACAAAATAATTCCTTGTCAAAGAGAAAAATATCACGAAGAAAGACACCTTGGAAAAACAGGTATAGTATCTAGGGCCACACTCAAATTGCAATTAAGAGAAACAGGAAAGAAATAAACCACTGAAGAATCTGTTTGCTTTTGCTGAAACAAACAAATTGAAAGCGAAGCCTATAATATTTTAATTTTTGTACAACAAAGCACCAGCAGAAGACTGGATTCTATGTGCAAAGTGCGCGAAGCTCTGGCACGGACGTCACTGTTGTTATTTAGGTTCTAAGAAGCTCATTTGTGACGTCTGTTAGATAGTATTGCCACTGATAGGGAATTTTTATTTTTTACTACGTCTTTTTCATAAGCCACATATTTTATTAAAAACTCAAATTTTAAGTTAACAGCAACTATTGAGAAATAAGGTTCATTAGACAAATGTGTACCCATAATAAGATAAAGAAGAAGAATAGTCTACTGCGCATTTTTTCGCATTTTAATCATATTACACTAATTTGCGCCGCTAGGTATGCATGTCAAAGAACATTTGATGACACTTGATAATGCACAATGGGACGAAACTAGGCAATTATAAATAAAGAAAAAGTATTCATCCATACCTATTACGAAATGGATGTATGTACGTGTGTATGTAGGTTGCACATCTCCCCCTAAACCACTGTACCGATGTTAAACAAACCCGGTACACATATCCCTCACTGTCAGGCAACAATCGCAGTGGGGGTAAGGACCACCTACCAGTAATAGGTCCAGGAGATATGACTTCATAAACAACTAGATACGTGAAAAACTGACGCATCATGCACGACGTGTAAATTTATTACTTTTTCCCTACTAACTCTAATCGCGACATGTTTTGCAGATAGTACCAACATACGCTGCTGAACAAGCAGAAATATGTCGTTTGAGGACACATAGATTGACAGATATAACATCATAGTGCCGACAGAAAACTGTCGTTTTAGGACACATAGATAGAGAGATATAATCTTGTAAAGTAAAGTATTCGTTTCAATATACAGGAGCAGTCGGCACATCCTTCGAGGATAAACAGTGAGTGAGTGCTCAGAAACCTGCAGCGGACAGAGTGGCACTCGCTTCTGTTAGGATGCCCCTCGCTACACATCACTACTCTACACTGCACTGGGTGGGTGGTCGGCCTGCCGGTCCAGGGCAGAGGTTGGGCCGCAGCGCGCGCAGCTATTACGGCGGCAAACCGCGCGTGAGATGGCGCCCCTTCCCAAAACACACGCACACACAAGCCCGCGTCGCATCGACGTGCGCAGCCCGCACGCCGCCACCACCAATCGCGTTTCACGCGCCCGCGGCCTATGGGGGGCCCGGCCGGCCCGCAGAACGCCGCTGCTGGGCGGGCTGCCGCGCCGCAGGCGCAGCGACGCTCCCGACTGTCTCGCTAGCGTTCTAACACGTCAATTAACTTGTATGTGAATGGGAGTATTCAGAAACGCCGCACATCCAAAAAACTAAACTTCTCAGCAGATACAAAAAACACACCAAGTCTTAATACTCCCTTGTCAGAAAAGTTCCAGGACAGGTTTCTTTTATTTCTGAGTTTGCAGAACTAAAAAGAAACAAGTGTTGTTTTTACGGGGGTCGTTCAGTAAGTGAGTGAGCACATTTTTGTCTAAGAACATATTTATTGTTAGAGTCAGAATTTGGTGATAATATACAACTCTTGTCCAGTTCCTATTTTTCTACGTAGTCTCCATCGCTCTCTCTGGTCGTACGCCAATGTTGTGGAAGAGCGGGTATCCCCTGCTCGTAAAAGCACTTGTCTTGCAGGCGTAGCCATGTTTTCATTGCATCTTCAAAGTGTGTTCCCCATAGAGAATCTTTCTCGAATTTCATTGTCATCTTCTCTAAACCATTTAATGACATTATGCTTTCACACTGGACTGGCATTCGGGAGGACGGCGGTTCAATCCCGCGTCCGGCCATCCTGATTTAGGTTTTCCATGATTTTCCTTAATCGCTCCAGGCAAATGCCGGGATGGTTCCTTTGAAAGGGCACGACCGACTTCCTTCCCTAATCCGATGAGACCGCTGACCTCGCTGTTTGGTCCCTTCCCCCAAACAACCCAACCCCCAACCCCATTATGCTTTTCTTCAGAGCCTTCAGTGCGATACTCTCTCAATTGTTGGCGTCCACGTAAAGAACTTTCGCTAACAGCGCACGGTCTCTCTTCTCAATAGCCATACTGTTCACTCACGTTATGCCTTCTCAAATGAATGTATGGATATCACACTGTCATAAAAACACTACAACGCTAGATTTTCACCTGGTAGCCACAACTGTAATTATTTTTTTCCAGCGCAGATCGATTACGCACTAACGCGTTAGCGTGTCTACCAAGTTTTGCTGCCATACGGTAATTACAGCCAACACTGGAGCACACGGTATATTAATTTACAATAGGCTCTTCAACTTCCGTTCGATTACCGGCGGGGTCAGGGATTTTCTCTGCCTCGTGGTGACTGGGTGTTGTGTGATGTCCTTAGGTTAGTTAGGTTTAAGTAGTTCTAAGTTCTAGGGAACTGATGACCATAGATGTTAAGTCCCATAGTGCTCAGAGCCAATTTTTTCTTCAACTTCCACGCTGATGAGGCATAGATGCGTAGCCTTTCCACGACAAAAACCAAGTGAGAAGACTCTTACCGTTTCAGCAGCGATGGAAACAAAAAGCGCCATAGTAAATGCTTATCTGCAGCTGTGTGCTCTAGATATGCGCCCATTTAATTTTCTTAGTGGTGCCGGATTCTGTCAGATAGCTCAGAATCTCGTTGATTTCGATTTCCAATATTCGAAAGTAGGCCGTGTGAATGTCAATGACACTCTGCCTCTATCCGTCGACAGTATCCTGAGAATCTTAAGTCGCACCACAAATAAAACTGTGTCTCGATGAACGAGGTTGTCTTTTGAAGCAGATTTATGGTCAGAAAAATTTACCAAAATTCATTATTTGACAATAACATTTGAGAGTTTAACTAAGAATTTCGTAATGAAGACTCGATATTTATGTACATCCGAATTGCCTTTCACGGTGGCAAAATCAGGACTAAATATTAAAAGAGAGACATTTGCACAAAGGGAGGAATACGATATTATTAACGACATTCAAAGTGCTGTACTTGTTACCGATCAACCATCACATATGAATCTTGCTGTATCACTGTTAACCAAACCTCAGTAGGCCGGCACGCAAGATTTTCGCTATTTCCGCTGCTGGCAGCTCTGCAGAGTGCAATTTCACTTGCGCAGGATTGATCGTTTCCAAGAATAGAAGTACAGTAAGCGCTCAAAACGAAATCACGTTTTACTTATACAGAATTATTTAATAACTTTCTCACCAAAATTGTATACTGTAAGATTTCAGTTTTCTTTTGTCTAAGTATCGGATTAATAAATTGTTTTTTCATTTGTTTCCAGCAGAATTTTTATGCAAAGACCTTACAAGAAAAATCCGGATAACTGTAAATAGGACGGCAAAGTGATCCTGTGGTGTCGCAGCAAGGCACCACACTTGCTAGGTTGTAGGCCTCAAATCGGCCGCGATCCGTCAGTACACATCGGACCCGTGAGTCGCCACTGTCGACGCTAGCAGACCGAGCGCCGCCACTCGGCTGGTCTTACGAGAGAAGCTAGCACTCTGGCCAGTTCTACAGCCGACTTTAATAGGAATGGTTCACCTTCTATAGCTTCAGAGATCTCAAATGCAGAGACGCTAGTTAGCATAGCCTTCAGCTAAGTCAGCAGCTACGACCTAGCCAAGGGCCACATATAGTTTATGCAGTGACAATTGATCTATATGTGTGAAGTTATTAGAATTGCAAAGAAGTATTCGCAGTTCATTCTATAACTGCACTTGTAAAATTATTGTACAACATCAAGATCGACGTTCACCGCTGATGCTGAAGTGAAGCTAAGTATTTAATTGTATTGCTGTCTACTAACTTCTAATCACCTAAGATGTTCCAGACACATCCCGTCAAGTATAGTTCACTGATCCTCACGTCATCCTACGTGATCAACGCGTGCAATTAATTGTCACCCCTCGCGATGAGACTAAGAGTCAAACTGCGTGACAGCCGGGTCACCCTTTTTCCTTGAGGCCCATAGTTCCGCCTCATACATAACAGATCGTATAACAGCTTCGATTTTACCGACTGAGGTAGGGTATCCTGAAAACCGCTTCCCGACTCTTTCTTCGTACTTCTAGAGATGTGTTGTGCTAGCTAAATTTTAAATGGATGTATTTGAGACGCCCGATAAACGCGCTGGGCAGAACAGGTGATAGGATTGTGGAAAGGGCCAAAGGTTGAAGTCAGTTTCTGATTCTAATTGTCATTTATTGTAACTTAGCAACTCTTTCAAGGCTGAAGGCCTCCAACAAGAAATCTTAACAAAATAAAAATTCAATTAAGATAGCAATAAATAATTCAAAAAACAACACACGCAAACTGCAATACAAATGGTTGAGGGCCACAATTAAATTTCAAAACTTCAGAATACGGTACCATAGACCTTCAAAGGCAGAAGGCCAGCATGTTTAACAACAAGAAATCTTAAAAATCAACAAGATAAAAATCCAATTAAGATAGCAATAAAATAATTTAAAGAACATATGCAAGGTGCGATACCAATGGCTGAGGACAAAAATCAGACTTCAAAATTTCCAAATATATTACCATAATCTTTAAAGGCAGAAGGCCGCAGTGTTTAAGCTTGAAAGATAAATTTAAAAATTAATTTTGCAAAATTTTAGGAAACAAACAATAACCACAAGCCTAAACTTTAAAATAGGTCACATCAGGTAATTAAACACCTGTGGCTCTCAGAAGGCCTCCAGGGAGGTCGGTCTGCTCTCGTTCATTTAGGTGAGACAGGTGGTGAGCCCAGCTATACTTGATCCGTCGGAACACAACCAGGGGACAGCCACGGACCGACCGACACAACAACTTGCTTCCCGTCAATCAGTACACGAGAACCCCAACCGGCAATGTTACAAAAGTGATAATCCACAATGGAGAACGTATTAGCTGTCAAACTTACACACCATGTTGGACAGCGACAACAGGCGAGGAAAAGACGCTGCCTGAAATTACGTTCGTGACCAGGGCAGGTAACCAGAACACTAACGGCCACTAGGCAGTAAATTCCACTGGTGCACTCAAATCGTAGTCGCCCAAAATAGTTAATTGCATCGCATGGTGGCTAAATCTCAGCAGGTGGCTAAATCTCAGCAGTAGAACCACTCGGTGTTGCTCACCGGGAAACCTCCACAACAGAAAACCACCGAAGCCAACCACCACAACATGAATAGACGTGGCTTGGGTAGTTGAAACCACTACTCAACTTTGACGTCCTGAGTCGGCGAACCACGTAGCGATCGTTCAGCTCCACACACGCTCCGACAGTGTGCAGGGACCGCCAGCGGCCCCAGCCGACTGCACCGTGGGGAGATAACTTGTCTCGTCCGCAAAAACCGACCGACTCCTCAGACTGCCGACAACATATAAAACAGTCGCCCAGAAATGAGGTCAACTATACACACAAACACTGCACGAAGACTTCTCCTGGTCTGAAGTGTCTATAGGAGCAGAATGGACGAAAGCGAAAGCAGGAAACCATTTCGGCTCTCCTGTCTGCATTTGACAATGACAAAAGTTAGCTAGAAGAAGAGAAAAAGTATGTGGCAGATGCGCTATTCTTATCTGTGTTAACTGTATTGGGAACTTGACCTAGTGAAATGATGCTACAGACATATCAGTTCCAGAATATTTCGAATAAATCGTGTACATGAAAACAAATGTTGTTCTACTTAAGAAAGTTTAGAAGTTTAAAGAATCTATGTAAACGACAAGTACGGCTCTTTGTGGAAGATCTTCTTTGACTACGGCGGTAGCAGACAGAATGCCCTTATTCAGACTCTGGTCTTTGTTACACAGAAATCAACAAAGGTTTGCAGCACCCCGATGCTTCGTGCAGGTGTGTGATGTTATTGTGAATGTTGCTGTACCTAGTAAGGTCATCCGAAGACCAGTATCAGTTGCAAAGCGATTTAGAAAAGATTGCTGTATGGTGTGGCAGGTGGCATTTGATGCTAAATAACGAAAAGTGTGAGGTGATCCTCATGAGTTCCAAAAGAAATCCGTTGGAATTCGATTACTCGATAGATAGTACAATTCTCAAGGCTGTCAATTCAACTAAGTACCTGGGTGTTAAAATTACGAACAACTTCAGTTGGAAAGACCACACAGATAATATTGTGGGGAAGGCGAGCCAAAGGTTGCGTTTCATTGGCAGGACACTTAGAAGATGCAACAAGTCCACTAAAGAGACAGCTTACACTACACTCGTTCGTCCTCTGTCAGAATATTGCTGCGCGGTGTGGGATCCTTACCGTGTGGGATTGACGGAGGACATCGAAAGGGTGCAAAAAAGGGCAGCTCGTTTTGTATTATCACGTAATAGGGGAGAGAGTGTGGCAGATATGATACGCGAGTTGGGATGGAAGTCATTAAAGCAAAGACGTTTTTCGTCGCGGCGAGATCTATTTACGAAATTTCAGTCACCAACTTTCTCTTTCGAATGCGAAAATATTTTGTTGAGCCCAACCTACATAGGTAGGAATGATCATCAAAATAAAATAAGAGAAATCAGAGCTCGAACAGAAAGGTTTAGGTGTTCGTTTTTCCCGCGCTCCGTTCGGGAGTGGAATGGGAGGGAGATAGTATGATGGGTGTGGTTCGATGAAACCTCTGCCAAGCACTTAACTGTGAATTGCAGAGTAATGATGTAGATGTAGATGTACTGGAAGGTCTGCCCTGACGTTGTTTCTAAACATACGCATAGTTACTATGACCGATACCTACTGCTAGAACGCTGCATTCGAGTGGATTGCAGCATTTCTTTTGCACGTAAAGCATGAGTAGAGACGCGTTACAGACGTTTGCAGAACAGTAGAGTGAACATCAGTCATGCCACGAAGGACAGTCGCGAGGAATATCGGGTCCGCACCATCACGTTAAGAACAGAGGGCTTGTCAGCCAGGGAACTTGATGTGTGCACTGGAATCGAAGTTATGTGATGCGGACATGGAATCGGTTCCAATTATCCGTCCACGTTCGACTACCCACAGGATGTTCGATATATCGGAGCAGCCGTGAACTGTTTCAGCACTGAATTAGGCATTAAAAGAGGCATTGCATCAAATTGTTAGGAGACGATTGCATGATGCGGATATCCATTGCAGACTACAATAGCTAGCACTGCGTCGTACACCAGAACACCAAGGACTCCGTTACAAATGGGCATGAAATCACGCAGAATGGGCTCCAGAAGATTGGCGTCGGGTATTGTTTGTGGACAAAACACCGCTCTGTTTCGTCCTGATAATGGGAACCACAGTGTTTGAAGGCAAACTGCTAATATCGAACACTGCCAACACTATGCCCACTTATATAACAATGTGGTGTTGTAGTGAAGTTCTAGGTTGGCATTACGTATGACCACCATACACTTCTCGCCTTTGTTGATGGCACTCTCACTGCTTTACGGTAGATGAACGAGAGTCTACAACAAATAGTGGGGCTGCATCGTCTACATTTTTGTGAAAATGTCACCTTGATGGATGATGGGTCGCGTGCTCATGGGGCCGTTCTCGTGAACAGCATGCTATGGTCGCCAGACTGGAATGGCTAGCCTCTTTCCCGCACATGAAGCCGATCGAACAGGTGTAGAATCGATTAGAACGAGCTTTTTCTCGGACGTCGGACTAGGACTGGCCTGATGATCTGGTCAATGGTATGCCGCGACGGATTCAAGCTTGCTTGCGGACGTTCCAACACGTTACAATGATGCTCAGGTGCCCTGTGAAAATCCCCGCATGGGAAGGAGGTGACTTTGATTTACACAAATGTTAGTTTTTTTTTTTTTTATTTTGTGATCCGGACCATTGCTAATGAATATATACCCATGTCTCAGAGCCAATTTTTGTTTCTGTGCCATGAATTTCGAAATAGAAGGGTGATACAAAATTTTTGTTAATATCTGTGTTACTTTCTGTACTTCACAGCTGTGGTCTTAGATGTACCACATTTGCGAAGTTAATGGATCTGCCGTTTGGCGACTAATTCATTCTTGTAGATGACAAACAAATCGAGTGTCTCTATGTACGTGCGCCAACAAAGGAAATTGTTTCGCGCTCAGATTATGTGATTCCCATTGTAGCGCAGAAGTTTGAAATTTGGCTCTAAGGTGCGTAGAAGCTCCCTCTGTAGTGGTACATAAGAGGGGCGCCCTGCGACGTCACCCTCGAATTCGGCGACGCTTCATACTGCAAGATGTCGACAACTCTGAGGAATGGCGACAGCCCAGAAGTCCATGGGGACTGTAGGTTGGGATGATATTACGTTGGCACCAAACGTCCCCATAAGTCTACCAATCACCACCGTAGACGTGTCACACGTTGGGAAGGACGTCGCACCCCCTCTTGCCCAAATTTCACACCATCTTCTGAGGACTCTGTGATGCAGGTCAGACCGCGACCTCCACTGTTGAAAACACGTGGATTTCTAATGGGTGGCCGAGGAAAACATTACAGACACGACACCGTGTAGAGCCTACAAGAAACGACACGAGAGAGTGCCGTAAAGGGCGTAAATGGGATCATTCATTCACTTGGCGCGTTGGTTCCCACATTTTTCGCTGTCGAATATCACGGTTCGCAGTGCACTGAGCAGCAAGACAACACTCTTGACAAATTTGCCCACTACTGCCACTCCCTGTGCGTTTCAGTTTATCTCTTTGGACATAGCGGACGGCAGCCTCACTGAGGGTGATATAAACCCTTTGGAGTGTACCGTGACAAAAATTTTAGTAGTGCCATACCGGGTGGAAACACTAGGGACCATTGAAAACCATCTGACGAAATCTGAACGTAATCCGAAGCAGTAAAGCCTTTTTATGCGTTTTCAGCAATGCTTTTTCTCACCATCCTGTGGCGTAATCACGGAAGTGTTAGATATTGAGACGTGCGTGAATAAAATGGCGTAGTGTCTCTGTAAGACCCCGCAGTTCGGCAATGTCATCTACGTCATAAGAAGGGGTGCAATGTGGGTAAGCCGCGTGGGGTAGCAGCACGGTCTCAATCGCCTTGCCACGGTTCGCGCGGCACCCCCCGTTCAAGGTTCGAGACTTCCCGCGGGCATGGTTGCGTGTGTTGTCCTTAACGTAAGTTAGTTTAAGTTAGATTAAGTAGTGTGTAAGGCTAGAGACCGATGATCCCAGCAGTTTGGTCCCGTAGGAACTTACTACAAATTTCCAAAAATTTCAAAATGTTCTAATGTGTGTGACTTCCTAAGGGACCAAACTGCTGAGGGCATCGGTTCCTACTTACACACTACTTAAACTAACTTATGCCAAGAACAACACACACACCTATGGCCGAGGAAATACACGAACCTCCGGCGGGAGGGGCCACGGAATCAGTGACATGTCACCTCAAACCGCAACTCCGCGACCAAAACTTTTTCCAATGTGGGTATGAGTGTGAAAAACCTTTCCGTCCCAAGACATGTCCACAGTGACGATGAGTAGAATTGTTGTGGAAATTCTTTTCTTAAGGGGCTCCGGAAAGGCTCAAAATCATGAAAAGTTCAATTTTTACTTTTTTGCGTTTTCTGAATCTGCAGACTATTACCTTTTAATAGATATATAATTTATTCAATTTCGAAGACTACAAATATTTTTAAATTTTTTTTGAAATGTGTTCTACATGGGCGTGACCCACTGTGGCGCTGTTAAACTGCTGTCAAATGGTGTTATTATTAACGTCCGTGTTCATCAGGTACATTTTAGTGATGTGAGATAAAGTATGTGTTGTGGCTAACCTGTGATGGTTCAATATATATCGCTGGTGTGATTGTCGATTGTTTCATGTTTGTTTACTCTGTCGTTATCTCGAAAATATTCGTAATTAATTCTGTTTCTTGAGTCTCTGTTTTGTTGAAGTATAATAATGACTAAAAGTAAAGTTATTAGAAATCCTCTGAAGGCTTTTAAGAAGAGGAGAAATGTTGGAAAGCCAAAGGTATGTGTTATTACTGTAAACAATAAAGACGATGAAAATCCCCAACATAGCTTGTGTCCCAAAGAAGAAGACAGTTGGTGTAAATATAACAAAGGATTGCTAACTGGTAAAGTGCACACTCATAAGCATAGTCTGCCTCATGCAATAATGGAGGTGATAAAACCTATTTTCAGAGACTTAGCAGCACCTGAACTGTTGAAAAAGTGTATTCACGGAAAAACTCAAAACCCCAATGAAAGTGTAAATAGTGTTATATGGTCGAGAATCCCCAAGACTGTATTTGTTGTAATAGAAACACTTCACTTTGGTGTGTATGATGCTGTTGCGACTTTCAATGATGGCAACATTGTAAGGTGCAAGGTATTTAGAAATATGGGAATGAAGATAGGTTCTAACATGGTACGAGCGATGCTTGCTTTAGACAAGGAACGCCTTCGGGCTGCAGACAGGGCTGTAAAGAGTCTAGATATACAAGCAAGAGTAAACAGGAGGAGGAACAAGAGGAAGCTGGAGGAGGAGTTTGCAGAGGATGAAGATAATCCATCCTATGGACCTGGAATGCACTAAAAAGTTAATCCAATCTTTGTCGCTCGATTCCCAAAACTTTTATTTTCTCATACTAATTACATGTTTTCTAAGGATCTTCCAAACATTTTTCTTTCAAACTTTCAGTAAATGTTACACAGTACCTTCTGCATAATTTAAAACAGCCTTTTTCCAAAAAACTGTATATTTTTGAATATATAAATAAAAAATTGCAAAAAAATGTTGTGAATTTTCATTACAATTGAAAAAAATCATCTTTAATAACTGAACTAAAATTTTGTAAAATCCCTGTGTTAAGTTGTAGCCCATATTCCAATAAATAATCTGTAAAAAGTTCAACTTCCTACCTCAAATACTTTGTGAGGAAAGATGTAATTTATAAGCGTTATTTTAACATTGCAAGTATAGGGCGTTCCGGAGCCCCGTAAGTCTCATATGAACTTGTGAGCTATGACCGTTTCTCCGACGCTGTGGAGACCTTCGAGTTTGAAGAGTCGCTCATCCGGATGGTATCCTCGCAGGGCACCATGCTTTCCTACCATTACAGTCGTTGTAAGCACGTCTGAGTCAACTTAGGCGTGGCAATGGAAGACAGTTACGGGGTTTCGTTAAAGTGATCCTTTTGATTTGTTGCGGAGTGTACCTGCAGGAAGTTGCTCCATCAGCAGTACTAGAGTCTCGCGTTGTTGCTGTGTATTTTGGGTACATATCAGCAATGTTGAGGGGAACAATATTGAGGACAAATATTGTTGTCAATAAGGCCCGTGTAAACGAACAGTGGAGTGTTCTGTTGCTCGAGAACGTATCTTGACGTCGTTGGCCACTAGCACATGACGTGTGTGTGAGTGAGTGTGTGTACGCCTAGCGCACGCAGGCGCTCCTGCGACCCCACATACGCGCTGTGCGTCGTCGGTCGCCAAAGGGAAGGCGGAACGCGATAAGCGCGGGGCGCACAATGGCGCGTGCTGCCGAGGCGGCGGCGCCGGCTTATCTGCACCACGTGCCGCGCACGTGTCTGGTGTCTGCGCCAGCCGTCTCCGGGGACTCCTTCCACCCCCACCCCCTCCCCTCCGATCACTAGCCAACCCTCCGATGACCGCTGTCACCGATGGGCAACCGGCTACTGATACCGTGGCATCCAGGACTCTGGAAAACAGCACAGATCCTATGATCACGCAATTCTAGTAGACGTGAGCTAAGTCTCGTTGAATAGGTAGTCGCTCTTCTGTATTTCACAGAGGGTGACTCCAAGACGCTTTGAGAATTTTTTTGCGTTTTTTGTACGTGTCATGGAGATAGCAATTTATTAAGTAGGTAGTACATCTCACATTAAAAAAAAAAAAGGAAAAATATCAGTAACTTCCTCAGTCCTAATGTAGCATATACAGAGTGAACCTCAATAAAACCGACAAATTGCAATGAATTTCTGACTGGAAATGGAGGAAGAATGTTCTATGAAGATGTGTCCGGAAATTTATTGTTACCACGCTAGATGGCGCTGCCGAATGAAACTTATCTTAGCACGCGCTGTGTGTTCCTTATGTGATGCAGCCTGTGAGATTGACGCAACGTACTGTGAGCAGCAGAATTGAGCCGTGGTGAAAATTGCTGTTTTGAAGAGCGCGCCACAGCGCGTAGTGTGAAGCAGTCGCTCTCCGTTTCTGGCGGAGGCGCCGCTGTGGCAATCGCAGCTTTGGTGTCCCCCTCTGGTGGGAAAGGGGACAGGTTGCCTGTTCACATGCATTTAAGGGGCGCTATGAGCTCGCCAGTCGGTCGCTCTGGGTCAGTCTCTCGTCCCCAGCTTGTTAGTCTGTCTCTCGTCTGCATTTGTTAGGCAGTTAGTGTCTGTCGTTCGGAGTGCTAGTATGTCTGTCGTTCGGATCAACCTTTCAAGCCGGCAAAATGAGAGTCTTTACACTCCGCCAGTAAGAGAACTCGGCGAGTGGTCGCCCGGTCGGGGCTTAGTTCCTGCATCTGAGTTTGCGCGTTAGGCCGCCAGTCTGCTCGAGTTTGCTCAGGCGATGGTCATTGGCGGTTGGATCGATCCGTTGGTCGGTCGCGCACTGAGACACAAGATGACTTGTCCGCCTTGAGCGTCGGCGCATGTGAGGTCGCCACGTCAGTCCAGTGGGCCGCGCCGTATAGCGAGGGGTAGTGGCTTCGCGACCGACACGAGAGCAACAGAGGTCAACCCACGACATCAGTCTGGCCGGTGCGAGCTGCGACGCCGTGAGACGGGAGATCGGCGCGCCTTCCTGCGTCCGTTGAAGCGGCTGGCAGCGGACGGTTCGGGAGAGCGATTTGGGGGTGCTGCGCCAGGTCTTCTCGAGAAATCGCAGTTTATTAGAAGTTAAGTGAATGGTGATATCTTGTTTGATTTACTCTTGTTAAATTCTACTTGTTTTCTTGGTGAGGTCACCAGCCGTTTGCTTTGGGGTCGTCCCACCATTCTTCTCCGTTTGCCCACCCGCGGGAAGGTGTTTGTTTACAAATTGAGTGGTCCGTTTTTCCCTTGTGGAGAAGGGGCGGGTTAGAGCAACCTGCGGTTCGGGTTCTTCGGTAATCTCCCGATCAATCTACCGTACGTTAGTAGCTTCCTCTGTCATGTTTGTCGGATTTGGTGTGTTAACGAATTTATTTCTTGGAGTGTGACGGCCTAATACCTGAAATATGGTTTGGAAACTTTCATATCGTTGCCTATGATCTTGAGAGGCGGTATCTGTGTACAGTAGAGCGTCTTAACTATTGTTTGGCCAACTTATAGAAATTTATATAAGATTGCATGTCATGGGCTTTTATTTAAATGATCATTTTAGTATATAAAGTTGCCACTCTTTCACCGTAAGACTTTTCTTAGAAGTTAAAATCAAGTTGCACCTTCGGTGGCAAGGTTAATATTTTAATTGTTAGTGTTTTGTACCATTTCCATCCCTCATGCGGGGGGTGCATGGTTTGTGCGCTTGTGTAAATTGTTAAAACTCTTAGTTTAAAGTAATCCGGTGTGTTGGGGATTTGCACCAGTGTAATCTTTTAGAGGCTGTTGTGAGCGGTCGTAACTAAGGCCGTGTCAAAAGGGAGCGGCAAGGTTCTCTGCCCGGAAGCTCATACAGTCAAAACTTGTTTCTTTCTGCCTCTGAATAAATTGTAACTTTGACATTTAGAGGGTGCTTTCTGATTGTAATTTTAAATCTGTTTCTTTTAAAAAATGCTTTTAGGCACTATTAAAATGAATAAAATTCCCATTTGTTAAAAGGAATTTGGTTATGATTTCATCAGCTACTCCCTGGCAACTACTTCTATACTTACATAGTGTGATTAAATGTATTAATGTTCTTGATGAATCGCTAGTAAATAAAATAAATTCTTAAGAATATTCTTTGAAGATAAATCACGGTTCAAGAATGGTCCAGTATTCGTGTCGGGAACAAGCCGAGATACTGTTTGTGTAGGGCCAAGCACATGGCAACTGTCGAGAGGCAGCACTGCTGTCTGTTCCAAATCAAGTTCCCTCACAGACACCAACCACATCACACAACATTTCAAGTCCTTTTTACGCGTTTATGTCTTTTCAGAGGGACGAACCTGCAGAGAAGCGACGGACTGCACGGGTACACGAGATTTGGAGCACAGGGCTCTACAGGATATTGAGACGAACTCTTGCACAAGATCCAAACAAGTGACCCGCCAACATGGTGTAAGCCAAATTGCGATTATGTGTATCCTGAATGACAGCCGTTACTGACCCTCTCACCTGCAATCGCATGGATACCACTTTGAAGATCTTTTGTGAGGTGGATGCGATGCAGCCCTGTACTATGTTCACTGGCGATTTGATGTCTTTGCACGCACACCATCCATTAACGGACACACGTTCATAGAACCTTTTTTTTCCTTCATTTATAGACAGAGATCCGTCAGTACAGTTTGCCGGTTTTATTAATGTTCACCCGGTCTGCTTCATTCAATTTTATTTCTTTGCAGTTCAAGGAATAAGCTCGCTGTGCCTGAATGTGACATTGACTTTACACCATGTAAACATGTTTTCGTTTCTGCATGGTCCCAGGAACTAGCAAAAATTGTTTAAATGGCTCTCAGCACTATGGGACTTAACTTCTGAGGTCATCAGTCCCCTAGAACTTAGAACTATTTAAACCTAACTAACCTAAGGACATCACACACATCCATGCCCGAGGCAGGATTCGAACCTGCGACCGTACCGTTCGCGCGGTCCCAGGCTGTACGCCTAGAAACGCTCGGCCACCCCGGCCGGCAGGAACTAGCAGTGCCTCCTGAAAAAAGCTTGTTTCGCAGTGTCAGCGTGTGTTCGAGAAATAACCGTAATTTGTGCTTGTTCTTAATAGTTTTGAACCAGAACGCGTTTGTAACACGCTGTAAATGATAACATGCGCTACACCAGTGTTTCCTAATTATTTTTGTAATGACACCCACAGCGTCTCTGTTAAAATTTTCGCTACCGAATATACACGGTGTCTCACCTAAGAGTCGTCAGGCGCAAATAGTTGTACTTCATTTTTGCATTGTGAGACTCGATTCAGCTCAGACAAATAGTGATCATCACGTCCTTCATGTGACGCCCATTATCGACGAAAGGCTTCGGTTTGTTTCCCGTTACAGACAAAATGGTTTCATAGCGGAATTTTACAAGCCCTTTCCATAGAGCAGTCGCACATTAGTCTGGTCTGCTATATTTCTTTTAATCGACGCATACCGTCAGCGACAGCAAAATATGAACAATCTGCAGTACTCTAGCAGCAACAGAACCGCCCTGACCCACGCTGACCGCTGGTATCGTCGCGAGTCAATCCGCAATACTGTTTTAATGCAGTACGGGCTCGTAGCTCTGGAGCCGGTGGCGGCGGCAGCCGCTTGTATCTCGGCGTGATTCAGTCGCACCTGTCGCTATCACGGCCGTGGGAAGTGCTACTTGTGTCAGTTCCAGCGACAGAATATCCAAGCCCCTAAGAATCTAAATAAACGATACTACATATTATTCAATTCTGATAAAACTTAAATGTTTTGTCATTAAAAAGAAGCTGGTTGCTCAGTCTCAGATTTCTCGCTGGGGTATTTTCAAAATTAGAGAAAATTACCTAAAATATCAAAAACCGACACTTAGTGAGTTAAATTCAGTTAGGAACTATAATAGTTGATCTTTTGGTATTATTCGAAAACGTAAACAGTACTCTCAGTGTGCAGAATTAATTAATTGAGATATTCGTATTAAAACTTTAATTTTCATTTTCGTAATATAAAATTCAGACAAAATTATTATATGTGTCTTATGTAGTTGTGGGAGTAAATGAGAGTGAGTGAGACTGTGTATGTGGGCCATACGTTAAATTTCATGATTAATTTTATGTTCTGCGTTACCCAATCATAGAGTGGGAAAGATGTTTGTACCCACATTGCTGATGTATGTCCAAGCGTACTTGTTTTTGTAAGAAGGCACCCAGAATAGTTATTTGTAGACTAATGTCTTCCTAAAGTTATCTCTAATATTCGTTTAGTTTCAATTAATGAACATAATTGTAATAATTTGCTTGTCGAAGTGATGCCAATGAATCTGATGCAGTGATCGGCTCAGAACAGTCTGGACGCAAATATGTTCCTGAAAGATTGATCTGATTGGCTGTTCATTTGATCAACCAGTCAGAGTGAAGTATTTCCCGAGCTCTATCAAGTAGTACATGTGCTGAAAGCAACGGCATTGAGAGAGTCGTGGACTAGCTTTTCAGGCGCGTAGGTCATATTAATTGTGTCCGTCCGTAAAATGTGTAAGATGAAGATGTGTTCGGTCCTTCGCATTCAGATGGATTTTTAATGGTGCTACGAACATTTTGTAAAAGTTTGACAGTCGTGAGATATTTTGTTCGGGAGATATACGCGTGTGACTTAGAAGATATCGCGTGGCGATGTTTTGTGTTCCACCACAGAATATATTTGGTGAGTAATCTTTGTGAAAGAAATCCACTGACTAACTTATGTAAGAAATCAACGTTATGTGTAGAAAGTGACTATATACTCGCGTGATTATTCTCGGAATGAACTTAGGAGAATTCCGTGTGACATAAACTGGGAACTTATAATAGCAGTTTTGCATACTAAATGTGGGCTGATGACACAAAGAAAATAAAACCTACTTTTACCAGATTTCCGAACTTTCAATGAAGATCAGGACTCCGTTTTCCATCCGAAAATTTATTATGAATATTTACAGGAACAATCATAACGAGATTTTCGCGGCCTCAGTAATTGTAGATATTAGGAGCTGTTTTCATCAATGCTGGTTTTTCATCACCTTGTAAGTATCTACGCTGCAGAGTGAAGGGACACTGAGCAGACGCCGATCTGAGGTAGGTGAATATCAATTTGCAGTTTGCTTCAGTGACAGTGAAACTCAAAAGGCCCCCACACACGCTACTGCATGCTTGACAATCACGCTTGCGCAAGCGTGCTTGCTTAAGCGTGCACAAATTCCTCGCGCCTCCACACGACTCAAGCACACACGTACTAGCATCAATCTGTTTAAATTGGAAAATGTCGAACACAGACGACGATGCGCTTGCTGTTGCAGCCTTTTTGCTTCTTTTACGGAAAAAAAAACAAAAAAGGAAACGCGATATGTGTAGTAAAGAGCGGCTTAAAAAACGAAAATCGTATTCTCATACAAATTTACTGAGTGAATTGAGGATATATCCTCATGAATGGCATAATTGCATCACGATGAATGAGGAAATGTGTTTGAATCTTTTGTCCCTCGTGACGCCTTTGATTAAGAAGCAGAACACCTCTATTCCTTGTAAATTACTCGAAGAGCATATCGGTGTCTCCTGTTCATTTAAAAAGCAGAAAAGATCAAAGTACCACAGGACAGGTCTGTAAACTTCGTCTGCTGCAGCCCTTGATTTGTAAGTGCTGTCACGTTTCCTTTTTTCTCGTCATGTAATTCGTTTTTAATGTACTAATTTTCTTAATTAATCTTTAGTTCCTGAGGGCTCTATTTCTTTGTACTTTGTGAGAAGCACCTCATATGCCGCGTCTCTTTTCATTTTATCGTGCCATTCTTAACTTTTAATATTCCATAAACATGGGTGTCTTTCGTAGAACTTAATAAATTCCTCCAACACTTCCCAATCCGACATCAGAACGAAGAAGGAAACGGCACAAAATCTAAATAAACGCGCGCTATCCACAGTCTGTGTCCGAATGACAGATGTGTGCTTGTTCAAGCCTCCCTACTCTAGGCACACACGAGCCAGCATGGACATGCTTGATGGCTTGCACAAGCACGCATAATCGAAATTCGGTCAAGCGACAAGTTGCTTGTGCAAGCCTGATGCTTGCGCTAATTTACCCTACACACGGTCAAGCAAGCTTGCACAAACATGGTTGCGCAAGCGTTATTTTCAAGCATGTAGTAGCGTGTGTGGGAACCTAAAGACAGTTCCGTCGCACACTGCTGCCAATCATGCAGCGCTACTGAGTCGCTGCTGGACTCCTGTTTATCCTTCGTGTTTTACTGTCCGTGTAATAGATATCAATAAAAAAAATGTCGGACTAGACAACTTTTGCAGTGCTCTGTCGAAGAAGCACATAATATTACAAAATGGCTCTGAGCACTATGGGACTTAACATCTATGGTCATCAGTCCCCTAGAACTTAGAACTACTTAAACCTAACTAACCTAAGGACAGCACACAACACCCAGTCATCACGAGGAAGAGAATATCCCTGACCCCGCCGGGAATCGAACCCGGAAACCCGGGCGTGGGAAGCGAGAACGCTACCGCACGACCACGAGCTGCGGACACATAGTATTACAATTAAAAAGAAATATTAGTAATGGGAAAAAACTAACGCTATCAGATGAGGCAGAGCGTTTCATTAAAGACTTGACGAGCAATATTTGTGTGAGCTGACTTCACTACACGATGCAGAAACGACACTGCAAATATCTGCTGAAACACCAGATAGATTGCGCCTAACGACTCTTAAGAAAGGCAGCTGGTATACTATTTCAGCGACTTCATCGACTACACACCACTTAATAGTATTATAATAATTATACTGAAAAACCAAAGAAAATGGTACAATCGCCTAATATTGTGTAGGGTCGCCGCGAGCACTCAAAAGTGCCGCAACGGTTCGTGGACTCGACTAATGTCTGAAGTAGTGCTGCAGGGAACTGGCACCACGAATCCTGAACGACTGTCCATAAATCCGTAAGAGTACAAGGGGGTGGCGATCTCTTCTGAACAGCACGTTGCGAGACATCCCAGATATGCTAAATAACGTTCTTGTATGGGGAGTTTCATGGCCAGCGGAAGTGTTTAAGCTCAGAAATGTGTTCCTGAGCCACTCCGCGTCAATTCTGGACGTGTGGGGTGTCGCACTGTTCTGCTGGAATTGCCGAAGTCCGTCGGAGTGACTAATGGACATGAATGGATGCAGGTGATCAGACAGGATGCTTACGTACGCCTCACCTCTCAGAGTCGTATCTACACGTATCAGCGGTCCCAACTGCACACGCCGCACACAATTACAGAGCCTCCGCAACTTGAAAAGTCCCCTGCTCACATGCAGGGTCCATGGATTCATGAGAGTGTCTCCATACCCAAACACGTCCATCCGCTCGATACAGTTTGAAAGGAGGCTCGTGCGACTAGGAAACATGTTTCTAGTCATCAGCAGTCCCATGTCGGTGTTTTCGGGGCCAGACAAGGCGTGAAGCTTTGTGTCGAGCAGTCATCAAGGGTACACGAGTGTACCTTCGACTCCGAAAGCCTATATCGTTGAATGGTTCGCACGCTGACACTTGTTGGCCCAGCACTGAGATCTGCATCAATCTGCGGAAGGTTGCACTTCTGTCCGTTGAACGACTCTCTTCAGTCGTCGTTAGTCCCGTTCTTGCAGGATCTTCTTTCCAGCCGCAGCGATGTCGGAGATTTGACGTTTTACCGGATTCCTGATGTTCACGGTACACTCGTGAAATGGTCGAACGGGAAAATTTCCACCTCAGCGATAGCTCGGTGTTGCTGCGTCCCATCGCTCGTGCGCCGACTATAACACCACGTTGAAACTCTCTCAAATCTTGATAACCTACCATCGCAGCAGCAGTAACCGATCTAATAACTGCCCCAGACGCTTATACTCGTTGCCGACAGCAGCGTCGTATTTTGACTGCTTACATATCTCTGTATTTGCAAAATGGTTCAAATGGCTCTGAGCACTATGGGACTTAACATCTATGGTCATCAGTCCCCTAGAACTTAGAACTACTTAAACCTAACTAACCTAAGGACATCACACAACCCCTATTCATCACGAGGCAGAGAAAACCCCTGACCCCGCCGGGAATCGCACCCGGGAACACGAGCGCGGGAAGCGAGGACGCTACCGCACGACCACGAGCTGCGGACTCTGTATTTGCATTCGCATGCATGCCTATACCAGTTTCTTTGGAGATTCAGTGTATATGTAGTACGAAACTAAGATAATGATTATATGTGCAAATTCTTTGCTAAACTGCGCGGGGCAGCCGCTCGGTCTTGGATGGCCTGCCACGGTTCGCGCGGCTATCCCCTTCGGAGGCTCGAGGCATCCCTTGGGCATGGGCGTGTGTGTTGTCCTTAGCGCGAGTTAGTTTAAGTTAGATTAAATATTGTGTAAGCTTTGGGACCGATGACCTCAGCAGTTTGGTCTTATAAGAACTTACCACAAATTTCCAAAATTTTCTTTGCTGAACAAATATTTTGAAAATGGGGAAGGGAACATTATTAAAGAAAATAATCAATATTTTGTCCAACAAGAAATTTATTTTATACAAATCAAATGCTAAATTCAACGAGGTTTGTGTATTGTTTAGTCTTGATGTTAATGTTACTTTCTACATCTGGATTGAAACTTGTTAGTTTTAGGCGTGAATCGTTTTGCATGAGAAGATTTTATACACATATACCAAACTCGAAAATGCACGCTCACATAAGTAAGTAGTTGTGAATCCTATTTCCTTCAAAGCTATATTTGCAAGCATACTCGCCCCATATTTTGATTCAAAATGGGATTAGGCTCATGTGTTTAAAGAAAGTTTTCAAAGAAGATTCAAACGTTAGTTTGATGCTGAGAGTTTTGGCTTTTTAAATTTGTTCTTCACAAACGGATTTCTTATCCGTAACAACTCATCAGGAATTCTTGGAAGGTAACTCTTGAAACAAGAACCAAATTTAAATAATACTCTTGCATAAACAAACAACCTTCAGTAGCCCTAACATTAAAATATCACCCCTACGAACATTAAACTTACGTTAGTCCTTCACCATTATCCCACAGTCAGTTAAAGAGTAAATCAACTCAAAGATACTCATCTGGCACTTGTCGCAAGTGGAAGGGGACACGGCGTTGGCACATCGCAATTGCAAAGGAATCCTATTACTACCCTATTTTCTTACAGTCCTCATCATGTTATTAGCCCCATTGGTTCCTTGCTTAAAATGGGTTTTTACATCATGTTTTCTCTTGAAACAGTCTTTCATTTTTTTTTTCAGTTGCTAAAATATTTTGTCAATAAAACGACTCAGAAGGATAAGAACGTACTGAGTATACAGGCTGGTCAGAAACTGTCTGAAAAGCTTGTAAGGTGTTTCATGGTAGGTTGTGGTGATAAATAAAGGTTAACAAAAGAATTCGATACGTCGCACGGTTTCCGAGTTGGTTAGCCCTGAAGTTAACCAGTCCGGTCGTTGCGAGCGTAAATGGAAGTGGCCCGCCAGATAACAATTAATGCTAGTTTTTCTCATTGCGTATATGATTGCTCACGCGAATGCTCAGCCTTGGGCTCGAGCTAGATCCTTAATACTGCCGCATATCCAACTTCTGTATGCCTCCCTTGTTCGGCTTTCGGAAACCAAAGAAGAATACGTTTGGCAACACCGTCTCTGCCGAGCCGCTTGAAGCTGCGCGCACAACGGCTTGATTGGAACAGCAATGTTAATTAGCTAGGAGATGGTGTAATGTATCTAATTTTTTCTTAACAACTGTTTCTCAGCACAACCTGCCCTTCTATACCATTACAAGCCTTTCAGTTCGTCACTTCTGTTCGTCTCATTGCGCATTTCTTTTGGTTACCTTTAGTACTGTACTATAGCAGTACTTTGTATATATGATCCACGTTACAGTTAAGTTTTGCACACCAGTGTATTTCGCACATGTCTATTATATCTGATGACATATTCATTAGCATTTTCCTTAGCAATACACGCTCTAATGGAATTACTGCCTGTGTGTCGTCTGGTTGATACAATTTTATGTATGTATTAGTAAAACATGTAGTTTCATTTGATTGAAGCACCTATGCCTAGGTTTCAGGCAGGATTCTCCATTTCGTTCGATGTGAATAAACCTGGAGAGCCTCTGCAATGCTATTTGAGCTTACGGGAACACCAAGTGGGCTGAGGTGTGGATAGGAATTTGGACTGAGGAGGGAGGGAGGCATCCTAGAGCAGTCCGTGCAGTTGTGCAAAGCCACTGTTCCAGGGTGGAGTAGTTGTTAGCGCATCTGCCTGGTGAACAGGATACCGGAGTTCGAAACCTGACCATGGTACAAGTTTTCACGGCCACGTCCTGTGGCTGCACGAAAAGCATTATTCAACATGGTGACGTTGCTGTCAGGGTTCCTCCGAGCCATAATCCGTAGGTAGCGGTCATCCACTGCAGTAGTAGCCCTTGAACGAGCTATACTATGTGATCGAATGTATCGGGACACCTGGCTGAAAATGACTTACAAGTTCGTGGCGCTCTCCATCGGTAATGCTGGAATTCTGTGTGGCGTTGACCGACCCTTAGCCTTGATGACAGCTTCCACTCTCGCAGGCATACGTTCAGTCAGGTGCTGGAAGGTTTCTTGGGGAATAGCAACCCATTCTTCGCGGATTGCTACACTGAGGAGAGGTATCGATGTCGGTCGGTGAGGCCTGGCACGAAGTCGGCGTTCCAAAACATCCCAAACGTCTTCTATAGGATTCAGGTCAGGGCTCTGTGCAGGCCAGTCCATTACAGGGTTATTATTGTCGTGTAACCACTCGGCCACAGGCAGTGTTGAAAGATGCAATCGCCATCCCCGAATTGCTCTTCAACAGTGGGAAGCAAGAAGGTGCTTAAAACATCAGTGTTGGCCTGTGCTGTGATAGTGCTACGCTAAACAACAAGACGTGCAAGCTCCTTGCATGAAAAACACGACCACATCATAACACCACCGCCTCCGAATTTCACTGTTGTCACTACACACGCTGGCAGATGACGTTCGGCGACATTCGCCATACCCACACCCTGCCATCGGATCGCCACATTTTGTACCGTGATTTGTCACACCACGCAACGTATTTCGACTGTTCAGTATTCCAGTGTTTACGCTGCTTACACCAAGCGAGGCGTCGTTTGGTATTTACCGGCGTGATGTGTGGCTTCTGAGCAGCCGCTCGATCATGAAATCCAAGTTTTCTCATCCCCCGCCAAATTGTCATCCTGATGCAGTTTGGAATTCCTGTGTGATGGTCTGATTAGATGCAGAATGAGATTTTCACTCTGCAGCGGAGTGTGCGCTGATATGAAACTTCCTGGCAGATTAAAACTGGATAGATGTCTGCACATTACGACCCTCTTCAACTGCCGGCGGTCTCTTTCACTGAACGGACGAGGTCAGCCTGTACGATTTTGTGCTGTACGTGTCCCTTCACGTTCCCACTTCACTATCACTTTGAAAACATCGAGCGAGGTGGCGCAGTGGTTAGCACACTGGACTCGCATTCGGGAGGACGACGGTTCAATCCCGTCTCCGGCCATTCTGATTTAGGTTTTCCGTGATTTCCCTAAATCGTTTCAGGCAAATGCCGGGATGGTTCCTTTGAAAGGGCACGGCCGATTTCCTTCCCAATCCTTCCCTAACCCGAGCTTGCGCTCCGTCTCTAAAGACCTCGTTGTCGACGGGACGTTAAACACTAACCACCACCACCACCACTTTGAAAACAGTGGACCTAGGGACGTTTATGAGTGTGGAAATCTCTCATACAAACGTATGACACAAGTGACACGCAATCACCTGACCACGTTCAAAGTCCGTGAGTTCTGCGGAGCACCCCTTTCTGCTCTCTCATGATGTCTAATGACTACTGACGTCGCTGATATGGAGTACCTGGCAGTGGGTGGCAGCAAAATGCACCTAATATGAAAAACGTATGTTTTTGGTGGTGTCCGGATACTTTTCATCACATAACGTATGTCGTCGACAGCTCCTGTCTCTCTGCATCTCCTGCATGTCCGAATAATATCTTTTTGTTTCACTTCGAGACTCCTGGACACTTCCCTTGTTGAGAACCCTTCCTGGTAGAAAGTAACAATGCGAGCGCGATCGAACAGCGGTATTGACCATCTAGGCATGGCTGAACTACACACAACACGAGCCGTGTACCTCCTTCCTGGTGGAATGACTGGGACTGATCGGCTGTCGGACCCTCTCCGTCTAATAGGCGCTGCTCACGCATGGTTGTTTACATCTTTGGGAGGGTTTAGTGACTTCTCTGAACAGTCAGTGACTGTGATGCAATATCCACAGTCAATGTCTATCTTCAGGAGTTATGGGAAAAGGAGTGATGCAAAACTTTTTTTGATATGATGTATCCATAAATGATCGATGTCGCTCACGTCGGGAACGGTGGCTAATACACTCCTGGAAATGGAAAAAAGAACACATTGACACCGGTGTGTCAGACCCACCATACTTGCTCCGGACACTGCGAGAGGGCTGTACAAGCAATGATCACACGCACGGCACAGCGGACACACCAGGAACCGCGGTGTTGGCCGTCGAATGGCGCTAGCTGCGCAGCATTTGTGCACCGCCGCCGTCAGTGTCAGCCAGTTTGCCGTGGCATACGGAGCTCCATCGCAGTCTTTAACACTGGTAGCATGCCGCGACAGCGTGGACGTGAACCGTATGTGCAGTTGACGGACTTTGAGCGAGGGCGTATAGTGGGCATGCGGGAGGCCGGGTGGACGTACCGCCGAATTGCTCAACACGTGGGGCGTGAGGTCTCCACAGTACATCGATGTTGTCGCCAGTGGTCGGCGGAAGGTGCACGTGCCCGTCGACCTGGGACCGGACCGCAGCGACGCACAGATGCACGCCAAGACCGTAGGATCCTACGCAGTGCCGTAGGGGACCGCACCGCCACTTCCCAGCAAATTAGGGACACTGTTGCTCCTGGGGTATCGGCGAGGACCATTCGCAACCGTCTCCATGAAGCTGGGCTACGGTCCCGCACACCGTTAGGCCGTCTTCCGCTCACGCCCCAACATCGTGCAGCCCGCCTCCAGTGGTGTCGCGACAGGCGTGAATGGAGGGACGAATGGAGACGTGTCGTCTTCAGCGATGAGAGTCGCTTCTGCCTTGGTGCCAATGATGGTCGTATGCGTGTTTGGCGCCGTGCAGGTGAGCGCCACAATCAGGACTGCATACGACCGAGGCACACAGGGCCAACACCCGGCATCATGGTGTGGGGAGCGATCTCCTACACTGGCCGTACACCACTGGTGATCGTCGAGGGGACACTGAATAGTGTACGGTACATCCAAACCGTCATCGAACCCATCGTTCTACCATTCCTAGACCGGCAAGGGAACTTGCTGTTCCAACAGGACAATGCACGTCCGCATGTATCCCGTGCCACCCAACGTGCTCTAGAAGGTGTAAGTCAACTACCCTGGCCAGCAAGATCTCCGGATCTGTCCCCCATTGAGCATGTTTGGGACTGGATGAAGCGTCGTCTCACGCGGTCTGCACGTCCAGCACGAACGCTGGTCCAACTGAGGCGCCAGGTGGAAATGGCATGGCAAGCCGTTCCACAGGACTACATCCAGCATCTCTACGATCGTCTCCATGGGAGAATAGCAGCCTGCATTGCTGCGAAAGGTGGATATACACTGTACTAGTGCCGACATTGTGCATGCTCTGTTGCCTGTGTCTATGTGCCTGTGGTTCTGTCGGTGTGATCATGTGATGTATCTGACCCCAGTAATGTGTCAATAAAGTTTCCCCTTCCTGGGACAATGAATTCACGGTGTTCTTATTTCAATTTCCAGGAGTGTAGATGCAAACACTTTGAGATCAGGAGTAGAAAGCTGCAGATAGTGTCGCTCAGACTGATACCGTGTTCATTGTCTTCCATAGTGCCGCTTAATGAACAAAATACGCACTTACAGAATGTCAGTCCAGGTGTATGACTGGATTGATGAGTTTCTACCGAACAGAACATAGCAGGTCATTGCGAACGAAGAAAAGTCTTCAGATGTAAGAGAAACTCCAGCGTACCGCAAGGGTGTGCTGTCTTATTACTTTTCACAGTGTATATAAATGAGCTGTTGGACAGCGGCACAGTCTCTATAAGACTAGTGTATACTGATAAAACTGTAGCGGATTGCAAGGAGCAGAGGATCGATGCTTGGCGCAGGGACTATGCGTATAAACAGGTTACTCTGTTGCCGGGCGGGATTATCCGAGCGGTCTGAGACGCTGCAGTCATGGCCTGTGCGACTAGTCCCAGCGGAGGTTCGAGTCCTCCCTCGTGCATGGGTGTGTGTGGGACTGATGACCTTAGCAGTTAAGTCCCATAAAATTTTACACACATTTGAACATCTTGAGGTTATTCTGCTGCAGAAAAGTCATTGGAAGCTGTAATGTCCATCTACATCTGGGAGTTTGTATACCCAGCAGTTTAAAGAGGAACAACCACTTGAAACTAGTCGCAACTGTGACAGGTGCCAGACCGATATTCATTGTAAGAATGGTCAACAAGTGTAATCCATTAGCGAAGGAGGTAGCTTACGAAAGTCTAGTTCGACCAGTACTTGAATATTGTTCTTCGGTCTGGGATCCGTACCACATACTATTTGATAGTGCGGATGGAGTATCTCCAAGGAAGAGCAACGCTTTTCGTTACAGTTTGATTTAAACAAGTGACAAAACTTTCTTCCTGCAGCACATCTGTAAAACATATGAAGCGGCCTCGTCAAGTCGGTACACCATATCGCCGCCTGGGATGGACACTGGTTATTTTCTTAGGGTTTGATAAGTGGTGGGCCTTTTGATGTATTTTTGAGAAAACTTAAATCTGTCAGAGCAAGATCCTACCAATCAACAAATATAAATTTTCTAGTAAGGTTTGGTGTACCTTGATCTACTCATAGTTCATAGAGAAAAGACCTTTTTTGGAAAACGATTAAATGTAAAAAGAACGTCTAGTCACATTTATGTTCATCATTTAGTTCTTAGATGTACGATCTTCACACCATGCTGAATTATCAAAGAATTATTAGATGTACGTTCTTCACATCATTCTGAATTATCCAAAAACGAAAACAAACAGTTTCCTAATCTTATATATTTGAGTGGCTTCCCCAAACCACTCCAAGCACAGCCGATTACCTCCGCTACCTCTGACGCAGTCCGAGTATATGCCCCGTCTCAGATGAATTCGATGGCCACGGATCGTTAAACTTTAATTTTTCTTCCTTCCTTAAGTATTTCTTTATTGTTCTCTATGTGTAGTTGCTTGAAATGTATGAGAGTACGTGACATAGCGAGACGTTTTTATTACCCTCGACTGCTGTTTCCGAGTAGATAGATTAAAATGCTCAACCAACCACCCAGATTTAGGTTTCTGTGCTTTTCTTCCACGGTTTGTCGATAAGGTTCTCAATGTTCGCGAGGCTTTGTGTTTCTTTGCTTAAAGTCAGATAAGAATGATGCCATGCGTGCACTGCAGGAAGAGCGAGGGGACCCAACGGGATCAATCCTGGGATAACGCGCTGAGGAACCTCGTGTTTTCACCGTGGACGACTGTTCTGCGAAGTAGCACTACGCACAGTGCCATACTGCTAAGAGACGAAGTAACATTTTATACAGGGCGATTCAGGGATGATGGAGAACTTGTACCGGAACAGCCGAGCTGAAAATTATAAACGAAAATCGTTCTGATACTTCTGACATTAGTATACATGTCCCGGTATTGTTGCTGCTAATATTTTAGGGTAGGAAACTTTCAGAGATAGTGCCATGGACCAACAAAGGTCTGATAAACATCGGCTCTAAAATGCATACCTTAAGAGCTATGGACACTTATTTAATAGAAGAGATGCGTTCCACAGTATCGAAGACGAAAAAGTGCTCGCGGTTCTTAAGACATGCATTTCAGCGCCCTTATTTACTGGACACTTTTTCTTGTTCTGATCCTTATTACCTCCTCGAGTGATATGGAAATCAAAGAGTTTGGTGTGTTTCACAGTATCGAAGATGAACAAATTCTCATAGCTCTTAAGGTACACATTTTGGAGCCATGGTTACTGCACATTTTTTTTTCTGGTTTTGGTCCATTCTATCACCTCTGAAAGTCGCTTACCCAACAGTCATAGCAACAACATGCCGGTACATTTATTCTACTGTCAGAAATACAAAATGGATTTTCGCTTATAACTTTCGACGCGGTTATTTCCGAACCAGGGTTCGTTGCCTCAAACTGATGCATTTACTGTTCTCCATCGTCCCTGAAAATTTGTAAGATCATAGCGAAATCACCTTGTATAGGATTTTATTATTTGCCGTGGGAAAAACTGCAGTGAGAAAAACAAACCGGGAGAAACTATTCGACTCCGAAAGAGAGGGTCACAAGGCTGAATAACGTTGTCTAGAAATTTCAATAGCGCGTGGAAACGAATCTACGGACGGACGCGTAAAACCACATTTTACATTTACATTCTGTAAGTACTTTATATTCTGTGTCTGTTAATTAGTTACTTGCGTATTTCGTGTATCACGGTTGTGAACTTTTGACACGGTACGGATAGAGTAAAATTTAAGTTTGTCGTTCATATTCTCAACGAAAAAGGTGGCAAAATGCTGAACATTTCACACACAGACAGACACACACACACACACACACACACACACAAATACCATACGACTTCCCATTTTGAAATTCTTTGGCGAAGTACGAGGAGTTATTAATGTGTCACGTCGGTTTGTGTCTGAGGTTAATATTGATATTTATTAAATTCCTTACATCCTGGGTAGATGGTCAAACATTTTTATGGCTGAAGAGCTCTTTCCTTCCTCTGTCACCCCAAGGCAAAGTGATGAATAATTTAAATGATTTCTCCTTCTAGCGTTATACAGTGCTCTGCAAAACTTTAGGACGAGACACACAAAGCTACATAACATGTTAACAGGTCGGTAGAAATCAAGTGTGTGCGTGAGTGTGGTATCGGAGGTATCCGAGTCGCGCACAGAATGCTGGACGTCAAACGGCGCGAGATCAGCGTGACTGTAGCGCAAAGTGAGGCTGCGCCCGCAATACGACGCAGTTGATGGAACAAGTAAAGACACTGTGAGTGACGGCGAGAAGTCACTGTCCACTGTGGTCGTGTTCTTCATTACGCATGAGGCTAAATCAATAAGTAAAACAGAATATTCTAAATTCTTAAGTAGTTGCTTTTATAATGACCTGAAATGGAAGTCGCATGTTAAAGATCTTCCTAAACTTCAGTGCTCTGCAAGTTTTGGGATACAGATGGCACCACATTTGGGAGGTGAACATACCAAGAATCTGACTTGTAAGAGTTCTCAGTTTCATTCACAAACGTCTTGTGGTATCATATTCTCGTGATTTACCAGAAAACTGTTTGTTCCATAGAAGCATCTAATAACGATGATACGTTCTGGCCACTCTTAGCCTCTTTAGACAGCTCTTTAAATATTTCGCTATACTGACAACACCCTCACACTGCACTTACCCCCACGATGATGTTTGCTGTTGACAGTCGATCATACTTTCAAAACAACAACAACATACATAAATATACTCGGGGGGGTGGGGGTGCAAAACGTAT
Source organism: Schistocerca nitens (assembly GCF_023898315.1). Classification (NCBI taxonomy): domain Eukaryota; kingdom Metazoa; phylum Arthropoda; class Insecta; order Orthoptera; family Acrididae; genus Schistocerca; species Schistocerca nitens. Next base: position 491,990,134 of record NC_064622.1, read on the forward strand.
GGACCAAAGCAACTTTACCACAATTTGTCCCCGACAAGTAGTATAGCTCGATGGCACTTGCACCGTTCGTAGAATGATCTGCTGTACGTAAGGTAACCAAAATAAATACGCGAAGAGACGAACAGAAATAGCAGTTTTATTCAAAGAAATTCACTACACTGAAGTCACCATTATTTGCGATCGTCCCCTGGTCATTACGAAAGTAATTTTTAATAGGCCGTGGATGCATCGTGACGTGCTCCCACTGTGGCAAGCCTGGTAAGGACTCCTTGTGGTAGGGTGTTCATTCCTCCACAATTGCTGGATGGTCATTAGCGCATGTGTTCGTGATGCAGTGCGTCTCCCCAACGCATCACGAATATTCCACTCTTTCCAAGAGCTCCTCCGCCAGAGGTGTTCGATGTGGTCGCGCATTCTCATCCATAAAAATGAGAAATGAAAGCAGCGCCGAATGCCTTCCTGAAAATACGCACACAGGGAAGAAGTACAGGAACACAATGTTACCGATGAGTGTACTGTGTTCGAAGCCTTGAAGGTCAGTACATCTACATCTATATGAATACTCTGCAATTCACATTTAAGTGCTTGGCAGAGGGTTCATCGAACCACAATCATACTATCTCTCTACCATTCCGCTCCAGAACAGCGCGCGGGAAAAGCGAACACCTAAACCTTTCTGTTCGAGCTCTAATTTCTCTTATTTTATTTTGATGATCATTCCTACCGATGTAGGTTGGACTCAACAAAATATTTTCGCATTCGGAAGAGAAAGCTGGTGACTGAAATTTGGTAAATAGGTCTCGCCGCGACGAAAAACGTCTTTGCTTTAATGACTTCCATCCCAACTCGCGTATCATATCTGCCACACTCTCTCCCCTATTACGTGATAATATAAAACCAGCTGCCCATTTTTGCACCCTTTCGATGTCCTCCGTCAATCCCACCTGGTAAGGATCCCACACCGCGCAGCAATATTCTAACAGAGGACGAACGAGTGTAGTGTAAGCTGTCTCTTTAGTGGACTTGTTGCATCTTCTATGTGTCCTGCCAATGAAACGCAACCTTTGTTTCGCCTTCCCCGGTTATTATCTATGTGGTCTTTCCAACTGAAGTTGTTCGTAATTTTAACACCCAGGTACTTGAATTGACAGCCTTGAGAATTGTACAATTTATCGAGTAATCGAATTCCAACGGATTTCTTTTGGAACTCATGTGAGTCACCTCACACTTTGCGTTATTTAGCGTCAACTGCCACCTGCCACACCATACAGCAATCTTTTCTAAATCGCTTTGCAACTGATACTGGTCTTCGGATGACCTTACTAGATGGTAAATTACAGCATCATCTGCGAACAACCTAGGAGAAGTGCTCAGATTGTCACCCAGGCCATTTATATAGATCAGCATAGGTCCCAGGACGCTTCCCTGGGGAACACCTGATATCACTTCAGTTTTACTAGATGATTTGCCGTCTATGAATGAAATATTGTACGTCCCCACACCAAAATATCTGGACCATCAAAGCACCATGTGGGACAATGTTCCTGGGTTCATTACTTATCGCCACCTATCGCCATATTAGCGTCCTGAATCTCCACTCAGACGGAATCTGCTCTTACCCTAGAGTAGCACCCGATCCAACTCCTCGGTGGTCCGGTCCCTACGCTCTTGGCACCGTCTCAAACACTGCCATCAATGTGCGGGTGTCAACGAAACACAAAGTACTGGTCGTCAGGCAAAGATACCGCCTCTATGCAGCCGCCGTGCCAATGCGTAATGTGAGATACGTTCCTATTACATGTGGTCGCAGTTGTTGCAGGTGCTGCTGTGTGACGTGGGCCACTTCCTGCCTCTTAAACGATGTAGCGTTCTTGTGCTGAGCACCTCTTCATCTTCGGGTGACGGTGCCTGAGGTTGAGAAGCTCCCCATTCACATCGAACAATGCTGTAAACAATACCAAACTCACTCAATCAGAGACGCAGTTATTAATTTTCAAGTGCTGAAGTTACTCATTTAAGCCTGATTATAGCACTTGCATTGGCAGCAAAGAACTATTTCTGTTTCTTAAATATAAGATGGAGCGTCATTTGAGTAACAAGAACAACATCGATCCATGCTGTACTTACTATAGTGAATGTTCTCCTTTCTGAAAACGCTCTTTCAACCAGTTACTCAGACTGTATGCATCCTTTTACTTACATTATTTACCAGCAGGATCTCTGATACCATAATATTGGAGCTTCCCTAGAAAAAAATCTGACACTCCACGCCTTTTCACGTTTGTCAGACATCAGCAAAGCACCCTGTGAGTGCGTTAGCGTCACTATAATAAACGACTGGGATTAGGAGTGGACACAATCTGTTTACATTCAGAATTATTGTCAAAGAAGTACACGAATATACATAGATTGTGACATGGCAATGTCAGGACAGTTGTTAAGATAACGCATTATGTCCCTTTGGCAGAAATAACGCTGAACACGACAATATCAAATTTAAGTAGAACGTTCTCCACAAGAGTTTTCCTAATTATACACCGTGAATTTAGCCAATATTACGCCAAATCATCCGATTCCGGTTCTACGTTCGGTCCTATTTAGGATAACAATCAAGTCTGCGGAGGATGGTTAGTTTTTGTGACAAGATGAGCTAAAGATTACTCAAGGTTGCTCGAGTTCACAGTGGACGCAAGCTGGTGAAGCAACAAGTTTACGCTTCTGCCAACGGCATTTCCCTTTTAGCTGCGATGTGCTGTCAGCTTGATGGCTGCTCTCGCCCTCTGAAATCCCCATAAAAAGCCAATCAAAATCGTTACTGATTTTATCAGCTGAAACTGTCTTATGTTTCTCGTCGGGCGAGAAAACATGTACTCATCCCTAGTCTGGAAAATATGGTGATATACATGTACATAGATAGTGCAGTGCGTATACTTCAATGCCCTCTCAGTTCTCGAAAGAACAAAAGAACAGTTAACTACATGCCTGTTTTGTTTCTCCGCTATCACGGCTCAACGACTCTTCAGCTAATTTCTAGCTGAATGTCAGCCAAAGGGAACGCAGTGTTCACACAAAATTCCTCTTTTTGCGTCGTACAGGATTGTGTCCTGTTCTACATTTGATGCTGGTTCAGAGGAGAGTCCCCGAAGGTTTCGGTTTTGTGTCTTTCCCCCACCTGTGTCCTTTTGTGCTTCATGCCACAGCTTTTTCTGACCAATGGGAGCGTTCCTTTCATCTTGTGGAAACTACCTCTGCCAATCGCAAAGGGCCTACCTTTAAACTGCGTAGAAATATCGCCCCTTTCTATTCCTTCTGGTTTATTTCAGCCAATCGGACATTTTGTGCCCACTCGTGATGCATGAAAGTCACATGTGTATATCACAAGCAAACCACAGGCATTTCACGCGGTCAACTGCGTGGCTGTTCTGTTTGTGTCAATCTGCAAATTCCTCAATGCAGTTTTCTGAAGAACTTCTCCGTCGCAAGCAGCGCTGCACCATGACGTGCTCCCCTCGCCGTATCGCCCAGCACGTTCGTTGTCCCTGTCATCGCGGGTCGCCATCCCCTTTTAGAAGCATTCCATTTTACTCGGGCCATGACGGCATAACTCGCATCTTCCCCCAGACTAAAACGTTTCTTCCAGCAGTTTTTTTTTTTTCACCTATTGCTCATTGACATGCAGGATTTGAGTTCGGTGTGTCATCCCTTTGCATTACATACAGTACATTTTAATAGGCAAATCTGTTCAATTTCGCCGAAGTATGTCAGGTGTCATATCCCTCTACTTGTCATGACATATAAAAGCTCATGCAAAGTGCGAAATTGATATTCATTCAAGCTGCCACCTTACAAAGATAACAATGAACTTCACAGACTAATTATTTTGATATGTCACAATATTGTACCTTCTTTAGGAGAAGACAATGGTGAACTTCACAGTCTAATTATTTTGACATGTTCCAGATAATACTACAGCCAGTTAAATTATGTATAATGTGATTTCTGAATTGCAAAATAATAAGTGCTGTAGGGAGGCGTTTATGAAATCAAAACTGAGACTAAGCTTCTTATTTTTAAAGAGGTATGCTGTAATTCCTGCATACACAATTATATGCAGTATCTTCAAAAAGGAGGTAAGCAGTGAAATTGGTCTGTCTTTAAAGAAGAGTTCCAGCAGTTGCTCTATTCTCGTCATTCTTTGAAATCTACTGACGGACAAAAGTAGCATCACCAAGAAGGAGTTGTGTGACATAAACGACAGCTGGTTGGCTTGTTTCACACATCTGGAAGACGATTTCTATTCAAATTGCTCGCCAGTGGCACAAGAGTGGAGCTAGTAGCGCCAATATGAAGAGGCAAATCGGTTTGGTTCATACACACACTGTAACAGTCGTGAGCATCACCTGTCTTTGAGATTGGTGAGTTGCTGTTAGTCAAGAATGTCTTTAAGGGGACAAAGACGCCATTAACAACACCTCACAGAGTTTGAACGACATTGTCTAATAGGGCTCCGAGAAGCTGTGATATTGCAGAAAGGCTTGGCAGGAACATTGCCAGTGTACTTGACTGCTGGCAGCAGTGGTCATGAGAATGCACTGTCGCAAGAAGACCGGGCTCTGCACGGCCACGTGGCACTACTGACAAGGGAACCTCCCCATCGCACCCCCCTCAGATTTAGCTATAAGTTGGAACAGTGGATAGGCCTTGAAAAACTGAGCACAGATCAATCGAGAAAACAGGAAGAAGTTGTGTGGAACTATGAAAAAAATTAGCAAAATATACGAACTGAGTAGTCCACGTGCAACATATGCAACTTCAAGGGTGACATGCTGCAAGGAGCGCCGTGGTCTTGTGGTTAGCGTGAGTAGCTGCGGAATAAGAGGTCCACGGTTCAAGTCCTCCCCCGAGTGAAAAATTTACTTCCTTTATTTTCGCAAAGTTATGATCTGTCCGTTCGTTCATTGACGTCTCTGTTCACTGTAATAAGTTTAGTTTCTGTGTTTTGCGACCGCACCGCAAAACCGTGCGATTAGTAGACGAAAGGACGTGCCTCTCCAATGGGAACTGAAAATATTTCATCGCAAGGTCATAGATCAACCGATTCCTCCACAGGAAAACAAGTCTGATATATTCTATACGATACTGTTGACGGCATGTGCGTCACATGACAGTAATATGTTGTCGACCCACCTAACTTGCACGCTTGGCGAATGGGTAAAAAGATTCTTCTACCTTGCCCGATTTTGGTTTTCTTGTGGATGTGATTATCACTCCCAAAAAAGTGATCGCATCGGACGGACAGACGGACAGATAATAATTGTCTGAAAACAAAAAATTAAAATTTTCAGCCGCGGGAAAACTTGAACCGTGGACATCTTATTCCGCAGCTACTCACGCTAACCACAAGACCACGGCGCTCCTTGCAGCATGTCACCCTTGAAGTTGCATATGTTGCACGTGGACTACTCAGTTCGTATATTTTGCTAATTTTTTTCATAGTTCCACACAACTTCTTCCTGTTTTCTCGATTGATCTGTGTTCAGTTTTTCAAGGCCTATCCACTCTGCCAACTTATAACTAAATCTGAGGGGCGTGCGATGGGGAGGTTCCCTTGTGAGAGGGGAAACCATCAAAATGGTTCAAATGGCTCTGAGCACTATGGGACTCAACTGCTGAGGTCATAAGTCCCCTAGAACTTAGAACTAGTTAATCCTAACTAACCTAAGGACATCACACACATCCATGCCCGAGGCAGGATTCGAACCTGCGACCGGAGCGGTCGCGCGGTTCCAGACTGAAGCGCCTAGAACCGCTCGGCCACTCCGGCCAGCAGACCATCAAATGTTCAAAATTTGCAAACGTGTGTGAATTCCTAAGGGACCAAACTGCTGAGGTTATCGGTCCCTCGACTTACACACTAATTAAACTAACTTATTCTATAACAATACATACACCCATGCCCAAGGGAGGACTCCAACCTCTGGCGGGAGGTTCCATGCAAAGGGGAGACCATCATGTCCAGCGTATGGCTCTGGTTCTCCATACTGCATCTCCAGCAACAATTTGAGCAGAGGTTGGTACCACATTGACACAAGAAGCTGTTACAAATCGGTTACCTCAAGGATAGCTCCAAGCCAAACATCCTGTAGTGTGCGTTCCACTGACCCCAAATCGCCGCCATTTGCGACTTCGGTGGTGTCGAGCGAGAGCTCAGTTGAGGGCAGGAGCGAGGTCTGAAGAAAGCTGGTACTGCCTCGGTGCCAATGGTGGCTGTGTGTTGGTAAGGCGGAGGCCAGTTGATAGCAAGCAACCAATCTATGTGTGGGGGGTGCGATTTCGTATGGCGGCAGGCCTACTCTCACTGTTATCCCACACACCGTCACAGCAAAATTTGTACTTTAGTCTGGTGATTCGACCGATTTTGCTGACACTCATGGCTAGCATTCCAGGGGGTGTTTTCCAACAGAACAACGCTCGCTCACATACCGCTGTTGTAACCCAACACGTGTTGCATTGGCCTGCTCGATCATCAGGTCGAGCATGTATGGGACATCATCGGGCGACAACTTCAGCGTCATCCACAAACAGCATTAACCGTTCGTGGTTGACAGGGTTGGGTTGTTTGGAGGAAGAGACCAAACAGCGAGGTCATTAGTCTCATCGGATTAGGGAAGGAAATCGGCCGTGCCCTTTAAAAGGAACCATCCCAGCATTTGCCTGAAGCGATTTAGGGAAATCACCGAAAACCTAAATCAGGATGGCCTGACACGGCTTTGAACTGCCGTCCTTCCGAATGCGAGTCCAGTTGTGCTAACCACTGCGCCACTTCGCTCGGTCCTGGTTGACAGACCACGTGCAACAGGCATGAACTCCGTCGCATAATAAGGCATCCGGCACCTGTACAACAGAATGCAAGCACGTTTTCCTGCTTGCATTCAACATTCTGCCAGTTACACCGATTGTTACTGTACCAGCATTTCACATTTGCGATGGCTAATCTCTAGCTTACATTAACCTGTGATCTAGCGATGTTCATCATATATGTTACCTAGACATATGTATTCAGAAATTTTATTACTTTGCATTCATTATTTTTTGGTGTTGCAACTTTTTTCCGTCAGTGTAGTAACACTTTCTGTGGTGTAAGAGCAGTAAATTATCAGTTGCGTCATTCCTTAGTGGCTTTGAAGCCGAAGGTAAATTAGAATTCTCCCCGTCCGACAGGTAAACGTATTTCCAGAGATTACCGACTGCACGGCGGAATTGCACTCGCCGTTCCGTCTGTCAGCCCTCCTTCTGCGGTTTACTTTCAGATGGGAGCTCGTGTTAGAGAATGACGAGTGTGTCTGTCTCTGTACAGCTCGCGAATGTGCGGGCAGGCGTGTTTTGCAAAATATATTACGCAGTCGTGGGCAACAGTCACAGCCAGCAGTAATGAGCCGGGGTCAGGTGAGGGCGTGCTTTGTGTGAGACGTGCACGTGTGTGTGTGTGAGAGAGAGAGAGAGAGAAGAAGAGGGGGAAGGCGCGGCTTTCAGGAAAAGCGGAAAGTCCGGGAAATGAGGCGGGCCGCCTTGATGTCGACGCCACAACACTGCTGGTGGCGGGGAAGGGGGGAGGGGGGACGTCATTTGGGCTGCGGTGTCGGCGCAGAGAGCAGCAGAACGCGGCAGAATACCGAGCGGCCAACACGTGGCGTTTCCCTCCCCCTCTCCTGTGGGGACGTGGGGTGATGCACAAAACTGCGTTCGCGGCCTTTCAGACTTCATGTGTACGCTGGCAAAGAATGTTGACATGTAGGATGTGGAAATGTGGAAATGGTGTTGTCCGACTTGACGAGATTCGAGTATGCTCCGCATACATGTTTTGCATGCAAGGTCTTTTGCCAGAATCCTGCCTTTTAGACTTGCAACGACCCAGCTTGGATGGTTGTTCACCTCACATCCCAACACAGTGCTGCCCGTAAATATTCGCATCAAGCGACTTACCCTAGTTGTAACTTATCAGTCCCATAGTGAAACATTACCACGGTTTTACTTTTCATTCCACATTTCATACGTCAGGAGTTGGTTACCAGTTTCTGCACCATGTCGAAAATTTTTTTCGTCTTGTACATCTGTTCCATCCTGTGCAACCCTCTTCATATGTACATAGCCACTGCAAACTACATCCATTTGAACCTCCTTGCTGTATTCGAGACGTGGTCTCCATCTATAAAGTTTACCCTCGGTACTTTGCTTCACTACTACACTGACTAATAATTAAAGCCTCAGCGTATGTCCTATGAACTGATCCCTTCCTCTTCCCACGTTCTGCCATAAATTCCTTACTTCTGCAGTTAAATTCAGTACCACTTCGTTAGTTACTCGATCTACCCAATTAATCTTCAATATTAGTATGTCACCATATTTCAAAACCTTCTGTTCTCTTCTTCTCTGAAATATTTATAAAACATTACAGTCGAAGCAGATATTTTCAAAAAAGACCTCCTAATACTTCAATTTACATTAGATGCTAAAAAATTTCTGTTTTCAGAAATATGTTCCTTATTATCCCCAGTCTCCATTTTATTTCTCCACTTGAAAAACATTACTTATTTTGTAACACAAATATAACAACATGTCTACTGTTTATAATGTATCAGAATCTCCTGCTTTAATTCGACTACATTCCAATGTCGTCGTTTTACTTCTGTTGATGTTCATATAACATCTCCTTCCCAGACGTTATCTACCTCATTAAACTACTTTTCTAAGTTGTTAAATGTCTCTGAATGAACTGCAGTGTCATCATCAAACCTTAAAATTTTTATTTCCTCTCCGTTTCCTAATTTCTGGTTGGTTTCCTTAAGTGCTGGCTCAAAGTTGAGAATGAATAACTTCGAGGTCAGGTTACAACTATGTCTCACTGCTTTGTCTACTTCTACCTCCCGTTCATATCCTTTGACTCGTATTAGTGCCGTCTGGTTTCTGTACAGGTTGTAGATAACCTTTTCCTTTCTGTGGTGTGTTATTGGTACCTTCAGAATTTCAAAGAGTATATCCCAGTCGTTTTTGTCAAAAGCTTTCTCCAAATATACAAAAGAAACGAAGGTCTGCGTTTTTCCAACCTACCTAAGTCGTGAGTACGGTACTGCCTCGCTTTGCAGTAACGATTGTTAATGCTTAGTGAACGTACAAATGAATTTATACGGAAGAGTGTGTACTTTAGTTCATTACTCATAAATATGCACCTGTCCTGGGAGGGGGGAGGGAGCAACGCCGGCTGTAGGAAGGGCATCGGGCCATCCTCTATCACTAACAATGCCAAATGCAGAATGATATGCTGACCCCCCTGGCGACATGGGATAAGACGAGAAAAATAAATAAATAAATAAAAGAAATTGAGGACCGAAAATGGCAGATGCACAATGGGGTAAATATTACCAAACAATCTGTTTCATAAGTCTCAAAAGCATGCTTCTGAATGTTCAGCCCAGTTGCACGACGTTTAGATATCCTATCCAGTCGTATTTTTCGGGTAATACGACGTGTATTATTAGGAGCACCTCCTGCGTGGACGTCAACCACACGACCTGGTCGTGCGACATTGCAGTGCCTGTGTTGTTAGAATTAGTACCATGCAGTGTTCCTTCTGACACGGATGCATGTCCGAAGTAATACTACATAGCACTTCTTAACAACACAAGCACTGCAGCATCAAATTTATCCGCGGATACCAGGCACCGACTGTCAATAAAAGTGTCCTTCCCCTGCTAGGGAATTTCGTATGTAAGTACGAGTACAGTCTCTGACGCATGAACGACGACACATGGAAGATTGGGTCTGGTCGTGAGTCGTACAAGGAAAGCCGAAGATGTTAAGGCGACCACCCGCGTAAAGCGGGAAATTCGGGTTCGAGTCCCGACCCGACACAAATGTTCATTGTCGTCATTCCGTTATATAGCTGATGGCCACCCGTATTTGCAACTGCGAATACATTTCATGTAGCCTGGTCGTAGTCATTGTAACTTGGGTCGCAGTACTTGAAGAATATGACTGCATAGGAAGCCGAAATTTCGTGAAGAAAAATGGATTCAGCAATCGGCTGAACACTCAGAAGCATGCTAACAGTTAATCATGCTGATAAACACGGTTCATACTAGAGGATCGGTTACAGAAGAACGGAAATATCGCGAGAACGTCACGTTTGGTTCAAAGGAATTGTAGGAATACGTGAGGCAATTCTGACACTGAGTCTTATAGACTGGAGAATGACTAACCGACATTTGTAGCTTTTATTAACATAGATAAACTTTTGACGATGCATAATGGAAAAAATATCTTTCGGGATTATGAAGTTATGAGAGCCAGAATACGTGGGAGGAAAAGTTGGTCGTCAGGAAGTTGTTCTGAGTGGCAAAGGATTTAATAGGGGTGGTAACAGGAAAGTACTATGCAGTGATGCGTCACTAAAGGAATCTAATAAGATACGTGGAAAGAGAATCAGAGTACCAGATGAAATAAAAATTTTAAGATTCACTGGTTACACAGTAATTCTGTCATCGATTGCAATGGAATGGAAGATCAACTGAACAGACTGAACAGTGTCCTGGAAAGAAAAATAAAATAAAATGAAAACGAAACGATGCTGATGGAGTGTAGTCCAGTAAAGTGATACTCAGAGGACTAGGCTTCGCAACGAGGCACTAAATGTAGTAGAGAAACTAGACAGCAAAGTATCAGACGATGGCCGAAGTAAAGAGAATATGAAGTTCGGACTGCCAATAAAAAGAACAGCGTTTCTGAAAAACACAATTTTTTAACTTCTGTTGTAAATTTAAGTGTTAGGAAACCTTTTCTGAAGGTATTTGTCTGCGGTGTTCTGTTGCATGGGAGCAACACAGGGACGATAAATAGTGCAGAAAAGAAGCTACTGGTAACTTTTGAAATGTGGTGCAATAGAAATATGTTGAAGATTTAAACTGGGCTTATTACGTCACCGGCCTGGTCGACCACTTACAAAATGTAAAACAGACGTTTCTGTAAATCTTACCAGACAACATAAAGGAAACAATTACGTCACTGTGTTCGTCAAACCTTCAGACTACGAAACTGCTATACACTGTAAGCGTTCTATTTGGATCGAATTGTCAACGTAATTAGTTTTAGCGTAAAAGTCGTTTCTCTTTCATTAACTCAAAGGCACGTTTTAGGTAATAACGTTGACGAAATAGTTGACTACGGTGCTAATGTAACAGCCCAAACAATAGTGACCACAAAAGACCGAATATCGGGAGTGGTTCATGTAGTAGGAAATTTTTGCACTGTGATGAGAGAGAATGCCTGACCTCCTGACGAGTGAGCGATGCGTGTGGAGGTGCAGGTGCTTTTGAAGATTACTTTTGTACCTTTTTCTTGAATATCTCCAAAACCGTGGTCTCCCAGAATAGACACTGCGCATAGCGAGGGAAAGATTGTAAATATATCGCGCTTGGTTTCTGAAGGCAAAGTAGGTCACTGCGGGCTGCATAAAACGACGTCTGCAGGGGCAGCTGAATCACGCTGTATGTGCCGCGTAATAGTGCAAACAGTAGATTTCAATGCATAATCTGAGACAACTCGAGCCTGTTATGTTCGTGTACATCTGCCACCCATGCTGATTAAACCATGTGTCTGAACAGTGTGTTGTTGTTGTTGTTGTTGTTGTTGTGGTCTTAGTGCAGGGACTGGTTTGATACAGCTCTCCATGCTACTCTATCCTGTGAAAGCTTCTTCATCTCCCAGTACCTACTGCAGCCTACATCCTTCTGAATCTGCTTAGTGTATTCATCGCTTTGTGTCCCCCTATGATTTTTACCCTCCACGCTGTCCTCCAATACTAAATCAGTGATCCCTTAATGCCTCAGAATGTGTCCTACCAACCGATCCCTTCTTCTAGTTAAGTTGTGCCACAAATTCCTCTTCTCCCCAATCCTATTCAATACCTCCTCATTAGTTATGTGATCCAACCATCTAATCGTCAGCATTTTTCTGTAGCACCACATTTCGAAAGCTTCTGTTCTTGTCCAAATTATTTATCGTCCATGTTTCACTTCCATACATAGCTACACTGCATTCAAATACTTTCAGAAACGACTTCCTGACACTTAAATCTATACTCGATGTTAACAAATTTCTCTTCTTCAGAAACCCTTTCCTTGCCATTGCCAGGCTACATTTTATATCCTACTTCGACAATCATCAGTTATTGTGCTCCCTAAATAGCAAAACTCCTTTACTACTTGAAGTGTCTCATTTCCTAATCTAATTCCCTCAGCATCACCCGAAATAATTCTACTACATTCCACTATCCTCGTTTTGCTTTTGTTGATGTTCATCTTATATCCTCCTTTCAAGACACCGTACATTCCGTTCAACAGCTCTTCCAAGCCGTTTGCTGTCTCTGACAGAATTACAATGCATCGGCGAACCTCGAAGTTTTTATTTCTTCTCCATGGATTTTAATTCCTACTCCAAATTTTTCTTTTGTTTCCTTTACAGCTTGCTCAGTATACAGATTGAATAACATCGGGGGGATCCTACAACCTTGTGTCACTCCCTTCCCGACCACTGCTTCTCTTTCATGAACCTCGACTCTTATAACTGCCATCTGGTTTCTGTACAAATAGTAAACAGCCTTTCGCTCCCTGTATTTTACCCCTGCCACCTTAATAATATGAAAGAGAGTATTCCAGCCAACATTGTCAAAAGCATTCCCTAAGTCTACAAATGCTAGAAACGTAGATTTTTGCCTTTCCTTAACCTAGCTTCTAAGATAAGTCGTAGGGTCAGTATTGCCTCACGTGTTCCAATATTTCTACGGAATCCAAACTGATCTTCCCCGAGGTCGGTTTCTGCAAGTTATTCCACTCGTCTGTAAAGAATTCGTGTTAGTATTTTGCAGCCGTTGCTTATTAAACTGATAGTTCTGTAATTTTCACATCTGTCAAACCCTGCTTTCTTTGGGATTGGAATTATTGTATTCTTTTTGAAGTTTGAGCGTATTTCACCTGTCTCATACATCTTGCTCACCAGATGGTTGAGTTTGGTCAGGACTTGCTCTCCCAAGGCTGTCAGTAGTTCTAATGGAATTGTGTCTACCCCTGGGGCCTTGTTTCAACTCAGTGGTCAAACTCTTCACGCAGTATCACATCTCCTGTTTCATCTTCATCTACATTCTCTTCCATTTCTATAACATTGTCCTCAAGAACATCGTCCATGTGTAGACCCTCTACATACTCCTTCCACCTTTCTGCTTTCCCTTCTTTGCTTAGAACTGGGTTTCCATCTGAGTTCTTGACGTTCATACAAGTGGTTCTCTTTTCTCCAAAGGTCTCTTTAATTTTCCTGTAGGCAGTATCTATCTTACCCCTAGTGAGATAAACCTCTACATCCTTACATTTGTCCTCTAGCCATCCCTGTTTAGCCATTTTACACTTCCTGTCGATCTCATTTTTGAGGCGTTTGCATTCCTTTTTGCCTGCTTCATTTACTGCATTTTTATATTTTCTCCTTTGATCAATTAAATATTTCTTCTGTTACCCAAGGATTTCTACTAGCCCTCGTCTTTTTACCTACTTGATCCTCTGCTGCCTTCACTACTTCATCCCTCAAAGCTACCCATTTTTCTTCTACTGTATTTCTTTCCCCCATTCATGTCATTTGTTCCCTTACGCTCTCCCTGAAACTCTGTACAACCTCTGGTTTAGTTAGTTTATCCAGGTCCCATCTCCTTAAATTCCCATCTTTTTCCAGTTTCTTCAGTTTTAATCTACAGTTGATAACAAATAGATTGTGGTCAGAGTAAACATCTGCCCCTGGAAATGTCTAACAATTTAAAACCTGGTTCCTAAATCTCTGTCTTACCATTATATAATCTATCTGATACCTTTTAGCATCTCCAGGGTTCTTCCATGTATACAACCTTCTTTCATGATTCTTGAACCAAGTGTTAGCTATGATTAAGTTATGCTCTGCACATAATTCTACCAGGCGGCTTCCTCTTTCTTTCCTTATCCCCAATCCATATTCACCTACTACGTTTCCTTCTCTCCCTTTTCCTACTACCGAATTCCAGTCACCCATGGCTATTGAATTTTCGTCTTCCTTCACTATCTGAATAATTTCTTTTATTTTATCATACAGTTCTTCAATTTCTTCGTCATCTGCAGAGCTAGTTGTAATATAAACATGTACTACTGTAGTAGGCGTGGGCTTCGTGCCTATCTCGGCCACAATAAGGCGTTCACTATGCTGTTTGTAGTAGCTTACCCGCACTCCTATTTTTTATTCATTATTAAACCTACTCCTGCATTACCCCTATTTGATTTTGTATTTATAACCCTGTATTCACATGACCAAAAGTCTTGTTCGTCCTACCACCGAACTTCACTAATTCTTACTATATCTAAGTTTAACTCCATTTATCTTTTTAAATTTTCTAACCTACCAGCCCGATTAAGGGAACTGACATTCCACGCTCCGATCCGTAGAACGCCAGTTTTCTTTCTCCTGATATCGATGTCCTCTTGAGTAGTCCCCGCCCGGAGATCCGAATGGGGGACTATTTTACCTCCGGAATATTTTACCCAATAGGTCGCCATCGTCATTTAACCATATAGTAAAGCTGCATGCCCTCGGGAAAAATTACGGCTGTAGTTTTCCCTTGCTTCCAGCCGTTCGCAATACCAGCACAGCGAGGCCGTTTTGGTTAGTGTTACAAGGCCAGATCAGTCAATCATCCAGACTGCTGCCCCTGCAACTACTGAAAAGGCTGCTACCCCTCTTCAGGAACCACACGTTTGTCTGGCCTCTCAACAGATACCCCTCCGTTGTGGTTGCACCTACGGTAAGGCTATCTGTATCGCTGAAGAGCGCAAGCCTCCCCCCCCCCCCCCCGCCCCCAATGGCAATGTCCATGGTTCACGGGGGTGGGGGGGGGTGGGGGTGGGGAGATAACTGTGAGAATACTGTCGTATGTATTTCCTCTGAGCGTGAAAGTTTCATTGCGGTAATTAATAACTAAGTAAGTGCGTAAAATGTTCTTCAGATAGAATTCCTGGCTTTTGATGATGATGGAGGCAATCATCGAAAGCTTGAAATTTTATCCGAATTTGACTTGTCAAGTAAACCGAGAACTTTTTAGGCAATGAATCCGTAGCGAAAAACTTCTTAGTGAAACTAATTAGATGGTTATCGCCCTTCGTAGAAGTAGATAATGCACGAGATAAAGCGATCGATTGACTTGTGTAATTTTACTGTAAAAGTAATTCTGAATTATGTGCGAGGATAGTGCATGAACAGTGCAGCCAGGCGAAAGAACAATTTTAAGAATAGACTTAATTTTGAAATTTTGTCGGATAAATACATATTTGGAGACCGAGGCTATTATATGAAATAAACAGTCGATGGGATAGAGAAGCCAGTCACGAACTGCTTTTAGGTAACTTTTTAAAACATCTACCGTTACCATTTTCGAAGACATACAATTCCTCATCAGATGGTTTCATGGCAACTGCTGAGTTGCCCGATGATAAACAATACTTCACAGTTACGAGCGTGTAATAAGGATATTTGCGGTACAGGTTTGTGATACAATGCGAATTACTTGAAATATGCATCTGCAGTTTTCAAAGTTGTCTTCCAGTGAATTCCGTCCGTAATGTTGTAATCATTTTTACAACCATATACATCGCTTTGCATTATTTAACACCTTTTTTTGGTCACAAAACGAATTTCCAATGCCACACACATGTCTTGACTAACAACTCACTAAAATACATTGAAGGGAAAAAGGAGCTGGAAAAGTTATGCGTATTCAAATACAGAGATTGTAAACAGACAGAATACGGCGCTGCGGTCGGTAAGGTTTATATAAGACAACAACTGTCTGGTGCAGTGGTTAGATCAGATACTGCTGCTACAGTAGCATGTTATCAAGTTTTAAGTGAGTTTGAACGTCGCCGCACGAGCGATGGGAATCTGCATCTCCGGAGCGACGATGAAGTGGGGATCTTTCAGTACGACCATTTCACGAGTGTACCGTGTGTTGTGGCGTAACAAGACAGCCACGCCACTCGGAAGTAGCCGAAAGGCACGCGGTTAAACTCACGCAGGCTAGAGAGGTCTGAAACAGGATACGTAATGAATGCTATAAAGAAAAGTACGTAGCTTCTGGAATACTTAACTTTAATCCATCCTTGTGGTACATCGCTCTTGACGATACAAGTGAGACTCTTTAGATACAAACTATGTAAGGCTAATGGCGCCTTGCTAGGTCGTAGCCATGGACTTAGCTGAAGGCTATTCTAACTATCTGCTCTGCAAATGAGCGAGGCTTCGTCAGTGTGCATCGCTAGCGAAGTCGTCCGTACAACTGGGGCGAGTGCTAGTAAGTCTCTCGAGACCTGCCGTGTGGTGGCGCTCGGTCTGCGATCACTAACAGTGGCGACACGCGGGTCCGACATGTACTAATAGACCGTGGCCGATTTAAAGCTACCACTTAGCAAGTGTGGTGTCTGGCGGTAACACCACACCGTGAATATCAGGAATCCGGCAAAACATCAAATCTCCGACATCGCTGCTGCCGGAAAAAGATCCTGCAAGAACGGGACCAACGACAACTGAAAAGAATCGTTCAAAGTGACAGAAGTGCAACCCTCCCGCAAATTGCTACAGGTTTCAATGTTGGGCCATCATCGAGTGTCAGCGTGCGAACCATTCAACGAAACATCTTCGATATTGGCTTTCGGAGCCGGAGGCCCACTCGTGTACCCTACATGACTACACGACACAAACCTTTATGCCTCGCCTGGGCCCGTCAACACCGACATTGTTGGTGACTGGAAACACGTTCCCTGGTCGGGTATCGAGTGGATGGACGTGTACGGGTATGGAGACAACCTCATGACTCTATGGACCCTGCATGTCAGCAGGGGACTGTTTGAGCTGGTGCAGGCCCTGTAGTGGTGCAGGGCGTGTGCAGCTGGAGTGATATGGGACCTCTGATACGTCTAGATACGGCTGTGACAGGTGAAACGTAGGTAAGCATCCTGTCCGATCATTCTCATCCATTCATGTCCACTGTGCATTCCGAAGGACTTAGGCAATTCCAGCAGGACAATGCTACTCCCCGGAATTGCTACAGAGTGACTCCAGGAAAACGCTTCTGACTTTAAACATTTCTGCTGGCCTCCAGACTCCCCAGACATGAACAGTATTGAGCAAATCTGGGATGCGTTGTAACGTCCTATTTAGAAGAGATCTCTATCCACTCGTACTCTTACGGATTTATGGACAGCCCTGCACGATTTCATGGTGTCAGTTCCCTCCACCGAGCGAGGTGGCGCAGTGGTTAGCACACTGGACTCGCATTCGGGAGGACGACGGTTCGATCCCGTCTCCGGCCATCCTGATTTAGGTTTTCCGTGATTTCCCTAAATCCTTTCAGGCAAATGCCGGGATGGTTCCTTTGAAAGGGCACGGCCGATTTCCTTCCCAATCCTTCCCTAACCCGAGCTTGCGCTCCGTCTCTAATGACCTCGTTGTCGACGGGACGTTAAACACTAACCACCACCACCATCAGTTCCCTCCAGCACTACTTCAGATATTAGTCGAATCCATTCCATGTCGTGCTGCGGCACTTCTGCATGCTTGCAGGGATCGTACACCATATTAGACAAGTGTACCAGTCTCTTTGGATCTTCAGCGTAAATACGAAGTACATGAATGTCAAAATTGCTGCTATACAATGATATGTTACAAAAATGAGGTATTTTGGTGAAGAGAAAGAAATTATTCTTATGCTAAATTGAAAACGTATTTTACGTTAGATGCAGGTCATTAAATACACACACAGAGGAATGGAATTTTGTAAATTACACGGTCAAAACATATTTTACAAAATGACAGAGAAATAAAGTGTAGGTAAGAAATTATGTATAATTCTTAGGTGCTATTTGAATAGTGATTACTATATTACATAAAAATTTATTCATATTTAGTGCCTCGAAAATTATTAACTATTGAAGATACACACAATATCATTTGTTACTTGATCTGAGGGGATATGAAATGTAGACTGGCAATGGCAAGGAAAGCGTTTCTGAAGAAGAGAAATTTGTTAACATCGAGTATAGATTTAAGTGTCAGGAAGTCGTTTCTGAAAGTATTTGTATGCAGTGTAGCCATGTATGGAAGTTAAACGCGGACGATAAATAGTTTCGACAAGAAGAGAATAGAAGCTTTCGAAATGTGGTGCTACAGAAGAATGCTGAAGATTAGACGGGTAGATCACATAACTAATGAGGAAGTATCGAATAGAATTGGAGAGAAGAGGAGTTTGTGGCGCAACTTGACTAGAAGAAGGGATCGGTTGGTAGGACATGTTCTGAGGGATCACCAATTTAGTATTGGAGGGCAGCGTGGAGGGTAAAAATCGTAGAGGGAGACCAAGAGATGAATACATTAAGCAGATTTAGAAGGATATAGGTTGCAGTAGGTACTGGAAGATGAAGAAGCTTGCACAGGATAGAGTAGCATGGAGAGCTGCATCACACCAGTCTCACGACTGAAGACCAGAACAACAACTTGATCTGCAGATAAGCAAAGAAACATTTAAAGTGAAGTGCGAATGTACTTACTGGTAGTTATTCAGGAAAGGAGCATTAGCCAATCTTCTCATTAATCTGGTATTTCCAGGTTTCTGTTACTTTGAATCGGGTAACAGCAACCATTCCCTCTGTGCCGAACATTTGTGTTGGGACATTTCAGCATTTCTACGAACTGCAGACCACCGTTCCGTCGTCAAAAGAAATTTCTTTTCGTCTACGTGAACGGTATCCAGACAAAATGAAACGAAGAAAAGTGCATAAAATAACAGCAGCAGGAACGTTCTCTATTATTCGTCTAGCCGGGCCGCTAACGGGATGACAGCTTGTGATGTCTCATCCGGTTTTCCGTAACATCAGATTTATTCTCGGTTTAAGAAGTAACCTAGATGTTTTTACAAATTTCAGTGAATGATGCAATACTTGCATTCATTTACTTATTCGTATTTCTCACACCTGTGGAGTCGAAGTTGCATCGGCAGCCGGCCGAAGTGGCCGTGCGGTTAAAGGCGCTGCAGTCTGGAACCGCAAGACCGCTACGGTCGCAGGTTCGAATCCTGCCTCGGGCATGGATGTTTGTGATGTCCTTAGGTTAGTTAGGTTTAACTAGTTCTAAGTTCTAGGGGACTAATGACCTCAGCAGTTGAGTCCCATAGTGCTCAGAGCCATTTGAACCATTTTTTTTTTGCATCGGCAGCTTGAGTGCGCTGACGAAAAATCCTGCTACGATTTTGGTGTGTTCAAAATCATCTGTTCAGTCGCCCAGTGATCGCACTGACAGCGAAACGGAAGGTGACTAAATTCTTAATTAAGCCTTTATGCATCAGAATCGAAATGTTCTGTATTCAGACTCGCCTTGATGAAATAACTGCACTATTTCACATATAGTATTCGAATGACCTTGCTCCCATTGGGGAGCACTTCATCACATATCGTTAGAGGGATGAGGGGTTTCAGAACATTGGAAAGAAGCTGAGACCGTTCCCGTTCTCAAGAGGAGTTGTCACACAGACGCATGAAATTGTTTTCCTTTGTCGTTGACGCCAGTCTGTTATAAAAGAACTGAATACGTCCTACGCTCACATATTATGACCATGGAGAATAAGTCCTGCGTATGCACTGAAGTGACGAAAGTCACAGGATAGCGATATTCACATTGAAACGTCCCCTTAGAAAAATTATACACGACTGTCCTTAAACTGACACACAATATTTTTAGCGCAACGCAATCTGACTTTCAAAAATCTCTACAAAAGAATGGCCCTGACTAACATTAACCTATACCTTTCACAAATTACTTACCTCACAAAAATCTTCGTTACTGGAACTACTGCAATAGAGCGCCACTACTGCCAGCTAAATAAAAGATTCAAACTACGGAAGGCACTAACTACTGATAGGCATAGTTAGCAAATGAAAGATTTTAATAGAGAACAAACAATGTATTTACCTTAATAATGTTAAAAACTCATAATATGCATAGCAGTTCATGACATACAGTTTTAAAAATTTCACAACTCCGCCATCTCTCTCCCCACATCCACCACTGCTGGCGGCTCACCTCCAACTGCGCAACGCTACGCGCTGTTAACATCCAGCTGCCGCTGCCCAACACTACAATGGCAGACAACAATGCAAACTAGCCTCCGACTGCACACAGCACAGCCAGTGATTTTCATACAGTGCGCTACGTAACGTTGCCAATAAGAAAACATAAACAGCCTACTTACATAGCCCCCATGCTCCCCACAAAAAATTTTACAAATTGTTTTGGGCACTGGCCAATACAGATTTGAAAAAACTTTTCATAATTACAGTAAGAAAGATATCAAATGCACACACTTATTAATACAATGTTGGTCAAAGCTAAAATTTTCTTACAGTCCATGAAGACAGTCCTGATCATTCATCACAGTAAAATTGCAGTGTTTTTTTTTTCACAATGTCTCATTAGTAAAAGAAAATGCACATGGAAGTAGTGGATTTCCATGCAGTCTTGAAGAAGTAGTGTTGTCCTTCCAACGGAAAGACAGTGCTGACTCTTGACATGCTGACAGATAATGGGCCACAACAGAGTAAACCCACAGCAGAGTCATTCCACGTTTTGAAGAATATTGGTAGGTAGGTCATCACAGAGTAGACCCACTGTAGTCCTGGTAGAGATTACGGTATTGGTGGGCCACCAGAGGTGCAGACCCACTGCAGTCCTTGTAGAAATAATGGTAATGGTGGGCCATCAAAGATGCAGACCCACTGTAGTCCTTGTAGAGACGGCCAGCAGCCATCTGTTGCAACTGTGCAGGTGCACAATCACCATCGAAGAGTCTTGCGGAGAATATAGCAAGACCATAACCACCATTTGTGCACTCACAAAGTTTCTGAAATTGTCCTTAGAACCAGCAATGCTGTTATCCAGTCCCTTGCTGAATTATTAACACACGTGCAATCACTAACAGTCCCTACTTCTCACTTATTGTCCGTATACTATGACCAACAGAAATTTGTGCAGTGAAATGTAACTTACAAGTTAATAATATGATGAACTGGTGTCAATTACAATTTTATTACATGAGAATACAATAACAAAGGTACAAAATACATCATTAAAGAACATAACAATACAGATAACATTTGTAGTAAAACAGGCTTTACAAAAGAATAGAAATAGACATATACATCAGTGTTACAGGAATTATGACATGAGTACATACATAAAAGATCAGAGTAACTTTCGAAACATCAACTTCACCCATGACCATTAAAACAGAACAGAATAAATAATGTCTAAACATCTTTACAAAGAAAATAACATATTATTAATGCAAATTATATTTGAGGATAACAGTATTCCTCATCATAGTTAATGTAGCTTAGTACCAGAAAAATTCTACATCATAAGTCTTATCAGATAAAGACATTAAGACAGGAAGTTCACAAATACACAAGGGTACACAAACACATAGCATAATAATACAAAAGGAAAGGACAGGGCTTGTTTTACTGCAGTATTTTGCAAACAAAACTTTCTTTACTTCTTGGAGATCTCCCTTCATTCATCATTATTCCCAAAAAGTCCTATCTATACCTCTTTTCTGTATTCTAACCATATTTCTTTCAAAATAATTATGGCTCATTGTAAAATACTCATTTTGGCCCAAATCGTTTTCAAATAACTTCTCAATGCATTTCTTCCAATTTATCACAACTCGTTCTCACATATAGCCTACCCCATCTTAAGCTAACTTAAATCTACTGAGCTAAACTAAGGAACGAGGCAATGCAGCAGCACAAAACAATTAACACAAACAGCAATGATAAAAAATACAAAAGGCAAAGCAAGCAGCATAAATTACAACTAATATAAGGCAATGAGCAGCAAACAAGAAAAATAAATCAGTAGTAAAACTAGATTAACAGAGTAATACAAACTGAAATTTAGTAGCGCTATGGCTGGCAAACAGCCGCAGCAAATGAAATAACTTATATCTAAACATGACAAAGCTCAAGCAGAAAAATATTACAGTAAAGACAACAATGCAGATAAGGGAAATGTCTATTCACATCTTAATGTGTATGTAATTTAAGTGGTGCACCACCAAAACTTATTCTACAAAATAAATTACCAAGTATTGTAAAGAAAATTATGTATGCAGTTCCTGTGAAGGGAAATGTCTTTTTGTGCTCCCTCATTTGTTTGGAAATATATCACAAAACTATTATTTACTGGATCTGTAGACAGAAAATATTTATATTAGTACATCTATAAAATTTTATTTTAACCAATGCTGCAGTGCAGCTAGAAACTAGATATTAAACAAAATAGGCAAAGCAAGGCGTGAAACGTCATTCATTAGCCATATGGAATTTCATAAGTTAGTAGAAATTCTCTCAATTCTCGTAGAAAGGCACTTGTCATAATCAGGTGTGCAGATGTACGAATATTTCCCATCAGTTCATAAGCATTTCAGTAAGTAGCATAAAGTACGAGTAATCTTATGTTTTCAAGTAATGAGCGTGTCATATTTGCGATGTTCACATCCAGCTGCCGCTGCACAACACTACAATGGCAGACAACAATGCAAACTAGCCACCGACTGCACACAGCACAGCCAGTGATTTTCATACAGTGCGCTACGTAACGTTGCCAATAAGAAAACATAAACAGCCTACTTACAACATATACAGATGACGACAGTATCGCGTACAAAGGGTACTGCACAGGCGGAGCTGATATTTGTTCTCAGGTGATAAATGTGAAAAGGTAGCCGCCGAGATTATGGCCGCAAGACCGGAATTAACAGACTCTGAACATGGAATGGTAGTTGGAGTTAAAGCCATGGGACATTTCATTTCGGTAATCGTTAGGGAATTCATTATTCCCAGATCTACAGTGTCAAAAGCATGCCGAGAATACCACATTTCAGGCTTTACCTCTCACCACGGATAACGCAGTAGTTGGCGGCCTTCACTTAACGACCGAGAGCAGCGGGCGTTTGCGTAGAGGCGTCGCTGCTAACAGACAAGCAACGCTGGGTGCAATAACCGCAAAAATCAATGCGGGCCTTACGATGAACGTATGCGTTAGGCAGGCTTTGGCTCCATAATAGCGTGGGCCTTATTTACATGCAATGGCTGCTTGGATACCATTTACAGCCATTTATGGACGTCATGTACCCAAACAATGAAGGAATTTTTATGGATGACAATCCATAAATTCCAGTAGTGGCCCTCTGACGTTACGGATGACAATCCACCATGTCATTGGGCCACAATTGTTCGCGATTATCTTGAAGTATATTCTGGACAATTCAAGCGAATCGTTTGGCCAGCCAGAGGGCCCAACATGAATCCCATCGAACATTTATGGGGCATAATCGAGAGGAAAGTTCGTCCACAAACTTTCGCAGCTATGGACGTCTATATAGACAGCATGGCTAAATATTTCCTCAGGGAATTTCCAAAGACTTGCTGAGTCCATGTCACGTTGAGGTCTACATCTACATCTACACCTATACTCCGCAAGCCACCTGACGGTGTGTGGCGGAGGGTACCTTGAGTACCTCTATCGGTTCTCCCTTCTATTCCAGTCTCGTATTGTTCGTGGAAATAAAGATTTCTTTTTTATGTGTGTGAAATCTTATGGGACTTAACTGGCAAGGTCATCAGTCCCTAAGCTTACACACTACTTAACCAAAATTATCTAAGGACAAACACTCAAACCCATGCCCGAGGGAGGACTCGAATCTCCGCCGGGATCAGCCGCACAGTCCATGACTGCAGCGACTCAGACCGCTCGGCTAATCCCACACGGCAGAAAGATTGTCGGTATGCCTCTGTGTGGGTTCTAATTTCCCTGATTTTATCGTCATGGTCTCTTCGCGAGATATACGTAGGAGGGAGTAATATACTGCTTGACTCCTCGGTGTAGGTATGTTCTCGAAACTTCAACAAAACCCCGTACCGAACTACTGAGCGACTCTCTGGCAGAGTCTTCCACTGGAGTTTATCTATCATCTCCGTAACGCTTTCGTGATTACTAAATGTTCCTGTAACGAGTGCGCTGCTCTCCCTTAGATCTTCTCTATCTCTTTTATCAACCCTACCTGGTACGAGTCCCACACCGACGAGTAGTATTCAAGCAGTAGTGTACTGTAACCCACTTCGTTTGTTTTCGGACTGCATTTCCTTAGGATTCTTCCAATGAATCTCAGTCTGGCATCTTCTTTACCGACGATTAATTTTATATGGTAAATCAATTTTAAATCACTTCTAATGCCTGCTCCCAGATAATTTATGCAAGTAACTGTTTTCAGTTGCTGACCTGCTATACTGTAGCTAAATGATAAAGGATCTTTCTTTATATGTATTCGCAGCACATTACACTTGTCTACATTGAGATTCAATTGCCATTCCCTGCACCATGCGTCAATTCGTTGCAGATCCTCCTGCATTTCAGTACAATTTTCCATTGTTTCCTCTCGATATACTACAGCATCATCCGCAAAAAGCCTCAGTGAACTTCCGATGTCATCCACAAGGTCAATTAATATATTGTGAATAGCAACGGTCCTACGACACTCCCCTGCTGCACACCTGAAATCACTCTTACTTCGGAAGACTTCTCTCCATTGAGGATGACATGATGCGTTCTGTTATCTAGGAACTCTTCAATCCAATCACGCAATTGGTCTGATAGTCCATATGCTCTTACTTTGTTCATTAAGCGACTATGGGGAACTGTATCAAACGCCTTGCGGAAGTCAAGAAACACATCTACCTGGGAACCCGTGTCTATGGCGCTCTGTGTCTCGTGGACGAATAGCGCGAGCTGGGTTGCTGCACTACGTCGGGTAAAAGGAGGTCCGACATGGTTCAGGGGGTACACCATGACTTTTGTCATCTCAGTGTACACTGTCCGACCAAAAGTATCACTCAACCACGATTTTATTGCACTTGGCTCTTATCGGAACAACAGCAACTACAGTAAGCAGGCACATTATGTGGCTCCAGTTCTTGACTGATACACATCTATAGAGCGGCAGGTTAAGTCTTTGTCTTTTCCTGTGTTTTCTTAGTAATGTATTTACTAGGTCTCGCTGGTGTTTTTCTGTTTGAGAGGTTTAGTTTCGGTGTTTTGTGGATGCGGATTCTTTCACTCTATGACGGCGTTTGCTCATTTGTTTTGTTTTCGTAACAAGCATTCAACAGTAGGAAAAGGAAGAGAAGGAAACATAGTAGGAGAATATGGATTAGGGCTAAGAAATGAAGGAGGAAGCCGCCTGGTAGAATTTTGTACAGAGCATAACTTAATCATAGCTAACACTTGGTTCAAGAATCATGATAGAAGGTAGTATACATGGAAGAACCCTGGAGATACTAGAAGCTTTCAGATAGATTATATAATGGTAAGACAGAGATTTAGGAACCGGGTTTTAAATTGTAAGACATTTCCAGGGGCAGATGTGGAATCTGACCACAGTGTATTGGTTATGAACTGTAGATCAAAACTGGAGAAACTGCAAAAACGTGGGAATTTAAGGAGATGGGACCTGGATAAACTGAAAGAACCAGAGGTTGTACAGAGTTTCAGGGAGAGCATAAGGGAACAATTGACAGGAATGGGGGAAAGAAATACAGTAGAAGACGAACGGGTGGCTTTGAGGGATGAGATATTGAAGGCAGCAGAGGATCAAGTAGGTAAAAATACGAGGGCTAGTAGAAACCCTTGAGTACCAGTAGAGATACTGAATTTAATTGATGAAAAGAGAAAATACAAAAATGCAGTAAATGAAGCAGGCAAAAAGGAATACAAAATTCTCAAAAATGAGATCGACAGGAAGTGCAAAATGGCTACGCAGGGATGGCTAGAGGAGAAATGTAAGGATGTAGAGGCTTATCTCACGAGGGGTTAGATAACTACTGCCTTTGGAGAAAAGAGAACCACTTGCATGAATATCAAGAGCTCAGATGGAAACCCAGTTCTAACCAAAGAAGGGAAAGCAGAAAGGTGGAACGAGTATATAGAGCGTCTATACAGGGGCGATGTTCTTGAGGACAATGCTATGGAAATGGAAGAGGATGTAGATGAAGATGAAATGGGAGATATGATACTGCGTGAAGACTTTGAGAGACTACTGAAAGACCTATATCGAAACAAGGCCCCGGGAGTAGACAACATTCCATTAGACCTACTGACAGCCTTGGGGGAGCCAGTCCTGACAAAAATCTACCATCTGGTGAGCATGATGTATGATACAGGAGAAATTCACTCAGACTTCAAGAAGGATATAATAATTCCAATCCCAAAGAAAGCAGGTGTTGACAGATGTGAAAATTAAAGAACTATCAGTTTTTACGCGAATTCTTTACAGGCGAATGGAAAAACTGGTAGAAGCCGACCTCAGGGAAGATCAGTTTGGATTCCGTAGGAATGTTGGAACACGTGAAGCAATACTGAACCTACGACTTATCTTAGAAGAAAGATTAAGGAAAGGCAAACCTACGTTTCTAGCATTTCTAGACTTCGAGAAAGTTTTTGACAACGTTGACTGGAATACTGTCTTTCAAATCCTGAAGCTAGCAGGGGTTAAATACAGGGAGCGAAAGGCTATTTACAATTTGTACAGAAACCAGATAGCAGTTATAAGATTCGAGAGACACGGAGGGGAAGCAATTGTTGGGAAGGGAGTGAGACAGGGTTGTAGCCTCTCCCCGATGCTATTCAATCTGTATATTGAGCAAGCAGTAAAGGAAACAAAAGAAAAGTTCCGAGTAGGCATTAAAATCCATGGAGAAGAAATAAAACTTTGGGGTTCGCCGATGACATTGTAATTCTGTCAGAGACAGCAAAGGACTTGCACGAGCAGTTGAACGGAATGGACAGTGTCTTGAGAGGAGGGTATAAGATGAACATCAACAAAAGGATAATGGAATGTAGTCGAATTAAGTCGGGTGACGCTGAGTGAATTAGATTAGGAAATGAGACACTTAAAGTAGTAAATGAGTTTTGCTATTTGGGGAGCAAAAAACTGATGATGGTCTGAGAGGATATAAAATGTAGACTGGCAATGGCAAGGAAAGCGTTTCTGAAGAAGAGAAATTTGTTAACATCGAGTATAGATTTAAGTGTCAGGAAGTCGTTTCTGAAAGTATTTGTATGGAGTGTAGCCATGTATGGAAGTGAAACATGGACAATAAATAGTTTGGACAAGAGGAGAATAGAAGCTTTCGAAATGTGGTGCTACAGAAGAATGCTGAAGATGAGATGGGTAGATCACATAACTAATGAGGAGGTATTGAATAGGATTGGGGAGAAGAGGAGTTTGAGGCACAACTTGACTAGAAGAAGGGACCGGTTGGTAGGACATGTTCTGAGACATCGATGGATCACCAATTTAGTATTGGAGGGCAGCGTGGAGGGTAAAAATCGTAGAGGGGGACCAAGAGATGAATACACTAAGCAGATTCAGAAGGATGTAGGCAGCAGTAGGTACTGGGAGATGAGGAAGCTTGCACAGGATAGAGTAGCATGGAAAGCTGCATCAAACCAGTCTCAGGACTGAAGACCACAACAACAAGCATCCGTTCGTTTAGAAAGCCAGTCAGTGAGACTCCAACTCCCGGCTGATGCAGATCCGCAGAGTCGCAGGTAGGGTGTTTATCTATTCCTTTTTGTTGTAGTGATTCCGTGTTTCCGTTTGAGAGGAGTAAGCTCGCATTTTGCAACTGTAAATTCGGGCAGTCTGTAGCGCACTTTTCATTTCTTTTGAACAGCCAGCTACATATCTCATTGGGACTTCAGCGTCCACTGGTGACACATCAGGAGGGCAGCAAGTTGCATTTCTAGGATTGGGTCCTTTTCGATAGTTCTTCAATTAGTCCTTCTAGGATGCGTAGGATGTGTGTGCGGATGCATGAGGAGCTGGCAGCAGTTTGCGAACAGCTGAATGTTCTCTTGGCTATGGGAAGTCGCCTCCAGGCTACTGCCTTGGGGTGTAGCGGTGGCGGGGAATCCAGCATGTTGCATGGGACGCTTCAGGTATCGTTTCCTTTGCTCACTGGCTCTCCTACCGAGGCACCTCCGACCGTACCAAACGTGATGGGTCTGTCCTCAAAGTAGAGTGAGCGGTGAGTGGTTACGCGTTCGCATCACTCGAGTTGGAGGGCCAATGTGGGGTCTGCGAACCCTGCAGAAGAGCTTCTGTGAAGTTTGGAAGGTAGCAGACGAGGTACTGGCAGAATTGAAGCTGTGAGGACGGGTCGTGAGTCGTGCTTGGGTAGCTCAGATGGTAGAGCAGTTGCCTAAGAAAGGCAAAGGTCCCGAGTTCGAGTCTCGGTCCGGCACACAGTTCTAATCTGCCAGGAAGTTTCATTTTAGTAAGGGAGCCGTGGAGGTATCGTCGCCAGTAGTATCTCTGACACGAATGCGATCAATTTCCTAGTACACAGGTTTGTCTTGGGGCTTGGGCCAGGTCGAAATATAGGCGAGTGCCAATCGAGAGTAACGAAAAGCAACGCTTTGGAAACCGAAGGCGGCGGTGCGCGAATCGGTGATTGGCTGGCGGGCAGAAGCGAAGACGGCGTGCCTGAGGCTGGGCGGCGCTTATCACGTGGTGATTATACTGGAGGCGGCGGGAGCCGGCCGGCGCTGTGCATTCTCCGGCAGCCTCGTGAGCTGTGGATGTGCCCGCTTCCTTGGAGGGACACGCTGTTAAGGTCTTGCGAAGAGATGGTCTGACATATTCGCAAAATGGCTCCAGCATCAAGACACGCAAGTACTCTAATTACTAAGAGCGCTTAGTTAACTGTGATTGTGATCGCTCTTGGTACAGAAAGACGTTGCCGGACGCGTGATGTTATGTGTGTTCGATTTGACTTGATGCCTCTTACTAATCATGTACACTGCTTCCGCGTAATATTGATGTATTTGCAGAATGTTAGTTCATTAGCTATACTTAGCAAGTGTTTAATTTGCTTACGATATCGGTTAATCCATGTCAATATGTCGTCTGCGGGCAATCTGAGTATTTATTTCTAAAGGTTACCGTGTTGAGCTTTGCAGGCCCACTTAAGGTGGCCAATATGTGCGTCATTAAGTGCTAGCAAGTGTCGGTTCTCGTGAGCCAGTTCATTTCCCACTCTAAGCGTTTGCTTATCAGGTACTGTTTCACTTAAAGAAAGGACTTGCGACTGAAATTAGTTGTTGTTTAGTCTTGAATTTATAGTGTTAATTTACTGGTCAATTTTGAACGTTAAATTTAAGAAAAGCTTTTTGGTCTCCTGTTGTCGGGTGTGGTCTGTGTTTCAGTGAGCTGAGGCAGCGGTCAACCTAAACGCAGAGCTTCCCTTTAGATTACAAGTTTGGCTTACGGGCGGAGGACTTCGCCTGAGCACGTGTGCTCCTCTTCGGTAGCGTTTGCTGGTTTCACATTTCGGTGGCCTGCTCCATGTGGGGTTGCAAACGGAGCCACGTCTTGGTTCGAAGTTAAGTATCACTTCCCTCAGTCGGTTCCACCGTTCGCGGTTAAACTCCGGCCATACTAGCTTGGGCCTTACTTCTTTTGTTACACATTTATGATTGTACAAAGTTGTAACTTTCTATGCCGTGAAAGCCCATTAGAATAATTTCGTGGTTCGCTCTGCAAGGTTCTCTAGTTTAGTAATTTGCAAGATTGACCAAGTTACGTTTTAATTAATATGTTCTAAGCATTCGTGTTAAAATTGAGGCTGTGTGCCCACTGTTATCTTACATGTAATGTTAAAGTATTGGAACTGAAAGGGTCTTAAATTACTTGTCTTGGGTTTTTTTATTAAAGTTATGGTCAGATTCAGCCTTAGTGGCTTCTGTAAATTTTTATATGAGCTCGTTGCAAATGGTTTATTAGTTTATCAATGATTTTATGCAATGAGAGAGTTTCTTAAATAACTGTATTTTGCTTAGAGGCGTTTCTCAGTGTTTGTGGGAGATCGTTGGCTAATGAGTTATTAACTAGCTTATGATTTTATGTAATGTGTGTTTCTTAAATAATCTTGCCTGAGTGGCGTCTGTCAATTTTTATGTGACATTGTTTTTGATAATAAACACATTGGAATTGAAATGTTCACTTTATTGGGTCAGCCCTTCCCTTCCCTTTAGATTTAAAGGTCAAATGAAGCACGTGTTAAGTATAAATGTTCCACTAAGTAGCACAAAGTTCAAAATGCAGAGTGTAACCATATATTTACAAGCAGTAGTGTACTGTATGTCCTGTTTGTGGTGTGTTCTCCAAAGAAATGTCAATGGTGAGGTTAAACGGTTCAAATGGCTCTGAGCACTAGTGACTTAACTGCTGAGGTCATCATTCCCCTAGAACTTAGAACTACTTAAACCTAACTAACCTAAGGACATCACACACATCCATGCCCGAGGCAGGATTCGAACCTGCGACCGTAGCGGTCTCGCGTTTCCAGACTGTAGCGCCTAGAGATGTAGTAAAAATGTTTATTTCGCTCTGTTAAATGACCAGATAGTTGTGTAATTCTGTGCTAGAGTGGTACCGATGTGTAAAACTGTATAAGCAAATACCATATTAATAGGGTTCCTTGCACTTGCCACAGCCACACGCATGGTACACGAAGTAGGTGTACCCCCGTGATGGATAATATAATTATACCTCAGATCTTACAGATTAAAACTTCGAAATGAAATGTATCACCAGAAACCTTTTCTGTAGCATTGTAGTTCAAAAATATTTCTAGAAATATTCCAAGTACAAAAAGTAATCATTCAAATGCTTGTCATGTAGCGCTAAACTGTACTTTTTGCTGTAGGAAAATTTCTGTCATTGCTTACTTTAAAAATGTGTCAAGTGTCGTAGTTACCGTAGTCCGCAACCAAAATTCTCCAAAAATTGACGTACTTACCTTGTCATATACAAAAGTAAAGTGCTATGCATATAAATGTCGTAGTTATTATGTTCATTGCCGTGACCTTGAAAGTACTGTACTGTAACGTATTCATGTGAGACTGTGCAGACATAAAACAGATATAGCGTAAAAGCTGTAATGAAGACTTTGGCACTCATAAGTAGCATCGTAACATAATCGTTTAGCTGTCAAACAAACCAAATACTGTGTCGTCAGTGACCTCTCAGTAAGTACTTTAAATAAAAAAAATGTTTCTTTTCAAGTAAACCAAAATGTAGCAGTAAAATCTCATTAACAGTTTATGTTCCAAGAATGTGAGCCTTATGGCCATGATGTAATCGTGCAACTAACAAGCAAAAATGTACACACAATAAGACGGTGTCTTCTGTTCCCTATAAAAGTGAACTCATAAAATTGCTGTCTCAATAACTTCCATAGGTTCTGGACTAGAAAGTTAACTTCAAAACATCGCTGCATGCTAAATGTGACGAAACGTAACAGTATTGTCGGACGCAATATTTTGTATGCTCACGAACACCAAATTTATACTGAAATACTTTAATTGTTCCTGTTTAGTGAGTAACAACTGTGGACAATGCCTGTAAGATGTCAAAAAGGTCCTGCCTATCAGTGTCATTACAGTTCTCAACTGTTTGAATTTTTCTTGAATTAAAATGTTAGCATCTAATACGTCATCAATATCATCCCTGTCAGTACTTGCAAAGTGATTATTAGTGCCGAATCCCGTCAAAAGTTCCAAACTGTGATCTGGCAAAAGGTAAAGCTGATTGATTTCCTCGTCATGGTTTGAAAGCCAATCTTCAAATTTCAAAGCTTTGACTTACCTTCTTTCTCTAAACTTAAAATTGCTTTATACTCATTCAAAAAGTCTACACCTAATATAATCTCCGCCGACAGTAATGTAACAATAAGGAAATTCATAATAAATCTGTGGCTTTGACAAAAGAATTCTAAGTTATTTTCTTGGCATACATCTACACTTTTTCCAAAAATTGCACCTTGTAATTTAATATTAGATATAGGAAGTGTGGGGCAATCGTTCGATTTGTTGCATTTACTGTAAGCTGTTTCACTAATGCTGAAATAGGACTTCCAGAATCAAGTACTGCCGCAAATTTTATGCCATTTGTTTTGATGTGAATTACAGGATATGCAATATTGTTATGTTTCATGTCGTGTTCCTTGGGTAAAATGTCCCTAATGTCTTCCATTTTCATGTAATTGATAGTCACGGTAGCTACGTTGTCAGCTAAGTACGTTTTTTGGCTGCCTGTGGTGCAAGTCATTGTCTATTATCTCTTTGTTGTCGCGCATCGTTACTGGGATTTGGAGATCTAATTTCTACAATTTCAACTTGTTGAGAGGACCATGCCCCATTTGAATCAAGCCAGTTCTGATTAAATTCAGGTCTGTTGTCATGACTATAGAGTCTGTCGTCGGTAATTTCTGTAATTTCTTTCTTGTCGGTTAAGTGTTGGAGAATTTCTCCCGGAATCATAATTATGAAGTGGACTGTTGCGTCTGAAGTTATTTTGTCTTCCTTGATAATAATTATTTTGGTTCCCAAATTGCCTATTTCTACGGTTGTCTCTATCATAGTCATTACCATGGAAATGTGATCTTTCTCTGTAACTATTGTCATTCTGCCAATGGTTGTCATACGGGTGATATCTCTTTTGATTACGATTTGCGTTATAACATTAGCCTTGTCATGTTCGGTTATTATTTCTGTCGTCACGGAATTGTGATGGATGTGACCTGTTATTGTTGTCGTTTTCCTGTTTTCGCATCACGCGATTGTCTGTGTCGATTTCCAATTCTTGCAAAAGCTTTACAATGACCAGCCAAAATAGTATGTCTTAAGTGTTCAGGCAACTTAATTAAGCAAATACGAATAAGTTCCGAGGGGCTGTATGGGTTTGACAAATACTGATTTTTGTGTAACATATCTTCAAAATATATTATCGGGCTAGAAATGTCAGACTGTTCGAAATGCTTCATCATTATAATATTGTATTTAAATTCGATCTTGAGTAGCCTGAGACCAGTATGCAGAAAGGAAGGCATGTTAAAAATCTCCTTCACTATGACAGAAGCGAATAACTCATCGCATTCTTAGAGCTGGTTCATTTTCTAAATAGTCACAGATAAATTCTAATCTACGCTCTAATGACCAATTAGGAGGAAAATAATGAGAAAATTGATGAAGCCAAGTTTGTGGGTGTATGTCATTACTAGATTTTCTGAATGTTTTAGATTTACGCCTTGTGATGAAGAGCTTATAGTCAAACCCATCTTGACGCCGAGTCACAAATCGGCCATCCTTCTTGCGTCGTATCGGCGTTTCCATCTCAAGGATCGCTGCACCCTGCCGACTCCTTCCAAAATCTCCAAAATACCATGTGTTGTTACTTTGTTACTTTTCCATATTTCTAAATCCCTCATCCCGTGTCGGAGCGCGAGTATCCTCTGAAATATATAATTGTTGTATCACCTGTGCCAACTGATCTTGTACTTCCCGCATTTCTCTTTTGTGTTGCGTATTAATTTGTTTCTGTATCAGTAAAGGCTACCGGTCTTGTATCATTCAAATCATCATCTATCTTCGTAGATAACTTTTTCCGATAATGTGCTGATTTCCTCCGTGTGTTTTTCTGAACCAAGTTTTAGAGTGTCCATTTGTGTCTTAATCGTATCTACTGTGTCCTTTAAGTTTTCCTGATTTTTTTTACTAGTTTTGTGACCGTATCGGTAGATGCAACTGAATCAGTTTTAGTCTGCAAGGTGACGTGATTTTCGTGTACAATGATCTGCAGTTCTTTTATGATTGCTTCATGATTCTGTGATGTGTTTTCATGACGCGAAGAACAGTCTGAAAATGTTCACAAATTTGTGTATTTACATCTTCAGAGATTTTTTGATATTCCGATTCGATTTTGAGTATCTCAGCGGTTAAATCTTCATGTGTTGGTTCAAGCGTTTGTTCAATTATGTATTGAAGTTGTTTCTGTGTTCGTTTCTGATTTTTTTAACGTTGAGTCTAACTGTTGAAGCTGTTGCTGCGGTTCTTCCTGATTTTTTTTCCATTGTGTCTACCTTTGGAGCTTTTGATCTGTTTGATCAAATTTTTGAGTTAACTGCAATAACAATGCATTAGAGGCTGAAACACGTTCCTTTGTGCTTTTCGGCAGTGCATTTTCATCATCAATATTCGAATTTTGAAAAGCAGAGAGTATGTCTTGGCCTAATTGAGAAAAGTGTAATTTCGCAAAACTGAATCTACGGTATTTGCAAGATTTTGTTCTGTTATTTCACATTCCTGAGGCGAACAGTTACCGACCGATCGATCGACAATAGTTCCCTACTCACTGATTGTTTCAATTTCCATCCCGTTATTTACTGCCCTATGCACTATTACCACATTATTGTCTTGAACATTTGTCAATTCGTTACTAGGTGGTGCTAATAAGCTACGCTCGTCGTCACTGTCATTTCTCACTTTGATTTGCAGCCTGGTTTTACGCTTTTCACTCGGCATGATTATCACACTGTTTCACACAAAAACATACAAGAAAAATATTCGAAAAGCAAAAATAGGAAGATACACTAAAATAGCACTGAAAATAATCAATATCTAAACAGTTGCAAACGCGACTGCGAGATACTTAAGTCAAATCCACATGCATGCCGCAACTACTTTGCTCATTACAATACAGCACAACAATAATAAACTACAACTGCAAAGGAAATTCCATATATACAATTACGCGCTAGCAGTAAACAATAACCAATTTCCAGTGATGCAATAATTATTCAGACTACAAGAAAATCAGAAGATTACAGTGAAGTATCCTCGGCTAAGGATCAACAGGTGCAACGTATATGCTTGTTTGTCTACTGAAATAATGCAAGAGGTGAAACCGCTGAATGCAGCTGAAACTACTGTCTCGTTACATATTTTTATCATTACAACATTGAAACACTGACTTACAGAGTTTTCCCTGACAAGCACGACTCAAACTTAACCTATTCATTTATTACCCACAATAGACAACCGCAACGCAATCCGACTGTTCTTCGGGCGCTAAAGACTACACTGTTGAGCGCCCATAACACCATATCCATCCATCCATCCGACTGCTCTAAAATGACAACCTGACTTCACATAATTTACACAAAAAAATGCCCCTTAATTGGAATAAATCCTAACAATCACCTGCACTTTTTCAGAAGTGACTTAGCTCACAGAAAATCTTCATATAACGGACTACAGCAATTACAGCAAGCAACAACTACAGCAAGCTGAATAAAAATATTCTAACTACTGTAGGCTCTAACTACTAGTAGGCATATGGTTAGCAAAAGAAAGATTTTGTTGAAGAGCAAACAATGTATTTAGCAGATTTTACCTTAATCGTGTAACATCCATTTCCAAAAATTATATTATTGACTATAATTCCACTACCCAAACATTAGGAAATACATCAATCATCATTTTACAATGCATGTTCTACCAACACTAAATAAATCTCCATGAAGGACACACGTCTACATCTAGATATATACTCCGCTAGCCACCAAGCGGTGTGTGGCGGAGGTCACAATTGTCGCCAAAGTAATATTACCCTACCCATCGGGCAGCAAGAGATGGTATTAAAATTATTTGTAGCGATCATAGATTTTACGTACGACCAAAATTTTTGGGGTTATTTTTAAAATCTTCAGATAAAATATTGCTTTAAAATTCATTAAAACATTCTCTCATTGACCTTTTGACAGCTGCCTTCATTTCGAATAATTTCTGTTTGTCAGCGGGGCAATGACTACGTTTAAAACGACTGTGCAAAATTCTCTGCTTTCTGAGCTACTTCCTAATATGTTTGTTGTACCAAGGTGGATCCGTTCCCTCCCCTATATTTTTGCTAGGCACATACTTTGAGAGGCACCCACATGCCTTGCTCATACAGTGGCATCAAGCAGTCAGGCCTGCAAGATGAGTGGTCTGCCAAGCGAGTGGATTCATTTTTCATTTATCATGTAACATGAGCTCTAGTACCCACAATTAAGTTACAAATTATTCTCCTGTTCGAATATTAACCAACGGAAACGGATAACGCACATCTATTAAAAATTTACACAACTCTGATTGTTCACTACGCACTGGCAATACCACATTTTCGTTCTTATTCAACGGCTTTGATCAACACGTGGCCATCGCACTGAATATGAATGGTGCACACATTATAAATTCTGGGTATCATGGCAACATACTAGGAAAAGGCCACCAATCTTTTTCTTTTAACTATCTTATTTATTCCGATAAATTCTATAACCTAAACACACAAATTCTATAACCTACAACAGTAACACATGAGAAATTCCGCCCAGTGGGCATGGCTTTACATTGGTGATTCTCTATCTTATGGTCTCGTAATTATTTAACGCTACAGTGCACTTTCTGCATAGGATAGTGGATCTTTCGCTATATCTCACACTTCGACTCTCACACCCATCATCACGAAAATTTCCTCCAGACCGAGTGGTACAAAAAAGGAACATGCATAACCCACTGCCTTTGAAACTATCTTGTTACTCTCCCATGCCAACCACACTTACTTAAGTTTCATGAAATACATCACACTGGCAACATACAATACAAAGAATAGTCACAACGTTATAGACACATCACTTTCAGCTTCCGCACTTCAATTAGTATTCATCCCAGTGAAAGGTTACAGTACCGCCCGACATTGAAAATAGATACAACATACTTCATTATTTTTGTCAGAACAACACATTTTTCTTTGTAAAATAACTCAATTTCAATTAATACAGCGAAGCCGGATACCAGTGTGGGAAAGAATGACAATTTATTTATTTAATTGATCACATGTGCACTCCCACAAAGTAAATCCCTACATCCAGTTTGGTGAGATCTGTGAAATGAATGAATGTATGGTCGTCTGCTAACCGCAGATAGTGAATGTGAATATATGATCATCTTTGAGACGATCCTTTGGCCACCTTTGGTGGGACCAAAGAGATGAAATTTACCTGAGCGTTGAGCGCCTGAAATGTGGCTGACCAATACGGTAGCAAGGTGCTCCCCCACTTCAACAGAGGTGCGAGAGAACCTGAAGAACGGCCATGTTTCAGCACTCTGCCGCGGGATCTTGTGCTGTTAAGACCTGTCTTTATTGTGCTCCGTAAAGACAAAAGAGTGGAGACATGGTATGCATGTGGAATATTTAAGAGTAGTTTGAAATAATAATTTCTCTATTTCAGGAACTTTTGTGGGGAGAGTTAAATGTCAGGCAGGTAATATAAATGGGATCGTAGTAATCTTCAGAAGTGACCAACGGTCACAATGAAACAACGTGTAGCAATAATTTGAAATACTTCTGTGTGCTTAAGTTAAGCTGAATTACTAGCGTGTGTACTATAAGTTGAAATATTTAAGAAAGGGCGTGTGCAGGACTTGAAATTAGAGACGAGTACTTCCACGTGGTGAGTACTGTGTGAGTCTCAATCTGTGCATGAGACAAAGGATAAAGAGAAGTACTCATCCATGGTATCAGTTGAGGACTCGTGTGTGTGATGAATATGTTCTTAATATTACTTTGCGAGATATGCTTCCGTGTGATGCTTGATTCAAACTATAATACTCTGAGAGAGAAGCAAGGCGAGTCAGCCGTCTATCCAGCAACGCCACATGGCTTGCATTGCACAGGAAGACGAGCATATATCTCCAGAGTTCGTAGTAGGAAAGTAGTATTACGAAGTGGGGCAGTGTTATGTGAAACTGGGATAAATATTAATTAAAGTGGGAAAGCTGAAAGTGATAATGTTGTGACTATTCCCTGTCTTGTATTTCATCTTGCAGTGTGGTGTATGTCATGTAATTTAAGTATGTGTGGTTTGTATGGGAGAGTAGCAAGGTAGTTTCAGAGGTAGTGGGTTATGCGTGTTCCTTTTGTGCTGCTCGGTCTGGAGGAAAGTTTCGTGATGATGATTGTGAGAGTCGAAGTGTTAGAAATAATAAAAGATCCACCATCCTATCCAGAAAGTGCACTGTAGCGTTAAATAATTACGAGACCATAAGATAGAGATTCACCAATGTAAAGCCATGCCCACTGGGCGGAATTTCTCATGTGTTATTATTGTAGGTTATAGAATTTGTGTGTTTAGGTTATAGCATTTATCGGAATAAATAAGATAGTGAAAAGAAAAAGATTGGTGGCCTTTTCCTTCGAATTGTATGTTGTCATGATATCCAGAATTTATAATGTGTGCGCCACTCATATTCAGTGTGATGGCCACGTGTTGATCAAAGCCGTTAAATAAAAGACAAAAAGAAAATGTGGTATTGCCAGTGCGTAGTGAACAGTCAGCGTTCTGTAAATTACTGATATTCAGATGTGCGTTTCCGTTGCGTATTTTTCACACAAGAGGATAATTTGTAACTTAATTGTGAGTACGAGAGTTCTTGTCACTCAATAAATAAGAATGAATCCACTCGCTTGGCAGACCACTCATCATGCAGGCCTGACTGCTTGATGCCACAGTATGAGCAAGGCATGTGGGTGCCTCTCATAATTTCGACCCTCCCTAGATTCTGCTTTTAGGGTTTGCTGAAGATTTTTTTTATGGAATGTATTGTGATAGCGCTAAGAAGTAAATTTTTTTTTGTTTGCAATTTCTTTCTGGATTGGTGAGGAGCTTTTATTTTTTTTATGTAATCGCTTCCTACGTCAAATAAGGTTGGAAGATCGTTGTATAACGTTTTTTGCGTAATGTCCGAAGTAACTAGGTCTCAGTCGAAAAGTGTAGTCACCATGGAGAATAGTGATTCTGTCGTGAACGTAGCAGTGCGGCAGGAAGTAGGTGTCAACCATGGGTTAATGAGCGAGAACGGCAAACACTCGGAAGGGGCCGAATTGTTCAGCGGACTGTGGCTAGGTGATCCTTTATGCGGCGGGCTTTGTCCACAAACGGGGGCTTTTCCCGACGACGCGGGCGAGCCGGGACTAGGTCAGGTAAGCAGTGAAAGTGAAGCTACCCTTGGCGAAGCTACGGTTTCTCAGGCGAACGAGGTGAGCGCACCGAAAGTAGCAAATGACAATGTGCTACTGCAGTTTTTACAGAAGATGGATAAAGATAATAAGGAAAGATTAGAAGCGATGAATAGAGATAGTAAGGAGAGAGATAGGGAAAATAAGGAAAGATTGGAAGCAAATAAGGAAAGATTGGAAGCGATGGATAGAGATAATAAGGAGAGAGATAGGGAGACTAAGGAAAGATTGGAAGCAAATAAGGAAAGATTGGAGGGAATGGATAAGGGAAATAAAGAGCCAATGAGGAAGCTACACACAGTTATCGATGAGCGTCTGTCCGCAGTTAATAATCGGTTAGATGAGGGGGAGAAGAATCTGGGTGCGTTGAAGCAAGTATGTGACGCTGTGAAAGAAAAAGCCAATAATTTGGAGGTACGAATAAGTGCAATAGAGAGCAATATTACAGAACGTAGGGACGTGTTGCCGGATGAGCGAATCAAAGAGATAGTTGAGGACTTACTTGCAGATAAACAAGGGGCATTAGACAGCGTGGAAGCTCAAGTCACCCGGCAGGAAGTGGCGCTAAATAAACATAGGGATGAAGTTGCGGAGGTAGTGGTCAGAATGAATACGATTAGCGCAGATGTAGAAAAGATCAGTATAAGAGGCGAAACAGGCTCTGACAGTACGCAGCGAGAGGTTTATGCCGACCAGGAGGAGATAGAATCACTATTACAATTTAAAGAGGCACAATTAGAAACAAATAGGAAACATAGGGAAGAACTAGCACAGTTGCAATTAGCGTGCAGAAGTGAAGGTGAAACAACATCAAGTAGACTGCAGAGGGAGAGTGAGATAAATTCAAGAAACGAAAATAGGCAGAAAGAGGAAGACGAACTCAGAGAGTTAGAAGAACGGTTGTGTCGGATAAAACAGGTGGCAAACCCAACTGGGTATAGTCCAAGGTCGGAAAACATTAATGCGGAAGAAGAATGTAGGAGGCACATCGTGTCGGTACAAACGTACACTTGTTTTCCAATTCCTGGTAATTACCAACAACCATGCCTGTGGCTGTCTCAGTTTCTCGATTCATTACCTTCATCGTGGGGACCGCTCCTCAAAATAAAGTTTGTGTGTAACCATTTGAGGGACGAGGCTAGAGCGAAAATGCAGGAAGTTATTGAAGACTGTAGTAGCTATTTAAATGAATTCTGGTCGAAAAGTAAGCAGGACCAGGTTACGCAAAGCATATTGATGATGCCAAATTGTAACGAAGGTGGTATAAGAGATCCAGTGGCGTGCTATCAGGAAATGCTGAGACGAAGTAGGTATTTGGATGTGCCATACGAACCTGGGGAGCTCATTAGGATCTGTATAACGAAGTTGCCAGTGAGATTGCGCAGAGATATAGCGATAGCAGGCGGAGGCTTAGACGATTCTGCGTCATTTCAGCACTTGTTACAGGAACTGGGTAATGAGAGGAACATCGTGAACGGAGACATGACTCATAGGGCAGACAGACTCGAGGATAGGAACGGCAGAAACTATCAGAATGGCAGGAGAGCATGGAATCAGAGGAACGACGGGAATGGAAGATGGCGAGGAAATAGGGGGCAGAATTCATGGGAATGTCGACCGTCAAACCGGGAAAATAGAAGATGGGACAGAGATGGAAGAAGAAGGGAAAATCAAAATGATGGGCGAAGAGAGGACAGGCAGTCACTGCGCTCACGACAGGACAATCATTGTCACAATTGAGACGATCAAGGGAAAACAATCGTGTGGGCTTCGTCACATTTCTAACATCAAATTATGGAAAAGTTAAGGATAGATCGAAAGTAGGCAAGTTATGGTAGATAGTCAGTGTATTTATTTGTGGTGTGTAACGTTGTGCAGGGTCAAATAGAACATAAGAATTTTCAGCCGGAATGTCAGGAAGTATGACGGAATAGACTGGTCGAATGAGGCATGAATAGGAGTCGACAGAGTGGTATTGTACGCATTTTTTTGTCATATGAATAAGGATCAAGCAGAAACGACGTGATGATTAATGAGTGGATAAAGATGGTAGATAGAGAGAGAAGCGACGTGATAAATAGTAGTGGATAAAGGTGATATTTAAGGAGAGATGCGACGTGAAGCAGTGTGATTAATAAAGAGAGATTCGACGTGATGAAACAGTGGTAAATCAAGGTGAGTAGAATTAATAATGTGGAGATGACTTAGATGTATGTTACAGAGAGGCCTGTGTATGCTGCAATCGAGATTGATGCCAATGGCGAAGGAAGACCAGGAAATGATGAAGTAGTGGACGGACGGAGAGCCGAAATACGAATGACGAGATGAGGACAACTGCACAGCGTGAAAGGACATAAAGGGAGTATGAGATCCAGATGGTGAACGTTGTGGAATACTGACGCAGGATGTAATATAAGTGTAAATCTAATTCTTACCATAACATTTGCAATTTGGCAAAAATAATATTTTTTGTTGCTGTTGTTGCCTGGTACCAGTGTAACTAATCAAAACGGTACCAGGAATGTGTACAGTTATTTTGCAGGATGAATAATTTGTGTATTTTTTGTTCTTAGATGAAATGTCGCAATTCTAAAGTGATATTTAGCAGGATGTATAAGCGGTAAAGTGAATGCAGAGGTAAGCCGATGGAGAGAGGTGCCAGAGTGAAAGGACGAATTCGGAGACTGGAATGCTATCTCCGAAACAGCTTCATGTGTTATGTGGTTGAGTATAAGGGAGCAAAGGTATGGTATGTTGTCGTGAGTGTGGTGGTGTTAAGGTTAGCTGACTTCTAGACCTATTCTGTTAGTGTATTAATGGATTGAATGAGAAGGAAAATGTGATGTCTGGTGAGTGAGAGTCGTAGAGTAGTGTGATCAATGCGCACACTCCTGTAAAGGGGATACTACCGATCCATAACTAAAACATTATTGTGCTTTGTTGTTTGATTTGGATGAACCTCGATGGCAGGTCAGGATCTGACATCATGTGGATGGTTCATACATGTCCTAGAAATGTTGTTGTATATAATAAAAAGGTAAAATATATAAAGAGATACTAATTCCAGTCTGTCACATGCACAAAGGTGCATTGAATGTTGTAGATTTAGAGTCATCAGTTTCTAAAATGTTTATTGTGTTAGGATGTTAAAGTAGTTTCCTATTTAATAACGTGTGGTAGGTAATTGTGAGCTGTGTAGATTATTTCTTATTTTTTTGTTAGAACACTTTCAAGGGGTATTAATTTCAGTCTGTTCAAATGGTTCAAATGGCTCTGAGCACTATGGGACTCAACTGCTGTGGTCATCAGTACCCTAGAACTTAGAACTACTTAAACGTAACTAACCTAAGGACATCACACACATCCATGCCAGAGGCAGGATTCGAACCTGCGTCCGTAGCAGTCGCACGGTTCCGGACTGCGCGCCTAGAACCGCGAGACCACCGCGGCCGGCAATTTCAGTCTGTCACAGGCACAAAGTTTCTAATATTTTCACTGTGATAGGATGTTAGAGTAGTCTACTATTTGATATTGTAAATATGAGCTGTATGTATTGTTTCTTATTCCTTTTTTTTTTACACTTTCATGTTTTGTATGAGGGACGACAGGTACAATCAATAGCACAAGTGTGGGCCGTATATAGAAAAGGGATAAATGTTGATGTTGTATGTGTAGAAAACTAGGGTGTATGATTTTACGTTTTCTGGAACAAAGATTCTTTTATTACCAATGTAACTAATAGATCATACATGTAATCAATGAGTATTTAAATACTGTAAGAATATCCTTTTGTCTGTAATGTTGCGAGATGCACGGAAGGGTCTGACTGATTGCGTGTCGTAGCGCTGAGAGGCTACACAGAACGCGCCCGTACCACGTAAGCCAGGGGAGAGGCGACAGAGCCGCGGCACTCCCCACTCCACTGCCGGTCAGGGTACACTCCACGCGCCCGCTATAGCAGGTAATCGGCCTGGGGCGACACGCACGTACCACTGGCATTCATAAGTTCCGCCACCCTTACGACTGGGGAAAGTATCCCGCGGAGGCAACAGCGGTTGGTTTCTTCTGCTCAACGCTCGCGCGGCGGCGCCACGGCAGAGTGAACGACGCACGGCAGAGTCCGACGAGCATTTTTTACCAGCAACTATTAACTAGTACTGTACTGTGGAGCCGTGAAACAAGACGACTGCTCGTATGTCTCCATAAGGTGGAAAGTGAAGGACTGGTGTTTCCACGTTGTGGGTGGTGGAAAAGATTTTGTCTTTAGCAGACAGGACGATTGTTTTGTTTTGTCTTGACCACTGAACGGTAGGATCCATAAACTTTTGGCAGTGACTTGTTAAGTGTGCTTTGTGAATTGCATGTGGGACGCTTGGTATACTTAAAGAGGACAGTTGTCGTTTGGTGACTAATTATTGTATGAACGCAAGAAACTAAAATGGGACATTGACATTCGCATTTGTAGTAGGAGACATTTCTTTAATTGGTGCGGGAATAAGTGCTGTTTGTTGGAACTTACGACTTTTAATTACACCATGAACTGAAAGGACAGAACCGCGGGTAATAGTAGCTGCAGGGCCATTTCTGGACGACCAGATTCGTGTGGATGGTACTCTGAGAGTGACTGACATTTGTGTTTAATGTGAGATACAGTTTACTGTTCAGTGCATGTTCAAAATGCCGATTTGAGTGACTTAAAGACTTTCGTCCGAGTAACCATGGGAGAGCTTTGACACCGAGACAGTGTTTCTGGGGAACCTGTCAGCAACTTTTTTGACCCCAACAAAATCACAGAATGAAATGATTCCATGTGACTCGCAAGATAGGGAATAATGTATTTGTACTTGTAATTGTGTAAATTTTTTTATATGTTTCATTCCTGAAGGGACAGCAAGTGTA
The DNA here is from genome assembly GCF_023898315.1 of Schistocerca nitens. Taxonomy (NCBI): domain Eukaryota; kingdom Metazoa; phylum Arthropoda; class Insecta; order Orthoptera; family Acrididae; genus Schistocerca; species Schistocerca nitens. Next base: position 492,034,154 of record NC_064622.1, read on the forward strand.
ATTGTATTTCATTAACATTTGTGTTTAGAATAGTTAGTGTTTTTGTTTATGTTTGTTCTGGGTTACCAGTTCACGTAGTATGTTTATTAGAACATTTGGGGCACAATGATGCTTTATTAGCCAGTGGCGTAATACTAACGTAGCGGCTCTTGTTGCATTGGTCAGTAGTGATCTTGTTGGTGTGTTGACTGAAGCAACTTATTTTCATTATCACAGTGGTGATATTTCACATTAAAGTGTAACGAAGGCTAGTCGAAATGCAAGTTCTTGTCGTCTAAATGTGTAACAACAGAGAAATGAGCAGTAGAGTAAGATACGAGAGCTACTGGCGGATTCAAGCACTTATTGCTAAACTATTTACTGTGTGTATTGATCAAAGTTGATGGACTGACTAGCTCAGCAGCAGGTATTTCTACTGGTGGACACGGATAAGGTTAAACTCACAGTCGAGTAGTGGTGGCATTTGCTTAAGTGATGATAGTTAATGAGGTATGACATGAAACTTCCTGGCAGATTAAAACTGTGTGCCCGACCGAGACTCGAACTCGGGACCTTTGCCTTTCGCGGGCAAGTGCTCTACCATCTGAGCTACCGAAGCACGACTCACGCCCGGTACTCACAGCTTTACTTCTGCCAGTACCTCGTCTCCTACCTTCCAAACTTCGTCGTGCTTCGGTAGCTCAGATGGTAGAGCACTTGCCCGCGAAAGGCAAAGGTCCCGAGTTCGAGTCTCGGTCGGGCACACAGTTTTAATCTGCCAGGAAGTTTCATATCAGCGCATACTCCGCTGCAGAGTGAAAATCTCATTCAGGTATGACATGATGTCTTAGACGAACTATATTACGTAACCAGTATGTAACTTGTGGTATATATCATTGGTTTTCTTCTCAGTTTTATTTCTCTACACGTTTGATGTATATTTTCGAGAAATGGTATGGAGCCTGACTTCTATGTGTAACTAGTGTACGCAATGTTTTTCTTTTGTTGATATTGTTTTGTATTTAGACTTTGCTGTGTAAAGGTTTTTACGCCGCAATTTATGAATGTCAGATTACTTGTTCTGTGTTTGGAGGGTGAAATACTTAAAATTTCATGAGTACAATTAGTATTTTTTTTTATTTGTCATAGAATTAGTGAAGTTTGGATTACTAATAAAATAATGAAGATCCCAGTAACTAAGCAAATTTTTATCTCAACATTATTTTTCATTTGTATGATGTAATGTTCTATTTGTCATGTGGATTGTTGTAAATTTGAATGTGTACATTACTCCGGATTGTGAAGAGTACAATAATGGAACAACTGTGTCAATGATTTGGTAAAGGAACAGCATTTGGTAGTCTATTTGAGGTCACCAGGGGCTAAGGTCTGCTCCTGGTTATTTTGATGACTTGCTACGTTTGTTCTAATACAGTTTTCTTAAAAAAATGTTCGGAACTACCCTCGCATTGCAAGGATAGTACCGTGCCATTTGTTTCTGCATGAGTAGCTGGTGGTGAAAGGGTACAGTACTGCCCGACATTGAAAATAGGTACAACATACTTCATTATTTTTGTCAGAACAACACATTTTTTTTGTAAAATAACTCAATTTCAATTAATACAGCGAAGCCGGATACCAGTGTGGGAAAGAATGACAATTTATTTATTTAATTGATCACATGTGCACTCCCACAAAGTAAATCCCTACATCCAGTTTGGTGAGAGCTGTGAAATGAATGAATGTATGGTCGTCTGCTAACCGCAGATAGTGAATGTGAATATATGATCATCTTTGAGACGATCCTTTGGGCACCTTTGGTGGAACCAAAGAGATGAAATTTACCTGAGCTTTGAGCGCCTGAAATGTGGCTGACCAATACGGTAGCAAAGTGCTCCCCCACTTCGACAGAGGTGCGAGAGAACCTGAAAAACGGCAATGTTTCAGCACTCTGCTGTGGGATCTTGTGTTGTTAAGACCTGTCTTAGGTGTGCTCCGTAAAGACAAAAGAGTGGAGACATGGTATGCATGTGTAATACTTAAGAGTAGCTTGAAATAATAATTTCTCTATTTCAGGAACTTTTGTGGGGAGAATTAAATGTCAGGCAGGTAATATTAATGGGGTCATATTAATCTTCGGAAGTGACAAACGGTCACAATGAAACCACATGTAGCAATAAGTTGAAATACTTCCGTGTGCTTAAGTTAAGCTGAATTACTAGCGTGTGTACTGTAAGTTGAAATATTTAAGAAATGGCGTGTGCAGGACTTGAAATTAGAGACGAGTACTTCCACGTGGGGAATTACTGTGTGAATCTCAATCTGTGCATGGGACAAAGGATAATGAGAAGTACTCGTCCATGGTATCAGTTGAGGACTCGTGTGTGTGATGAATATGTTCTTAATATTACTTTGCGAGATATGCTTCCGTGTGACGCTTGATTCAAACTATAATACTCTGAGAAAGAAGCAAGGTGAGTCAGCCGTCTATCCAGCAACGCCACATGGCTTGCATTGCACAGGAAGACGTGCATATATTTCCAGGAAAGTAGAATTACGAAGTGGGGCAGTGTTGTGTGAAACTGGGATAAATATTAATTAAAGTGGGAAAGCTGAAAGTGATAATGTTGTGACTATTCCCTGTCTTGTATTTCATCTTGCAGTGTGGTGTATGTCATGTAATTTAAGTATGTGTGGTTTGCATGGGAGAGTAGCAAGGTAGTTTCAGAGGTAGTGGGTTATGCGTGTTCCTTTTGTGCTGCTCGGTCTGGAGGAAAGTTTCGTGATGATGATTGTGAGAGTCGAAGTGTTAGAAATAATAAAAGATCCACCATCCTATCCAGAAAGTGCACTGTAGCATTAAATAATTACGAGACCATAAGATAGAGATTCACCAATGTAAAGCCATGCCCACTGGGCGGAATTTCTCATGTGTTATTATTGTAGGTTATAGAATTTGTGTGTTTAGGTTATAGCATTTATCGGAATAAATAAGATAGTGAAAAGAAAAAGATTGGTGGCCTTTTCCTTCGAATTGTATGTTGTCATGATATCCAGAATTTATAATGTGTGCGCCACTCATATTCAGCGCGATGGCCACGTGTTGATCAAAGCCGTTAAATAAAAGAGAAAAAGAAAATGTGGTATTGCCAGTGCGTAGTGAACAGTCAGCGTTCTGTAAATTACTGATAATCAGATGTGCGTTTCCGATGCGTATTATTCACACAGGAGGATAATTTGTAACTTAATTGTGAGTACGAGAGTTCATGTCACTCGATAAATAAGAATGAATCCACTCGCTTGGCAGACCACTCATCTTGCAGGCCTGACTGCTTGATGCCACAGTATGAGCAAGGCATGTGGGTGCCTCTCACCAGTTTCACACGACACTGCCCCACTACGTAACTTTTCTTTCCTACTATGGACTCTGGAGGATATGTGCACGTCTTCCTGTGCAATGTAAGCCTACTGGCGTTGCTGGATAGACTCACCTTGCTCCACTCTCAGAGTATTATAGTTCGAATCAAGCGTCACACGGAAACATAACACGCAAAGTAATATTAAGGACATATTCATCACACTCGCGTGTCCTCAACCGACACCATGGACGAGTACTTCTCTTTATCCTTTGTCTCACACACAGATTGAGACTCACACAGTACTCACCACGTGGAAGTCTCTAATTTCAAGTTCTGCACACGGCATTTCTTAAATATTTCCAACTTATAGTACACATGCCAGTAATTTTGCTTAACTTATGCACTCGGAAGTATTTCAACTTATTGCTACTCGTGGTTTCATTGTGGCCGTTGGTTACTTCCGAAGATTACTACGATCCCCTTAATATTAGCTGCCTGACATTTAATTCTCCCCACAAAATTTCCTGAAATAGAGAAATTATTATTCGAAACTACTCTTAAGTATTTCACATGCATACCATGTCTCCACTCTTTTGTTTTTACGGAGCACACCTAAGACGGGTCTTACCAACACTAGATCCAGCGGCAGAGTGCTGAAACATGGCCGATCTCGCACCTCCGCCAGGGTGGGGGAGCACCATTCTACCGTATTGGTCAGCCACATTTCAGGCGCTCAAAGCGCAGGTAAATTTCATCTCTTTGGTCCCACCAAAGGTGACCCAAGTACCGTCTCAAAGATGATCATATATTGCACATTCACTATCTGTGGTTAGCAGACGACCATACATTCATTCATTTCGCAGATCTCACCAACTTGGATGTAGGGATTTATTTTGTGGGAGTGCACATGTTATCAGTTAAATAAATAAATTGTCATTCTTTCCTACACTGCTATCCGGCTTCGCTGTATTAATGGAAATTAAGTTATTATTACAAAAAATATGTTGTTATGACAAGAATAATGAAGAATGTTGCACCTATTTTCAATGTCGGGCGGTATTGTACTCTTTCAACTTCTCTAGCACATGGTGGACAATACTTTTAAATTCCGACCAAAGATGCTCAATGTCTTTGTGTCCCGCGGTGAATGCCTGGAGCTGACTATGAAGATATTCATTTGCAACTTCCACTGACATAGAAGCCACAACGACATTATGGTCGCTGATATCAAACCGTTCGCTCGCTAACTGCTAACCGCCAACCGCTAACTGCAAGTCCGTCTAACCACAGAGCCTGATATTAATACAGTCTACAGTGCTGCCAACATACAAACATATAAGCAGGCTAATTACACCAGTGATGGTGCGGGGTATCCTCCGCCACGTGCCGTTCTCTGGCTTGCTCTTCTTGTAGCAAATCAGTTTTATAGTCACTTGAAAAAATCTGTGGAAAAGAATTTGAGACAGGGAAAACAGAGCTTGCTGTTATTCGGGGAACACTTACTTCACAATTGCAACCTCCTGATGTCTCGATAAATAAACCATTTAATGAGAATGGGAGAGAGGAATGGACCAAATGGATTATGTATGAAACCCAACACGAATTCACGCCGGAGGGCGCTTTAAAAAATCAAATGGCTCCGAGCACTATGGGACTTAACATCTGAGGTCATCAGTCCCCTATACTTAGAACTACTTAAACCTAACTAACCTAAGGACATTGCACACATGCATGCCCGAGGCAGGATTCGAACCTGCTACCGTAGCAGCAGCGCAGTTCCGGACTGAAGCGCCTAGAACCTCTCGGCCGCAGTGGCCGGCAGGGAGCTTTAAAACGACCTACAATCAAACAAGTGTGTCAGTGGATAAGACGGTCGCTGTCTAGAGTGAGAGAAGACGTTATTGTGAAATCTTTGTTGGAGTGCGACATAAGTATTGCTCTCGATGGCAGTGAAGCCCATTTTATATACGAAGACGACAACGATGACGACGAAGAGGAATAATATGAAGCAGAAGAAGAAGAAGAAGAAGAAGAAACTTCAGATGACGATTTCCAGGGATTTTAAAGGTCAGTTCGGTTTGATAAACTAAGAATTCTTTTTAGTCTTGCTTTGCAATCTAATAATAAAAAGGGTAAAAAAGTCATTTCAAAAACAATAAATTGCTTAAAAATTAAGGTGCGTCTTATAGTCCGTAGCGCCTTACAGTATGTAAAATACGGTAAATAGATTCGAACGTTGTTGTGTCACTATATGGTAGAAGTTCAAAAGCGCGGAATGTGGAAAATGTTATCTATCGTAAAATGTTAGTTGCAGTTAAACTATTAACTGAAAGAATGGGGCGAGCGATGGCATCGACAGAAAATAGTTTAAATCGTATGAAAACATAAAATTTATGGATGTAAAACCAGATTTTACTATAATTGTATTGTGCACTGTAGAAACCAATAGGAGAAAATGAAGAGACGATAAGAATTCCTTGCAGTTTCTAAATCACGTGTACGGGGAAAGGTTAGGCCCCTATAGCCATGAAAAACCGCGGGCGCCCCGGATTCCTCGTCGTGTTGCCAATATTATTTCCGTTGTAATCTAATATTGCTCTGAGACAAGGGAGTTGCTGCCTTAAGCACGCCGCTTCATACGTTCTATGTAGGGGTTCACTTCCCGCTAACTTTTAAGTTGGATACGAAAACGCTGTAAATATGTTTAAATGCTACATGTGTAAAGTCGGAGACCCGTCTTGTTAGCTGAGAGCGCTGGACTTGGGCAGGCGCGCCGGCCCCGGATCGAATCCGCCCGCCGGATTAACAAAGGGGGCCGGGTGTGGTTTTTAGGCGGTTTTCCACATCCCCCTAGGTGAATACCGGGCTGGTGCCCACATATCGCCTATGTTACACGGCTCGCAGACATCTGAACACTTTCACGCTATTCCATGGATTACACTTGTCACAGACGGTTGGGGTACACTAACTCCTTCCTGGGGGGTATGGGGTGTCGGCAGGAAGGGCATCCGGCCACCCATTCAACTAACATTGCCACATCCGATTAACCATGCCGACCCTGCGTATCTGCGGGAAAAACAGCACAAGCACAAGAGCTACATGGGTAAAGTCGGAATCTCCGTAGCGCTGTTCACAGACTACGCCGTTGTCTATTGAGGGAAGCAACACCAGAAGTCTAGTGAAATGTAGGAAGGCCCGCAGAGGTGTTTAATATTGTGTTACATGCAAGATATCGATTACACTGTTGGCTAAATGCGACAGTGTCCGCCTTCTTAGCTCCGTGGTAGCGCACTTGGCTCCCATGCTCTGAGCCCGGGTTCGATTCCCGGCCGGGTTGGAGATTTTCTCCACTCGGGCACTAGGTGTTGTGTTGTCCTCATCGCCATTTTATCCTCATCATCGGCTGCACGTCGCCCAATGAGACGCCGACTGAAAGAAGACGTGCACTTGGCGGCCGAAACCGACTGGGACATCCCGGCCAACACTGCCATACGATCATTTCATTTCATTTACTGCCAACAGTAAAAGCAATAAAAAATCGCGAAGTAACACTAGACTGGAGATTCCCTGTCGACTGCACTCATTACTTTGAGCGAATAAAGAGGCAGTTGTGCTTCAGAATAACGATTCTTTCTGAGTCTGTGTCTACATCCCCAGACAGTGATGGAACACAACCTTGTAGGTGGGGCAACCACAGCTATGACTAGTAGTCTTTGGTATTAATTACCGCTTCAGCTGCATTTAGTCCTTTATTACTGGATCACTGCCGGTTTCGTGGCACTAAAAGCCACATCTTCAGGCGAATATTAGTATAACAATAAATCCAGAACCCTGAGATATACACTGCTACGGTAGATTCTAACATTTTATAAAGGTTTTTTTAAATATATTATAAACGTAGTTTTTCGTTCTGGCCCAAAATTAGGTCTTAATAGTTTTCTGTTATTTTCTCCTTGCCAATGGATCACTACGGTACGATTTGTTTTGGACCCTTCCACTATATTGGAACCTGGCTCTTCGGACAACGAATCTTGGGTAAAAAGATTCCGAGCTTTTCCGCTCTAGTGTTTCAGTCTTGTGAGTACTAACATTTCAATATCCTCATGTGAAAGTTTTTAATATTTTTTTTAAACTTTCAATCTTAGAATTTCCCATACCAGTGTATATATCAGGGTTGTTATTCATACTGGATTTATTGTTATACAAGTGTTCACCTAAAGATGCGTCTTTTAGTGTCACGAAACCGATAGTGATCCAGTAATAAAGGACTAAGTATAGATGGAGCGGACATTGATACCCAAGAGTGATGGCAGAACACCCATTACTTCGATGTTTTGCTCCTGTGGCGGAATGTCTTTGTTCCGTGATAGTATTCGCAGTACTTTCCCGGGCGCGCGTCGCGGGTTTAACCACCGCCAGCTGTGCAGCCGTGTGTCAGCCAGCACCTGGTGAGCGGCGTGGCAGGGAAAGTGGTTTGCAGGGCCGTTGTGGCGCGCGACTCTCTGCGCATGCGCGGGGCGGGGGTGGGAGTGGGGGTGGGGAGCTGCAGGCAGCGGATGCTGCAGCCTGCGGCCGGGAGGCGGCGGCGACGGCGGCGGGGGTGGCAGCAGGGGCGGCTGGGGGCGGGGAGGCGGCACGGCACAGCAGAGCACGCCCGCCGCCGGTCGATATCTCATTTATAGCAAAATAATAGAATTTATGAGGAGGCCCGGCTGTGGCGGCTCTTCAAGGGGACAGACCAGAGCGGCTCACAGCACAGCACAGCACGAGCACTGCGGCGCGGACGATCAAGGCGCGCGGCCCGGGCAGGACGCGAGAACCGCGCTGGTTTGCCCAGCTCTCACACGAGGAGGCACTCGCTAAAACAACAAAACCTCACATATGTCAAATGGAGTACGGTCGGGGTATCGTTGATGCTGTTGTTGTTGTCTTCAGTCCTGAGACTGGTTTGATGCAGCTCTCCATGCTACTCTATCCTGTGCAAGCTTCTTCATCTCCCAGTACTTACTGCAACCTACATCCTTCTGAATCTGCTTAGTGTATTCATCTCTTGGTCTCCCTCTACGATTTTTACCCACCACGCTGCCCTCCAATGCTAAATTTGTAATCCCTTGCTGCCTCAGAACATGTCCTACCAACCGATCCCTACTTCTACTCAAGTTGTGCCACAAACTCCTCTTCTCCCCAATTCTATTTAATACCTCCTCATTAGTTATGAGATCTACCCATCTAACCTTCAGCATTCTTCTGTAGCACCACATTTCGAAAGCTTCTGTTCTCTTCTTGTCCAAACTATTTATCGTCCATGTTTCACTTCCATACATGGCTACACTCCACACAAATACTTTCAGAAACGACTTCCTGACACTTAAATCTATACTCGATGTTAACAAATTTCTCTTCTCAGAAACGCTTTCCTTGCCATTGCCAGTCTACATTTTATATCCTCTCTATTTCGACCATCATCAGTTATTTTGCTCCCCAAATAGCAAAACTCCTTTACTATTTTAAGTGTCTCATTTCCTAACGTAATTCCCTCAGCATCACCCGACTTAATTCGACTACATCCCATTATCCTCGTTTTGCTTTTGTTGATGTTCATCTTATACCCTCCTTTCAAGACACTGTCCATTCCATTCAACTGCTCTTCCATGTCCTTTGCTGTCCTTTGCTGTCCTTTGCTGTCTTTGACAGAATTACATTGTCATTGGCGAAGCTCAACATTTTTATTTTTTCTCTACGGATTTTAATACCTACTCCGAATTTTTCTTTTGTTTCCTTTACTGCTTGCTGCTTCCGTTTCATGCCCGTCGACTCTTATAGCTGCCATCTGGTTTCAGTACAAATTGTAAATAGCCTTTCGCTCCCTGTATTTTACCCCTGCCACTTTTAGAATTTGAAAGAGAGTATTCCAGTCAACATTGTCGAAACCTTTCTCTAAGTCTACAAATGCTAGAAACGTAGGTTTGCCTTTCCTTAATCTAAGATAAGTCGTAGGGTCCGTATTGCCACACGTGTTCCAACATTTCTGCGGAATCCAAACTGATGTTCCCCGAGGTCGGCTTCTACCAGTGTTTCCATTCGTCTCCAAAGAATTCGCGTTAGTATTCTGCAGCAGTGACTTATTAAACTGATAGTTCAGTAATTTTCACATCTGTCAACACCTGCTTTCTTTGGGTTTGGAATTATTATATTCTTCTTGAAGTCTGAGGGTATTTCACCTGTCTCATACATCTTGCTCACCAAATGGTTGAGTTTTGTCAGGACTGGCTGGGGTATCGTTACCATAACAAACAAGCTATTACACCGACAACCGAAATCTCGCAACCAACACGCGGGGTTCTAAACTTGGCAGGTTCAGACCTTGTGCTCGACCGCGACTCTAAACTGGGACCTTCACCTTTAGGGTGCAAGTGCCGTACCGAACGAACGATACGAGCACCTCTCACCCTCGCAGTTCTACAGGGTGGCACACTGGAGACGGACGGTTTTGAACTGCGTAGTACGGAGGGTGCGGTGGTGGGAAGTGGTCGTGGTGGGGGTAGTTCTGATCCAATTGAGTCTATTATTGCTACGCAGAGATTGTTTCGTGCGCGGTTTAATGTCGGTCGACATGGAGCTGTTCAGAGCCGTAACACAATCCTCAGATAGGTGGAATACTTCAGATCAACTGGAAACATACTGGATAAGAAGCAGCCTGGCGTGAGACGCAGAGTAACGGCACCAGAAAATGTCGAAAGGGTAAGGCAAGCGGCAGTCAGAAGCCCAGGACGGTCAGCTAGACGTTGAAACGTCCCCTTAGAAAAATTACTGTGCTGATAAACCTCTTGCATTATTTGATTTTCAAACAGCTGAGCAGAACTGAACGTACTCAGACATTTCGCTCTTTACCTATTCTGATCAACACTAAACTGACACACAATATTTTTAGCGCAACGCGATCTGACATTCAATAATCCCTGCAAAAGAATGGCCCTGACTAACATTAACCTATACCTTTCACAAATCACTTACCTCACAAAAATCTTCGTTACTCGAACTACTGCAATACAGCGAGCGCCAATACTGCCAGCTAAATAAAACATTCTAACTACTGAAGGCACTAACTACTGATAGACATAGTTAGCAAATGAAAGATTTTGATAGAGAACAAAGAATGTATTTACCTTAATAGTGTTCAAAAGTCATTATATAGCAGTTCATGGCATCCAGTATTACAAATTTGCTGTCTCTGATGGACACACGTCCAGATCATCCGCTCTCAAAACTCCACCATTTATCTCCCCACATCCACCACTGCTGACGGCTCACCTCCAACTGCGCAACGCTCCTCGCTGTTAACAGCCAACTGCCCAACACTACAATAGCATATACTGCAACAATGCAAACCTACCACAGCCTTCACACAGCACAGTCAGTGATTTTCATATAGAGCGCTACGTGGCGTTACCAACATAAAAACCTAAACAGCCTACTTACAACGTCATGCTAGTGTGTTACGAATCAATCATGAATCGGTTAGACGAATTTTGGATAAAGAAAATTCCATCCCTACAATATGCTCATTGTCCAACAAATTAAAGAAACTGATTTTGCTGTACGAGAAGACTTCGATTACAGAGTGTAAGTGATTTTGGTATCGAATGAAAATGAAATTTTATTGATGAGCGATGAAGCTCATTTTCATTTAAACGGGACCGTGAATAAGCAAAACCTACGTTACTGGGCTCCAGAGCATCCACACCTTATCCACCAGCGTCCTCTACACTCAGAAAAAGTAACAGTCTGGTGGGCCCTTGGCTCTGTTGGCATTGTTGGACCTTATTTTTTTTAAGACAACGGGGCCATAGTTACTGTTAATTCGGTTCGTTACATTCGTATGCTTGAAACATTCTTGAAACCAGAACTAAGAAGACGACGAATCCCTTTAAAACGCGTTTCGTTCCAGCAGGATGGGGCAACATCGCACACCGCAAACACTTCAATGACGGTTCTTAGACGCATGTTTCCTGGCCGGATTATCTCACGTTTGGCAATGTTCCTTGGCCTCCCAAGTCTCCCGACTTGTCAGTATGTAACTTTTTTCTATGGGGGTACCTTAAGAACTGTGTCTGTAACCACAAGCCACGAAATTTGGACGAGTTGAAGGAATTTCTGCCATCCATGCAGAGATTTTAGTCCGTGTGATGAAGGATTTTGAGAAGTGACTTGACTCCTGCATTCGAAATGATGGACATCATCTCGACAACATTATTTTTCACAAATAACTTTGTTAACTAAAATGGCAAATAATGAGCTTTTATTTGTGTAAATAAACATTTTAAAGTTGGCTGAGTATTATTTCATTAAAAACCGTCCGTCTCCCGTGTGTCACCCTGTACTTCCACCAGTAACTCATCTCCTATCTTCCAAACTTCAGTTTTAATCTTCCAGGACGTTACAAAGCGAAAATTCTTTTTGAAAGTACACGAGGTATTTCCAGCATGTATGAGGGTTCTGATAAAGTAATGCACCGCACTTCTTTTCTTCAACAATTCTTTACTGAACATAATGAGAATTACACAGACGAAAGAACTGTTATCTACACACCCTATCTTTCCACGTAATCTCCATCGCATTCTATGACCTTCCTCCAGCGCAAAACAAGGGCGTGTATACCCTGTCGGTACCAATCCTTGTGGTGGTGGAGCCACTGCATCCCTGCGTGGATCACTTCCTCATCACACTCAAAATGTCTTCCACGAATGGCGTTTTTTAATCTGACCTCGCGAATTACATCATCAGCTGGCTGCACCGTGTCAGGTGTGACAGCCCGACCGCAGCAGATAGTGGAGCTCCGCCAAACCGCCTTCTGATGACCTCACTCTCCGTGTCCAGCGACTAACTGTACTTCTGACGAGAGCAGATGCTCCAGAGACTCTGCCCAAGCGTTTGTGAATATTCCCCACAGTTTCTTTTTCTGCAGTAAGAAATTCAATGACAGCAAGTTGCTTGTAACCTACATCACCTACACACGCCATTTTGAAACAGTCCTCCAGTTACGCTACCTGCCGGAAGTGACGGAAACTTGGCGCGCTCACTCAGGAGCGATCAGATAATATATCTACATCTACATCCATACTCCGCAAGCCACCTGACGGTGTGTGTCGGAGGGTACCTTGAGTACCTCTATCGGTTCTCCCTTCTATTCCAGTCTCGTATTGTTCGTGGAAAAAAAGATAGTCGGTATGTCTCTGTGTGGGCTCTAATCTCTCTGATTTTATCCTCATGGTCTCTTCGCGAGATATACGTAGGAGGGAGCAATATACTGCTTGACTCCTCGGTGAAGGTATGTTCTCGAAACTTCAACAGAAGCCTCTACCGAGCTACTGAGAGTCTCTCTTGCAGGGTCTTCCACTGGAGTTTATCTGTCATCTCCGTAACGCTTTCGCGATTACTAAATGATCCTGTAACGAAGCGCGCTGCTCTCCGTTGGATCATCTCTATCTCTTCCATCAAATCTATCTTTTGCGGATCCCACACAGGTGAGCATTACTCAAGCAGCGAGCGAACAAGTGTAATGTAACCTACTTCCTTTGTTTTCGGACTGCATTTCCTTAGGATTCTTCCAATCAATCTCAGTCTGGCATCTGCTTTACCAACGATTAATTTTATATGGCCAATCCATTTTAAATCACTCGTAATGTCTACTCCCAGATAATTTATGGAATTAAGTGCTTCCAGTTGCTGACCTGCTATATTGTAGCTAAATGATATGGGATCTTTCTTTCTATGTATTCGCAGTACATTACACTTGTCTACATTGAGATTCAATTGACATTCGCTGCACCATGCGTCAATTCGTTGCAGATCCTCCTTCATTTCAGTACAATTTTCCATTGTTACAACCTCTCGATATACAGCATCAGCCGCAGAAAGCCTCAGTGAACTTCCGATGTTATCCACAAGGTCATTTACATATATTGTGAATAGCAACGGTCCTACGACACTCCCCTGCGGCACACCTGAAATCACTCTTATTTCGGAAGACTTTTCTCCATTGAGAATGACATGCTGCGTTCTGTTATCTAGGAACGGTCCTACGACACTCCCCTACGGCACACCTGAAATCACTCTTACGTCGGAAGACTTCTCTCCACTGAGATTGACATGCTGCGTTCTGTCATCTAGGAACTCTTCAAGCCAATAACAATTGGTCTGATAGTCCATATGCTCTTACTTTGTTCATTAAACGACTGTGGGGAACTGTATCGAACGCCTTGCGGAAGTCAAGGAACACGGCATCTACCTGGGAACCCGTGTTTATGGACCTCTAAGACTCGTGGACGAATAGCGCGAGCTGGATTTCACACGATCGTCTTTATCAAAACCCATGCTGATTCCTGCAGAGTAGATTTCTAGTCTCCACAAAAGTTCATTATAGTCGAACATAATGCTTGTTCCAAAATTATACGTAAGTAAAGTTTCGCGTTAGTAGCATTGTTTTCGACTGAGAAAAAAACTGCGGTGCATTACTTTCCGGGAAACACTCGTAGTATCTAAACCAGTGGTCGTCAAAATTCTTTTACTGAAGAGGCAATAGCGACATTGTGGGACGACATCTCGGACCACGTATGTATCGATATTTTTATTAATCCGGTAGTTTTGATTCCATAAGGAAGTAGTAAAGGTACAGCAATGTGTGGCAAATAATGTTCATTGCATATCCACATTTCGGTCACTCTGTGGTCACCTTATGAGCAGTAAATGTAAGTTGAATCACTTACACCATTTACACCTGCGCATAGTCCCACGTTTTAGGACATGTTCGTATATTAGTGGGTATAATTTTTTAGCTTACATTTACTGCACTGGATATGGAATAAACATTATTTGCCAATGAGTGCTGTACCCTTTACTACTTGAGATAAATTAGTATGTTAACGAGTCCCCAATATAATAGCTACGGTAAGGTCACAATAAGTTCGCAAGTACTGATCCTTAAAAGTCGGCACCTTTCTGTTTGAGATTACTGTGCGGCGACCCAAGAGTTGTGACACTGTAACTGACAAAGTGTTGTTGTGTTGTCTTTGCGAGTGGACGAATGATTGATTAAGAACAAGGTGAACGTTAATAAAAACCGACAAACTGCAGGGACCGAATTCTGACTGGAAGTGGAGGAAAAAGTTTCTTTCAAAATGTGTTCGGAAATGTACGGTGTGCGTGCAACGGCAACAAATCTTACCAGAACGCTGTACAGAGCTGCATCGCATCCACGCCACAACAGATGTTCAAGGTGGCTTCCGTGGGATGCAATGCACGCGTTGACATCAAGGACTGCCACACTCTTTTGCACGTTCCGGTCTCTCTGCGAATAACGTGGCATGAGCCGTGAACACGCTGTTGAAGGGTCTGCACAACGCTTTTCAGATGCCTCCAGAGGTAAAAACTCAGGTGGTCTAAGACCGGTGATCGAGTAGGGCATGCTACAGGGGCTCCACGTACTATCCAGCGTCCGGGAAAGGTGTTGCTGAGGAATCGGTGAACTTTAATGCGGCAGTTGGGTTGGTGCTCCGGCATGTGGAAACCGCATAACCTGTCGTATGGCAGAAGACACATTCTCAAGAAGCCCAGGCTGACTATTCAGTTATCTAGGTACGTTCCACCGTTAAGACGTCGTGGAATAATAATCGGTCCAAGTATGTGGTCGTCAACAATCTCTGCCCACACATTAATACTGAACCGATACTGATCACACACTTCAACCATTCCCTGAGAATTTTCTGTAGCCCACAGCTGACGCCCATGCAGGTTGATGGCGCCAGTTTTGATAAAGGTTGCTTCGCGGGTAAAGAGGACTGATGACAGAAATCTTATAACTGTGATGGTTCGGTGCAAAAACCATCGAGAAGATAATTCCCATATAGGGAAATCCTTGCACCCTTTGCAGGTGATGAGGGTAGTAGCAGTTGTCAAGCAGGACACACATAATTGTGCTTTGGCTTACACCATTTTGGCGGGCCACTTGCTTCGAGTTTGTACTACGGTTCGTCTCAGTGTCCTGTAGAACTCAGTCCCTTAAATCTAGTGCACGCACAGTCCGCTGCCTCCATGCACGTTCATTTGTCTGAAAGGACCCATAATCACACAAACGCCCAAAAAGGTTTTGAAATGTTGTGTGATATGGTTGGTATCTGTGAGAATACATCTGATCTGCTTGGTCGTCCACAAACACCATCTTCGCTCGTTCCCCATATGAGCCGGCCGCGGTGACCGAGCGGTTCTAGGCGCTTCAGTCCGGCACCGAGCGACTGCTACGGTCGCAGGTTCGAATCCTGCCTCGCGCATGGATGAGTGTGATGTCGTTAAGTCAGTTAAGTTTAAATGGTTCTAAGTTCTACGGGACTGATGACCTCCGATGTTAAGTCCCGTAGTGCTCAGAACCATTTGAACCATTTTTGAACCCGATGTGAGAACCGGACACAGTAGGCTGCGCCTTTCACACAGCCTGTAATACACAAGAAACACACGGCAAGTGGACAGAGGAACTGTCATTCGCCAGCGATATCTACCGTGGCAACGATGCATTTCCGGACACATGTTCGCACGATCCTTTTTCCTCCATAAGATTTTTGAAAACATAGTCAGCGATCTTAAAAGTAGTTAAAATAAAAAAATTTATTGGATAAAAAAATATTTTAACAAGATTGCGATCAAGACTGTTTTAAATTTTTATTTTAACTTTTTCCTGCACTTCCAGTCAGGACTTTATGGCTGCAGTCTATGAATTTTATTAATGTTTCCTCTATAGTTAAATGCATTGCGCAGTACGATACTCGATGTTTACTAGATGTTTTGTATATGTTTTATTTTTTACTCATTGATTTGTATTACAATAGCCTTAATTTATTTTGACGGGCTGCAGTCTATGAATTTTATTAATGTTTCCTCTATAGTTAAATGCATTGCGCAGTACGATACTCGATGTTTACTAGATGTTTTGTATATGTTTTATTTTTTACTCATTGATTTGTATTACAATAGCCTTAATTTATTTTGACGTTCCTTGCTACAAATATGTAGAGCATTTGAATACGACTGTCTCTAATACGCGCATTCACGAATTCATGTTAATTCCGTGTCGACATTTATACCGTAGAGGCTAATATATGTGAGTCACGTGCATCCGTGAATTGTCAACAGTGCCTATTGGACGGCAAACGAAAAAAAAAAAGCATTCGCTCTCACACATCCTCTGTCCCTGCAGTGGTTGCGCTGAGCGCCCCTCCGCCTCCGAGGCAGGCGGCCAACTTTCCCCAGCTCACGGCCGAATTTACCACCGCCAATTAATCACGTCTTAAGGTGGTACTGTCCGCCCCAATAGCTGAGTGGTCAGCACGGCGGTCTGTCACGCCAAGGGGTCTGGGTTCGATTCCCGGCTGGGTCGGAGATTTTCTCCGCTCAGGGACTGGGTGTTATGTTGTCCTCATCATCATTTCATCTTCATCATCAGTGGAAGGCAACGGGTCACCACTAATGCAATCACTTCCCTAGACGCTCATGCGGTGGACCTCTCTGACGAGGCTTCCCCCCTGACAAGACCTGCCGTAAGGCAGACACAAAGTTAAGAAGAAAGTAGTACTGTTACTGTAAATCGTTTTATTTTTTACTCAGATAGAAAAGTACTGTGCTGAGAAACTCTCAACGGTAGTTGATGTTTTTAGATTCAGTTGTTAGTTGTTACATGCTTATTATTATAAAATACGGCTGAGAACCGCGGACCACGCTAGTACCTGATTCAGACGACCACTGGTCTAAAATATACAGAAGGCACAGATGTAGAGATACGGACTGCATGACAAAAACATGTAAAACACCCAGAAGTGCTGGAGGAAACGAAACTTCAAAGGATATGTGATGTTCTTTCAGTAATTATAGATCGATTCCAATTTGCTAATAACATGACAGTACGGGCGCAATTATCAGTATGAAGCTGTACCCCATGTGACCTGTATTCGCGCACTGATGGGAAGGCTGTCTAAAGACCGTTGTGTCCTCTCTCGAGACGATCCCGCCCAAGGCTTGTTCTGGATACTAACACTGGGACGGAGTTGACACCCTGTCCTATCCGACCCACGTTCCATCGCCGACTGGTATTGGGACCTTGCTGGTCACAAGAGTGACGCAATATGACGCCGGCAGCTCAAAGAGATACGTAGCTTTGAAACGTCCCCTTTTTGAAGAATTATACAAGACTGTGCTTTAACTGACACACAATATTTTTTAGCGCAACGCAATCTGACTTTCAATAATCCCTACAAAAGAATGGCCCTGTCTAATATTAACTTATACGTTTCACAAATCACTTACCTCACAAAAATCTTCGTTACTCGAACTACTGCAATACAGCAAGCGCCACTACTGCCAGCTAAATAAAAGATTCAAACTACGGAAGGCACTAACTACTGATAGGCATAGTTAGCAAATGAAAGATTTTAATAGAGAACAAACACTGTATTTACCTTAATTGTCATATTATATATAGCAGTTCATGACATACAGTTTTAAAAATTTCACAACTCCGCCATCTCTCTCCCCACATCCACCACTGCTGGCGGCTCACCTCCAACTGCGCAACGCTACGCGCTGTTAACATCCAGCTGCCGCTGCCCAACACTACAATGGCAGACAACAATGCAAACTAGCCACAGACTGCACACAGCACAGCCAGTGATTTTCATACAGAGCGCTACGTGGCGTTACCAATAAGAAAACCTATACAGCCTACTTACATAGCCCCCATGCTCCCCACAAAAAATTTTACAAATTGTTTTGGGCAGTGGCCAATAAGGATTTGAAGAAATTTTCATAATTACAATAACAAAGATATCAAATGCACACACTTATTGATACAATGTTGGTCAAAAGCTAAAATTTTCTCACAGTCCATAAAGACAGTCCTGATCATTCATCACAGTAAAATTGCAGTGTTTTTCTCAAAGTCTGAGCAGTAAAAGAAAATGCACACGGAAGTAATGGATTTCCATACAGTCTTGAAGAAGTACTGTTGTCCTTCCAACGGAAAGACAGTGCTGACTCTTGACATGCAGACAGGTAATGGGCCACAACAGAGCAGACCCACAGCAGAGTCAGTCGAAGTTTTGAAGAATATTGGTAGGTAGGTCATCACAGAGCAGACCCACTGTAGTCCTGTTAGAGATTATGTTATTGGTGGGCCACCAGAGGTGCAGACCCACTGCAGTCCTTATAGAGGTAATGGTACTGGTGGGCCATCAAAGATGCAGACCTACTTCAGTCCTTGTAGAGATGGCGAGCAGCTATCTGTTGCGACTGTGCAGGTGCACAATCACCATTGAAGAGTCTTGCGGATAATATAGCAAGTCCATAAACCACCACTTGTGCACTCACAAAGTTTTTTTTTTTCTAATTGTCCTTATAACCAGCAATGCTGTTAACCAGTCCCTTGCTGAATTATTAACACACGTGCAAACACTATCAGTCCCTACTTCTCACATATTGTCCATATACTATGACCAACAGAAACATGTGCAGTGAAATGTAACTTACAAGTTACTTAATTTGATGACCTGGTGTCAATTACAATTTTATAACATAAGAATACAATTGCAAAGGTACAAAATACATCATTAAAGAACATAACAATACAGATAACATTTGTAGTAATACAGGCTTTACAAAATAATAGAAATAAACATATACATCAGTGTTACAGGAATTATGAGATAAGAAAATACATAAAAGATCAGAATAACTTTTGAAACACCAACTTTACACATAAGCATTAAAACAAAACAGAATAAATAATGTCTAAGCATCTTTACAAGGTAAATAACATAGTATTTGAAAAATTCTACAACATAAATCTTATTAGCTAAACACATAAAGACAGGAAAAACAAGAGTACACAAGCACATAGCAGAATAACATAGGGGGAAAGGACAGGGTTTGTTTTCAGTATAACATTTAGTACTGCAGTATTTTGCAAACAAAACCTTTTTTTTTTCTTGGAGATCTCCCTTCGTTCATCATTATTCCCAAAAAGTCCTATCTATACCTGCTTTCTGTACTTTTTTCGTATAACTTCTCAATGCATTTCTTCCAATTCATCGCAACTCATCAACTCATTCTCTTATATAGTCTACCCCCTCTTAAGCTAACTTAAATCTACTGAGCTCAGATGCTAAAGTAAGGGACGAGGCAATGCAGCAGCACAAAACAATTAACGCAGACAGCGATGACAAACAAAGCAGATTTGCAAAGCAAGCAGCATTATAGAAATTAGCAAAGCAATTGCAATATTACAACTAATATAAGGCAATATGCAGCAAACAAGAAAAATAAATCAGTAGTAAACTAGCTTAGCAGAGTAACACAAATTGAAATTCAGTAGCACTATGCCTGGCAAACAGCAGCGGCAAATGCAATAACTTATGTCTAAACATGACATAGCTCAAGCAGAAAGAATAGTAACCTAAAGACAACAATGCATATAAGGGAAATGTCTATACAGATCTTAATGTCTATGTAATTAAAGTGGTGCACCACAACTTATTCTACGAAAAATATTACCAAGTAGTTGAAAAGAAAATTACGTATGCAAGTCCTGTGAAGAGAAATGTCTTTTTGTGCTCCTTCGTTTTTTTTTTAAGTTATTATTTACTGGATCTGTAGGCGTAAAATATCTATATTAGTACATCCATAAAATTTTATTTTAACCAATGCTGCAGTGCAGCTAGAAACTAGATATTAAACAAAATGAGCAAACTCTCAACTAGAAAGACATAGACGTAAAATGTTTCACATCATTTCATTAGGCATTTTAGTAAATATCATAAATAAAGAGCTCCACAGTATAATCATATGTTTTCAAGTTTGAGCGTGTCGTATTTGCGATGCTTTCTACAAAGAAATGTCAATAGCGAGGATAATGGCCTCCTTTTTTTTTTCTACCTGTGCCACTGAAACGCACACACTAATGGCTTTTTTTCCAGGCAGGTGGCACAGGTGGGCGGCCACGACACATTACGTGCAGGTCACTCACCTTAGCAGTTTGCACTACAGTGACAGTCTCATATAAAAAATTTCACAGGTCGAGAATTTGCGTTGCAAATGTGTAGAAACAAAATCCTATCAATATAACAGAGTCCAAAAAATTTTCGTCGGCATTGTAATACATTCATGCATTTACATACATTTCATAACTCTTAATGTACGATTCTTGGTTTCCAACAACCTTTTTCACAAACCAGAGTCCCTAACCACTACTCATTATTCCTTACCTTATTACACATATACATATTCGTCGACACTTCTTCAATATTTCATCATAACAAATACGTAGCATAATCAAATAACTCATATAGCATCAGCTTACTGATCATAAACATACCGCAACAGCATAATACACATAGTCATCGTAATAATAACATCATAACACCTCAGTCAACTCTCAAAATCGTCGTAGCTTCCTCCAATAATTTCAAAACCTAAAAAAATTCACTGCTCATGTCAAAAGTGTCATCTGCCTCAAACGCACTTCAAAAATCATGATCCCATACCAAATACATCATTCAAAGCTCTCATAGTATCACAGTGGCCCCGAAAAAATATGAACAGTTTACAAAGTACAGACAAAATACAATTTCGTAAGTGTGAAGTTATCCAACGGTGTAATTACGTAAACATGTGTCACTGATGTAGTAAAAAAAAAAAATGATCAGATAGTTGTGTAATTTGTGTGTTAGAGAAATATGGTACCGATGTGTAAAGTTGTATAAGCAAATACCATATTAGCTAGGGCTCCTTGTGCTTGCCATACACATGGTACACAAAGTAAGCGTGAACCCCCCTGAGGATTAATGTAATTATACCCTCAGGTGTTACAGATTACAGCAATGGAATGAAATGTATCATGGAAAACTTTCTTTGTAATTCAAAAATCTTGGAAAATAAATGGCTTAAGTACAAAATTAATCTCTCAAATGCGTGTCCTGTAGCGCTAAATGTGCGTCTTGCTGTAAGATAATTCTGTGGAAGTGTCGTAGTTATCGTCCTCTGTAAGCAAAGTTCTGCTGAAGTCAATATACTTACCTCATCATAAACGAAAGTGAAATGCTTTGCGTATGGATACTGTAGTTATTACGTACCTTACCGTGATCAAGAAAGTACTATAATGTAACGTATTGTTGTGCTACGAAAAAGGCTGTCTCGTTGTAGCTATACCACAAAAGTTACTACTAAAACATGTTTTACTTTCCAGAATAATACAGAAAAACTGTGCAGAAATAAAACAGAAACACTGCAAAAGCAACATTGTAAATTGTGTCACACATTAGTAGCGTCGTGATGTAGTCGTGTAGCTGTCCAATAAACTAACCACTGTGTCATCTGGTATCTCTCAGAAAGCACTTTGAATCCATAATGTATTTTCAAGTAAACCAAAATGTTGCATTAAAATCTAATTAGCAGTACCAGTATGTGTCCTAAGTATGTAAGCCTTATAGTCGTTATGTAATCGTGCAACTAACAAGCAAGAATGTACAATTAACAACACTGTGTCGTCTGTTCACTATAACAATGCATTCGTAATTTCTGTTTAAATAAGTTCTCTCGGTTCTTGACTGGATGTTTAACTTCAAACATTGTTGCATGTTAACAGTTTCTTAAGTCTGACAAAGCATACTAGAAATGTGAAGTGAAAAATTTTATGGCAAAGACTAAGTTATAAAGCAGATTATCTTTCAATAAACGGTTTTACATGTGAAATGTGGTGTAAACCTTTACTCTTCACAGTACTCAGAGTTTCATCTTGAACGTAATTATCATGCGGTATACGTCGGTAAAGAATGCTAAAATTTTTCTCAAGGCTAGCGTCTTATGTTATTTTTGTCGGAGCCAGCGGGCGCACGCGGCTGCCTGCTGTGCGAGTCATTGTCTGTCTCTTTGTTGGCGCGCGCCGTTATTGGGATTAGGAGACCTAACTTCTACAAATTCACTTTGGCGAGAAGGCCCTGCCCTGTTTGAAGCTCGCCAGTTCTGATGGAATTCAGGTCTGTCGTTTAGTCGGTAGTTTACACAGTTTCTTTCTTGTAGGTCACGTGGTGGAGAATTTCTCCCTGAATCGTAACTGCACGCTGAACTGTTGCGTCTGAAATTATTCTGTCTCCCTTGATAATAATAGTTCTGATTACCATATTGTCTGTTTCTATGGTTATCTCTGTCATATTCATTACAACGGAAATGCGATCTTTCTCTGTAACTACACTCCTGGAAATGGAAAAAAGAACACATTGACACCGGTGTGTCAGACCCACCATACTTGCTCCGGACACTGCGAGAGGGCTGTACAAGCAATGATCACACGCACGGCACAGCGGACACACCAGGAACTGCGGTGTTGGCCGTCGAATGGCGCTAGCTGCGCAGCATTTGTGCACCGCCGCCGTCAGTGTCAGCCAGTTTGCCGTGGCATACGGAGCTCCATCGCAGTCTTTAACACTGGTAGCATGCCGCGACAGCGTGGACGTGAACCGTATGTGCAGTTGACGGACTTTGAGCGAGGGCGTATAGTGGGCATGCAGGAGGCCAGGTGGACGTACCGCCGAATTACTCAACACGTGGGGCGTGAGGTCTCCACAGTACATCGATGTTGTCGCCAGTGGTCGGCGGAAGGTGCACGTGCCCGTCGACCTGGGACCGGACCGCAGCGACGCACGGATGCACGCCAAGACCGTAGGATCCTACGCAGTGCCGTAGGGGACCGCACCGTCACTTCCCAGCAAATTAGGGACACTGTTGCTCCTGGGGTATCGGCGAGGACCATTCGCAACCGTCTCCATGAAGCTGGGCTACGGTCCCGCACACCGTTGGGTCGTCTTCCGCTCACGCCCCAACATCGTGCAGCCCGCCTCCAGTGGTGTCGCGACAGGCGTGAATGGAGGGACGAATGGAGACGTGTCGTCTTCAGCGATGAGAGTCGCTTCTGCCTTGGTGCCAATGATGGTCGTATGCGTGTTTGGCGCCGTGCTGGTGAACGCCACAATCAGGACTGCATACGACCGAGGCACACAGGGCCAACACCCGGCATCATGGTGTGGGGAGCGATCTCCTACATTGGCCGTACACCACTGGTGATCGTCGAGGGGACACTGAATAGTGCACGGTACATCCAAACCGTCATCGAACCCACCGTTCTACCATTCCTAGACCGGCAAGGGAACTTGCTGTTCCAACAGGACAATGCACGTCCGCATGTATCCCGTGCCACCCAACGTGCTCTAGAAGGTGTAAGTCAACTACCCTGGCCAGCAAGATCTCCGGATCTGTCCTCCATTGAGCATGTTTGGGACTGGATGAAGCGTCGTCTCACGCGGTCTGCACGTCCAGCACGAATGCTGGTCCAACTGAGGCGCCAGGTGGAAATGGCATGGCAAGCCGTTCCACAGGACTACATCCAGCATCTCTACGATCGTCTCCATGGGAGAATAGCAGCCTGCATTGCTGCGAAAGGTGGATATACACTGTACTAGTGCCGACATTGTGCATGCTCTGTTGCCTGTGTCTATGTGTCTGTGGTTCTGTCAGTGTGATCATGTGATGTATCTGACACCAGGAATGTGTCAATAAAGTTTCCCCTTCCTGGGACAATGAATTGACGGTGTTCTTATTTCAATTTCCAGGAGTGTATTATTCTGCCAGCGGTTGTCATAAGGGTGGTGTCTGTTTTGGTCACGATTTGTGTTGTGAGAATAGCCTTGTCGTGTCCATTTATTATTTCTGTCAATACGGAAATGTGGCGGATGTGACCTGTAATTGTTGTTTTCATGTTTTCGCGTTCCGCGATTGTCAGTGTCAATTTCTAATTCTTGTAAGAGTCCCTGAAAAGCTTCGATGTCGTCTTTGCAACGTCCTGCCGAAATAATATGTCGTAAATGTTCAGGTAATTTGATTAAGCAAATGCGGATTAGTTCTGAGGGGCTGTATGGGTTTGACAGGTACTGATTCTTGTGCAACATGTCTTCAAAATATTTCACAAGACTGGAGAATTCAGATTGTTAGAAATGTTTCGTCATTATGATGCTATGTTTTACTCGGTCTTGTGCAGCTTGAGACCAATACGCTAAGAGGAAGGCATGATAAAATTCTCCTTCACTGTGACAATCGTGAATGACCGATCGCATTCTTACAGGTGGTTCATTCTCTAAGTAGCCACACATAAATTCTAATCTGTGTTCTAACGACCAGTTGGGAGGAAAACAATGAGAGAATTGATGGAGCCATGCTTGTGGATGAATATCGTTGCCAGAATTCTTAAATGTTTTGAATTTACGTGTAGTAATGAACAGCTTATAGTCAAAATCATCATGTCGGTGACTCGCATATCGGTCATTTTTAGGTCGTGTTGGCCGTTCCGTCTCAGAATTCGGTGCACATTGCCAATTTCTTTCGTAACTTCCGAAATGCCCTGTGTTATTATTTTGCGGCTTTTCCGTATTTCTAAGTCCATCTTCCCGTGTTGGAGCGCGAGTGTCCTCTGAAATTTGTAATTTTTGTATTACTTGTGCCAACTGATCTTGTACTTCCCGGATTTCTCTTTTGTACTGTATATTGATTTGATTTTGATTGAATTTCCTAATTTGTTCGCACTCTTCTGTCATTAAAGACTACCGGTTTTGTGTCATTCAGATTATCATCTACCTTCGTAGATAAATTAGTGAACTGATCCGAAAGTTCGGCTACTTTCTCCGATAGTGTACTTATTTCCTCAGTGTGTTTTTCTGAACCAAGTTTCAGAGTATCTACTGTGTCCTTTAAGTTTTCCTGAATTTTTGCAAGTTGCGTAACCGAATCGGTAGATGCAACTGAGTCAAATTTAGCTTGCAAGGTCTCATGATTTTCATGAACAATAGTTTGCAGTTCTTTTATGGCTGCTTCGTGATTCTGTAATGCATTTTAATGCCGCGAAAAAATAGGTTGAAAATGCTCACAAATTTGAGTTTTTACGTCATTACAGACTTTTTGACATTTCGATTCAATGTTATGTAACTCAGTAGTTAAATCTTCACGTGTTTGTTCAAGAGTTTGTTCCAATGAGTCTAACTTTTGAAGCTGTTGCTGTGTTTGTCTCTGATTTTGTTCCATCGTGTCTAACTTTTGAAGCTTTTGCTGTGTTTGTCCCATTTGTTGTATTAATTGTAATAACAATGCATTGGTGTCTGAAACATGTTCCTCAGTGCTTTTCGGCAGTGAATTTGCACAGGCAACATTCACATTTTTACAAGCGGAAAATGTGTCTTGACTCATTTGAGAAAACGGTGAGAACCCAAAACCTGAGTCTACAGTATTTGCAATATTGTGTTCTGTCATTCCCGATTCCTGAGGCGAGCTGTTGCCGACCGATCGATCGATAATGCTTCCCTGTTCACTACCTGTTTCACTGTCTACACCATTATTTGACGCCCGCTCCATTTCCCTATGCACAGTTACCAAATTACTACTTTGAATGTCTGTTAATTCATTACACAGTGGTGCTGATAAGCTACGCTCGTCGTCACTATTATTTCTCAGTTTACTTTGGAGCATAGTGTTATGTTTTTCACACGCCATTATTGTCACAATATTTCACACGATAACACAGAAAATCACAATTTGAAGAGCAAAATAAGATAACATAGAAATGGAAATAATGTCTACTTAAATACTTGGTGCAAATCTACATGCATGTCACAACTGTTTTACTGTACAACAATGAAAGACTGCAACTACAAAGGAGATTCTCTCTACAATTACGCGCTAGCAATAAACAAAATCTACGCTAATTACACAAACTACAAGGAAAAAATCAGAAGATTCCAGTGAGGTATCCTCGGCTAAGGGTCGACGTATGAAACGTCCCCTTTTTGAAGAATTATACAAGACTGTGCTTTAACTGACACACAATATTTTTTAGCGCAACGCAATCTGACTTTCAATAATCCCTACAAAAGAATGGCCCTGTCTAATATTAACTTATACGTTTCACAAATCACTTACCTCACAAAAATCTTCGTTACTCGAACTATTGCAATACAGCAAGCGCCACTACTGCCAGCTAAATAAAAGATTCAAACTACGGAAGGCACTAACTACTGATAGGCATAGTTAGCAAATGAAAGATTTTAATAGAGAACAAACACTGTATTTACCTTAATTGTCATATTATATATAGCAGTTCATGACATACAGTTTTAAAAATTTCACAACTCCGCCATCTCTCTCCCCACATCCACCACTGCTGGCGGCTCACCTCCAACTGCGCAACGCTACGCGCTGTTAACATCCAGCTGCCGCTGCCCAACACTACAATGGCAGACAACAATGCAAACTAGCCACAGACTGCACACAGCACAGCCAGTGATTTTCATACAGAGCGCTACGTGGCGTTACCAATAAGAAAACCTATACAGCCTACTTACAGCTTTAGTAGACAGCCATTGTCCTGCTGGAAAATGGAACCACGGTACTGTCGGAACTGAGGTGACATATGAGGACGCAGGGTGTGTGTGATGTACCGTTGTGCCATCAGAGCTCCCTCAGTCACTCAGTACCATCCGCGATCTCAAGTCATATCCCACGGCTCCCTGTACCATGACGCCAGGAGTAACGTCAGTGCACTCCTCGAGGACACTGGACAGTTCAGACCTCTCGCCAGGTCGCCGCCATACGTACAGATAACGGTCATCCGGCGTTGGGCAGAACCGCGACTCATCGCTCTACACAGTGCGACGCCATTGATCAGCATTCGCTCCAAACACAGCCAGTTGTGTGGAGATCTTAACGGCAGTGTATGGACGGGACGGTAATTCTGTAGTCCGGGTGTGCGAGACGACACAGTGTTGCAGGGTGTCCAGCACTTGTTCTCGAAGATGTGAAGGCGCTACGACGTGCCATTGTGACGGTCAGGAGCAGTCGGCCGGAGCCTTCACGGCGACCACGACTGCCCTCACGTTCCCGCCCCTCTGTCACATCCGAATGCTTCACAAATCTGGATGGTGCACAGTTCGACCAATTAGGCCCCTTTAAAACTCTGTGAGGTGCTGATAACGCTGTCTCGCACGGGTGCGCGGCCCCTGCGTGTCGTTCACGGTCAGCATCCGACGCTGTTCACGTCCCTTATTGTAACCAACTAGACTCGGTAACAACACTAGACATAAACAACAGTCCGCAGCTCGTGGTCGTGCGGCAGCGTTCTCGCTTCCCATGCCCGGGTTCCCGGGTTCGATTCCCGGCGGGGTCAGGGATTTTCTCTGCATCGTGATAACTGGGTGTTGTGTGCTGTCCTTAGGTTAGTTAGGTTTAAGTAGTTCTAAGTTCTAGGGGACTGATGACCATAGTGGTTAAGTCCCATAGTGCTCAGAGCCAGCCACATAAACAACACTAGTGGACTGTAGAGGCCGTTCTGCCTATTACAGAGGAGTGCAACTCTACAGGGTGGAAAGCATTTAAACCGACAAGCTCTGGGAGGTAGTAGGGGTCATCAAAACAAATATTTTTCCCTAATCTCATTTTTTCCTATGAGGAGTATTTAAACCGGTAGAGGAAGATTTCTCTGGCTGCAAATTAATTAAACTAACAAACACTTTTCCATTTTTTTATACCCAAAAGACAAGATATTAACACAACCCAATTTCAATTACAGTAGATTTTCAAAAATGCCTCCATTGACACATAAACTAAGGTTACATCGTCGGATCATGTTCTGTCTGACACGGGCAAAAACCCCAGGAGTATCCTGAATTTTTCCTGCTGCTGCTACTATCCGGGCAACCAGATCCTCTTCTGATGCAACAGGAGTTGCGTAAACAAGGTTGCGCATCTCTCCCCACACAAAAAAGTCCAGAGGGGACATATCTGGGGATCGAGCAGGCCATGGTACAGGACCACATCTGCCAATCCACGTTTCTGGGAACCGTCGGTCCAGGAATCGACGCACACTACGACTGAAATATGCCGGCGCCCCGTCATGTTGGAACCACATGTGTTGTCTTTTAGGGAGCGGGACGTCTCACAGCAATTCTGGCAATGCTCCGGCGAGAAAATTGAAATAGTGCCTGCCATTTAATGGCCTAGGTAGCAGATACGGCCCAGTTAAACAGTCCCCAACAACACCGACCCACACATTAACGAAGAACCGCACTTGATGAGCGCTAGTAACTGTGGCAAGTGGGTTATCCTCACTCCAAACACGCAAATTGTGCATGTTGAAGACTCCATCACGCCCGAACGTTGATTCATCGGTAAACAATACAGAGGATGGAAATGTAGGATGCATTTCACACTGTTCCAGGTACCACTGCGAAAACTGTGCTCTGGGTGGATAATCAACTGGTTCCAGGTTGTGGACACGCTGTAAGTGAAATGGACGTTAGAATTGCTTTCGAAGGACTGTTCTTACATTCGTCTGATTCGTCACCATGTTACGTGCAATTGCACAAGTGCTGATTCAAGGATCCCGCTCGATATGCTGCAAGGCAGCTTCCTCAAATTGCAGCGTTCTTAAATTGCGACGGCGTCCCTGTCCAGGTAATCTGCTAAATGACCCAGTCTCACGCAGATGTTGGTACACAGCACCAAAGATCGTATGATGCGGGATACGGCGATTAGGATATTATTGTTGATAAACCCGTTGTGCAGCTCGTCCGTTGTGGTGCGCTACGTAGTACGCACCAACCATATCAGTGTACTCACTCCAGGTGTATCGCTCCATTAGTAAACAGAGACAATGCACTACTACACAGATGGACAGCAGCTGCCTACAACTGAAGAGCGTAATACGGCCTCTAACAACTGAAGAGCGTAATACGGCCCCCACTGGTTTAAATAATCCCCATAGGAAAAAATGACATTAGGGAAAAATATTTGTTTTGATGTCCCCTACAGCCTCCCAGAGTTTGTCGGTTTAAATACTTTTCATCCTGTAATTATTTACATATCCATCGATATTGTGTACGTGTATGAAGTTACATTCGGATTCGACAATGCCTTCTGGTTGTTTAAGTTTTTGTCAGGCAGTGTGTATATAATATGTCTCATTTTATATATCAATCTTTAAAAAAAATAATAACTGTCACGGTGAGTGTTTTGCGGAAATTAAACGGAATAGTGGAAATAATGATAGCTGTATATGCCTACTTCTTCGTTAATCAGAGACCGTCGGGGTCGTTTGCTCAGCCTGGCAGAACAGGATCCTGCTATCAATTAAAATTCGTTAGCTCGCTTCCTATGCAGACGGCACTTTAGGAGGAGTGACAAGATACAAACGGGAAGGCGCTGAAAACTGCCATTTATGGTAGGATCGAGTTCTGGCAGATTAGGCAGAGATCTGTAGCGGTCCCACGTTAACAACTAAGTCTAGAATTACACAAGCAAGAGTACGTATATTTTATCGTTTGCGTCTCGTTTCCACAGAACGTCCAACGAGACACCTATTAATTTCTTTAAAGACGATGTTCCACTAATATACTGCCTGCCGTACACGTAATACGAGTCACACTAGGACGTTCGGCACAAAACGGTCCCTAGGACACGCGCCCGCTCGGCAAGCTGTACCACGCGTGCTACATCACAGCTCTCGCTGTGCGCTGCTGCGCGCCAAATCGAGCCTGTTAAGTAGTAATTTACTCTCAAAGTCAGACAGCAGTATATAGTCATAAAAACTGATCGGCGTCAGACATATATAGATACAGTATCCAATATCCTGATACAGAAACGAGACATCTACACCTACATCTACAAATACACTCCTGGAAATTGAAATAAGAACACCGTGAATTCATTGTCCCAGGAAGGGGAAATTTTATTGACACATTCCTGGGGTCAGATACATCACATGATCACACTGACAGAACCATAGGCACATAGACACAGGCAACAGAGCATGCACAATGTCGGCACTAGTACAGTGTATATCCACCTTTCGCAGCAATGCAGGCTGCTATTCTCCCATGGAGAAGATCGTAGAGATGCTGGATGTAGTCCTGTGGAACGGCTTGCCATGCCATTTCCACCTGGCGCCTCAGTTGGACCAGCGTTCGTGCTGGACGTGCAGACCGCGTGAGACGACGCTTCATCCAGTCCCAAACATGCTCAATGGGGGACAGATCCGGAGATCTTGCTGGCCAGGGTAGTTGACTTACACCTTCTAGAGCACGTTGGGTGGCACGGGATACATGCGGACGTGCATTGTCCTGTTGGAACTGCAAGTTCCCTTGCCGGTCTAGGAGTGGTAGAACGATGGGTTCGATGACGGTTTGGATGTACCGTGCGCTATTCAGTGTCCCCTCGACGATCACCAGTGGTGTACGGCCAGTGTAGGAGATCGCTCCCCACACCATGATGCCGGGTGTTGGCCCTGTGTGCCTCGGTCGTATGCAGTCCTGATTGTGGCGCTCACCTGCACGGCGCCAAACACGCATACGACCATCATTGGCACCAAGGCAGAAGCGACTCTCATCGCCGACGACGACACGTCTCCATTCGTCCTTCCATTCACGCCTGTCGCGACACCACTGGAGGCGGGCTGCACGATGTTGGGGCGTGAGCGGAAGACGGCCTAACGGTGTGCGGGACCGTAGCCCAGCTTCATGGAGACGGTTGCGAATGGTCCTCGCCGATATCCCAGGAGCAACAGTGTCCCTAATTTGCTGGGAAGTGGCGGTGCGGTCCCCTACGGCACTGCGTAGGATCCTACGGTCTTGGCGTGCATCCGTGCGTCGCTGCGGTCCGGTCCCAGGTCGACGGGCACGTGCACCTTCCGCCGACCACTGGCGACAACATCGATGTACTGTGGAGACCTCACGCCCCACGTGTTGAGCAATTCGGCGGTACATCCACCCGGCCTCCCGCATGCCCACTATACGCCCTCGCTCAAAGTCCGTCAACTGCACATACGGTTCACGTCCACGCTGTCGCGGCATGCTACCAGTGTTAAAGACTGCGATGGAGCTCCGTATGCCACGGCAAACTGGCTGACACTGACGGCGGCGGTGCACAAATGCTGCGCAGCTAGCGCCATTCGACGGCCAACACCGCGGTTCCTGGTGTGTCCGCTGTGCCGTGCGTGTGATCATTGCTTGTACAGCCCTCTCGCAGTGTCCGGAGCAAGTATGGTGGGTCTGACACACCGGTGTCAATGTGTTCTTTTTTCCATTTCCAGGAGTGTACATTCAGATTCTACAAAATGCAGAATGTATGGCGAAGGATACTATCCATTCCACGAATTATTAGGGCTTCTAACGGTTCCATTGTAGTATGGGACGCGCTGTAGCGGCACCACAGTTTAAGATAGGGAAGTTAGATTTGGTGCAGTATTTCGGAGCGCCCAAGTTACAGCCGGCTGCGGGCTGGATTGGAGTAAGTTACGCTGAACAGCGGTTGCGAAGTGGAATGGAGGCCACAGGGGCCTACGAACCGCTGAAAAGCGTAAACACAGCGGTTCGCATGTCGCAAGCTATAGGAAGAAGGGGCGGCACTGGCGCAACCGTGATGTGGGGCGTACGTGACTCGCAGCGATGCGTTAGCGAAACAGAGCCGCGAAGCCGAGTATAAATAGGTATGGTTTTCTAACGAGAATCATCCAAGTGTGGCAGCTCTCCTGGACAGCAGGGCGTGTCACACTACCGGAGACACATTGAACAGATGGGGCGACAGCGTCCCAGTCCACGGCGGGTCTTTGGTTCGACCCTCTGAGACCGACTCGGGGTCTGCAGCTAGCCAGGGCGGGCGACTTCAGATCGGCTCCAGACACACGTCGGAGACTTACAAGGTGAGGGCAGCCATCCTGGCATAATTGGAACTCTACACCTGGCGAACAAGGCCCGCACGACGCAGCGTTGCATTGCACTGGCCACTGGGGGGTACTTCCTCAGCAATGCAGGGCCTGTGACGCGGACCGAGGTGAACGAAGCTCTGTAGTGGAAAAAATAAATCATTTGAAAATCTCGGGCGAGTTTTAATACGGACATCCTGGCACCCATCCACTACAGCGTGAAGATGATCACTTCAACGTCTTCTCTGTGAGTTCTGTAGTAATTCTAATCCTGCCCCATGATCCATGTGGCACAGCTGCGAATAGGCTGGCATTACATAACTAGAGTCATCATTTAAGGGGCTCCGGAACGCCCTATACTTGCAATGTTAAAATAACGCTTATAAATTACATCTTTCCTCACAAAGTATTTGAGGTAGGAAGTTGAACTTTTTACAGATTATTTATTGGAATATGGGCTACAAATTAACACAGGGATTTTACAAAATTTTAGTTCAGTTATTAAAGATGATTTTTTTTTCAATTGTAATGAAAATTCACAACATTTTTTTGCAATTTTTTATTTATATATTCAAAAATATAAGTTTTTTGAAAAAAGGCTGCGTTAAATTATGCAGAAGGTACTGTGTAACATTTACTGAAAGTTTGAAACAAATATGTTTGGAAGATCCTTAGAAAACATGTAATTAGTATGAGAAAATAAAAGTTTTGGGAATCGAGCGACAAAGATTCGATTAACGTTTTAGTGCATTTCAGGTCCATAGGATGGATTATCTTCATCCTCTGCAAACTCCTCCTCCAGCTTCCTCTTGTTCCTCCTCCTGTTTACTCTTGCTTGTATTTCTAAACTCTTTACAGCCCTGTCTGCAGCCCGAAGGCGTTCCTTGTCTAAAGCAAGCATCGCTCGTACCATGTTAAAATCTATCTTCATTCCCATATTTCTAAATACCTTGCACCTTACAATGTTGCCATCATTCAAAGTCGCAACAGCATCATACACACCAAAGTGAAGTGTTTCTATTCCAACAAATACAGTCTTGCGGATTCTCGACCATATAACACTATTTACACTTTCATTGGGGTTTTGAGTTTTTCCGTGAATACACTTTTTCAACAGTTCAGGTGCTGCTAAGT
The DNA here is from genome assembly GCF_023898315.1 of Schistocerca nitens. NCBI lineage: Eukaryota > Metazoa > Arthropoda > Insecta > Orthoptera > Acrididae > Schistocerca > Schistocerca nitens. The sequence continues at coordinate 492,067,451 of NC_064622.1, forward strand.
CTCTGAAAATAGCTTTTATACTTTATCTCACATCACTAAAATGTACCTGATGAACACGGACGTTAATAACAACACCATTTGACAGCAGTTTAACAGCGCCACAGTGGGTCACGCCCATGTAGAACACATTTCAAAAGAAAATTAAAAATAGTTATAGTCTTCGGAATTGAATAAATTATATATCTATTAAAAGGTAATAGCCTGCAGATTCAGAAAACGCAAAAAAGTAAAAATTGAACTTTTCATGATTTTTGAGCCTTTCCGGAGCCCCTTAATGCCAGGTTCTTGAAAATTTGTAAGCAGGCTCTCTTCAGATAATTTGCATCTATCTGTGAGAGTCCGCCAGTTCACTTTGTTCAGCTTCTCTGTGTCACTCTCCCATGGGTCAAACAAACCTGTGACTACACAAGCTCTCCTTCACGGTATGCATTCGATATCCCGTTTCAGTCCTGTTTAATACGGGTCCCAAATACTTGAACAATATTGTAGGATAGATAGCACGAGTGATTTGGACGAAGTCTTCTTTGAAGGTCTTGCTGTCTTCTTACTACTCTACCAATAAACTGCAACCTCCATTACCTACGACTGAGCCTGTTTATCTTTCCACTTAATATCCGTACATACTGTCACACCCACGTATTTAAGTGAGTTGACCGATTCCAGTTGTCATGTGTTGATACCGTAGCCACAGACTACTACGTTTTATTCCTTCCGTGAAGTGCTCCACTTTACATCTTTGAACATTTAAAGCAAACTGCCAACGTTCACACCACTTTGAAGTCTTACCAGCATCTGATTGTGCAGCTTGTTTCAGGCACTAGTTCATACACTGCTGGCCATTAAAATTGCTACACCAAGAAGAAATGCAGATGATAAACGGGTATTCATTGGACAAATATATTATACTAGAACTGACATGTGATTACATTTTCATTCGATTTGGGTGCATAGATCCTGAGAAATCAGTACCCAGAACAACCACCTCTGGCCGTAATAACGGCCTTGATACGCCTGGGCATTGAGTCAAACAGAGCTTGGATCGCGTGTACAGGTACAGTCGTGGACAAAACGAGCGACACCCCTCGCCTTTTCGTTATGCTGATCCGCACAGTTTTAAAGTCTGCTACACAGCATAACAGGAAAGGCGACGAAGTGCTACCAACATACTACACACAGGGGAGAAATTGAAAAACTATCCGAACTTTGTCAGACTGTTTTCAATCATCTGTAAGACTGTAATAATGCTGATTAGTACCTTAAACACAACACGTAAATATAAGACATAAATGAAAGAAGAAACGCTAATTAGTATGAACTGCACCAATAAAAATTTATTTCAGCTTATCGAGATAACATAACTGTTTTAGTAAGACAAAGTACCCCAGATCGTAACGAATTAGCAAAATATTATGCTCTTTCGGCCGCGAAACGGTGTGTGTCGACTTTCAGACCAGTCATACTGGATTACCGTTGCTGACCTATCATGAAAGTGTGGAAATTTAGCAATGCGTGAAGATTCATAACAAAATTCAGCTGAAAATCATTCAGTGGCACACTTAAGTCACTTCATTTATTGACTGAAGCGGAAAAAGTAGGCTGTCACAAGTATGAAATTCTACAAGAGTTTCATATTGACATTCACAGGACGCCAGTACAGAATAAAGGTAGCAATAAAACGTACTGGGGGCGCGAGAATTTCTTAAAATTGCTTTACTGATAGTCTACCTGCCTCCACCGAGATTAAAACCGAAAAACACCTTTCACTACGCTAGCGGACAACCCAGGCAAACAGCTCACTATTATTACCCAAGACATGAATAAGCCTGCAATTTCGCAATGAAAATGGCAAAATGATCTGCAGTTTCTGGTGCATAGAGCTCTCTGGACTTAGAAACGTGAATATTCCACCTTTATGTCACAGCTTATGTGACAATCATTTGGATGTTTATCGAAATAACAAAATACTGTTATTAGCGAGTAAATGTAGTAGGATAATTGTGCACCATCCAAGGAAGTAAACGGCGACATAGCTGCCAAACGTACTTTACAATGTTTCGAATTCTCCATTAGACTCGCCACAGCCAGAAAACGTTCATTAGCCGAAGTGTTTCTCAAGCTAGCAATGGGAATGATCGCACATCTAAAACGCCGTGGCAGTAATATTGGGATCTGTATTACCACGTGTATAGGCAAAGCGATTGTATTTACATTCCTGTAAACGTGATTTGGATCGAAAGCTACGATTAATATGCAGATGTGTCGACTGTAACTAGAACATTTGAATAAAGAGGAGGGGGGATTATTTATGCGGCCCTCATCTTCAGTGACTGTCGTAGCCATTTTCGTTGTTAGGATTTCGTCACCTAAATCGGTAAAAATGGAACGCTACTAGTCTCATTTTCTTGACCGCCTATCTGTCTACCCAACCCTTAAAACTCGTTTACTTCGAGTACGTGGAGCCATAATAAGCGGAAATGTTTCGCACTTCTTGCGGTATACGGTCCCTTGGTGGTGTAAAAAAGTGAACTTCTATGTCAACGCAATCTAAAGATATGGCCGTTTATGTAAAGAAAATTTACGCGAAAGCTCAAAAAATGGCTCTAAGAACTATGCGAACAAACTGCTTAGGTCATCAGTCCCCTAGACCTAGAACTACTTAAACCTACCTAAGGACATCACACACATCCATGCCCGAGGTAGGATTCCAACCTGCGACTGAAGCAGCCGCGAGGTTCATGACTGAAGCGCGTAGAACCGCTCGTCCACCGCATCCAGCGAAACCATTTTCACCTCATGTATGGCGATAAAATATACTGTCTAGTGAGGATACACTGTATTCGCCAACAACTCAGATCGTTTGATCACGGAACCTTTACGAAGCTGAGAGGCAACCACATGCCTTGCTCATACTGTGGCATCAAGCAGTCAGGCCTGCAAGATGAGTGGTCTGCCAAGCGAGTGGATTCATTCTTATTTATCGAGTAACATGAACTCTCGTACTCACAATTAAGTTACAAATTATCCTCCTGTATGAATATTACGCAACGGAAACGCACATCTGACTATTAGTAGTTTACACAACACTGACTGTTCACTACGCACTGGCAATACCACATTTTCTTTCTTTTTTTTATTTAACGGCTTTTATCAACACGTGGCCATCGCACTGAATATGAGTGGCGCACACATTATAAATTCTGGATATCATGACAACATACAATTCGAAGGAAAAGGCCACCAATCTTTTTCTTTTCACTATCTTATTTATTCCGATAAATTCTATAACCTAAACACACAATTTCTATAATCTACAACAATAACACATGAGAAATTCCGCCCAGTGTGCATGGCTTTACATTGGTGAATCTCTATATTATGGTCTCGTAATTTATTTAACGCTTCAGTGCACTTTCTGGATAGGATGGTGGATCTTTTATTATTTCTCACACTTCGACTCTCACAATCATCATCACGAAACTTTCCTCCAAAAGGAACATGCATAAACCACTACCTCTGAAACTACCTGGCTACTCTCCCATGCAAACCACACAGACTTAAATTACATGACATACACCACACTACAACATGAAATACAACACAGGGAATAGTCACAAAATTATCACTTTCAGTTTTCCCACTTCAATTAATATTTATCCAAGTTTCACACGACACTGCCCCAGTTCGTAATTTTACTTTCCTACTATGAACTCTGGAGATATATGCACGTCTTCCTCTGCAATGCAAGCCAAGTGGCGTTGCTGGATAGACGGCTGACTCACCTTGCTTCTCTCTCAGAGTTTGAATCAAGCGTCACACGGAAACATATCACGCAAAGTAATATTAAGAACGTATTCATCACACACCCGAGTCCTCAACTGACACCATGGACGAGTACTTCTCTTTACCCTTTGTCTCATACACAGATTGAGACTCACAAAGTACTCACCACGTGGAAGTACTCGTCTCTAATTTCAAGTCCTGCACACGCCATTTCTTAAATATTTCAACTTATAGTACACACGCTAGCAATTCAGCTTAACTTAAGCACACAGAAGTATTTCAACTTATTGCTACATGTGGTTTCATTGTGACCGTTGGTCACTTCCGAAGATTACTACGATCCCATTAATATTACCTGCCTGACATTTAGTTCTCCCCAAAAAGTTCCTGAAATAGAGAAATTATTATTTCAAACTACTCTTAAATATTCCACATGCATACCATGTCTCCACTCTTTTGTCTTTACAGAGCACACCTAAGACAGGTCTTAACAGCACAAGATCCAGCGGCAGAGTGCCGAAACTTGGCCGTTCTTCAGGTCCTCTCGCACCTCTGCCGAAGTGGGGGAGCACCTTGCTACCCATTGGTCAGCCACATTTCAGGTGCTCAAAGCTCAGGTAAATTTCATCTCTTTGGTTCTACCAAAGGTGACCAAAGGGTCGTCTCAAAGATGATCATATATTCACATTCACTATCTGCGGTTAGCTGACGACCATACATTCATTCATTTCACAGATCTCACCAAACTGGATGTAGGGATTTATTTTGTGGGAGTGCACATGTGATCAATTAAATAAATAAATTGTCATTTTTTCCCATACTGGTATCCGGCTTCGCTGTATTAATGGAAATTGAGTTATTATTAGAAAAAATATGTTGTACTGACAAGAATAACGAAGAATGTTGTACCTATTTTCAACGGCGGGCGGTACTGTACCCTTTCACTAGAACAAAATTTCCAAACGTGTCAATGAGTAGTCGAGGAAAGTGGATGCATTCTTTCTACTGAATCGCAACGCACGCCACTTACGAGGGGAACCGCCAAGTATCATACCCCGATGTTGCTGAAGCTTTGCTCAGTGAAAGACAGGACAAAAAAAAGCGAACACGTGTCTCGGCTTCGGCTGGTCCCGGGGGAGGTTCGAGTCCTCCCTCGGACATGGGTGTGTGTGTTTGTCCTCAGGATAATTTAGGTTAAGTAGTGGGCAAGCTTAGTGACTGATAACCTTAGCAGCTAAGTCCCACACACATTTGAACATTTGTTTGTCTCGGCTTATCTGCAAACACTCGACCGCTTCTCAGAAGACGGCGGTCAAAGTTTTCAATGCGCTGTTGCTATAGTGTAGATACCTTTTAGCAGCTGGGCCACCGCTTCAATTGAATCCTTACACGCTAAAAGATCTGGTTTGTTTTCGGTTCTAATCTCGGTGGAGGCAGAAAGACTATCAGTAAAGCAATTTTAAGAAATTCTCGCGCCTCCAATACGTTTTATTGCTACCTCTATTCTCTATCTGCGCCCTGTGGATGTCAATATGAAACTCTTGTAGAATTTCATACTTGTGACAGCCTACTTTTTCTCCTTCAGTCAATAATTGAATTGACTTAAGTGTGCCACTGAATGATTTTCAGCTGAATTTCGTTACGAATCTTCACGCATTGCTAAATTTCCACACTTTCATTACAGGTCAGCAACGGTAATCCAGTATGACTGGTCTGAACGCTGACACACACCGTTTCGGGGCCGAAAGCGCATAATATTTTGCTAATTCGTTACGATCTGTGGTACTTTGTCTTACTAAAACAGTTATGTTATCTCGATAAGCTGAAATTAATTTTTATTAGTACAGTTCATACTAATTAGCGTTTCTTCTTTCATTTATGTCTTACATTTACGTGTTGTGTTTAGGACACTAATCAGCGTTAATATAGTCTCACAGATGATTGAAAACAGTCTGGCAAAGTTCGGATAGTTTTTCCATTTCCCGCCTGCGCGTAGTATGTTGGTAGACTTCGTCGCCTTGCCTGTTATGATGTGTAGCAGATTTTAAAGCTGTGCGGGTCAGCATAACGAAAAGGCGAGGGGGCCCGCTCGTTTTGTCCACGACTGTGCAGCTGCCCATGCAGCTTCAACACGATATCACAGTTCATCAAGAGTAGTGACTGGCGTGTTGTGACGAGCCAGTTGCTGGGCCACCATTGGCCAGACATCAGTTGGTGAGAGATCTGGAGAATGTGCTGGCCAGGGCAGCAGTCGAACATTTTCTGTATCCAGAATGGCCCGTACAGGACCTTTAACACGCGGTCGTGCATTATCCTGCTGAAATGTAGGGTTTCCAAGGAATCGAATGAAGGGTAGAGCCACGGGTCGTAACACATCTTAAATGTAACGTCCTCTGATCAATGTGCCGTCAATGCGAACAAGATGTGACCGAGACGTGCAACCAATGGCACCCCATACCACCACGCCAGGTGATACGCCAGTATGGCGATGACGAATACACGCTTCCAATGTGCGTTCACCGCGATGTCGCCAAACACAGATGCGACCATCATGATGCTGTAAACAGAACCTGGATTCATCCGGAAAAATGACGTTTGCCATTAGTGCACCCAGGTTCGTCGTTGAGTACACCATCGCAGACGCTCGTGTCTTTGATGCAGCGTCAAGGGTAACCGCAGCCATGGTCTCCGAGCTGATAGTCCATGCTGCTGCAAACGTCGTAGAACTGATCGTGCAGATGGTTGTTGTCTTGCAAATTCCCCATCTGTTGACTCAGGGATCGAGACGTGGCTGCACGATCCGTTACAGCCATGCGGGTAAGATGCCTGTCATCTCGACTGCTAGTGATACGAGGCCGTTGGGATCCAGCACGGCGTTCCGTGTTACCCTCCTGAACCCACCGATTCGATATTCTGCTAACAGTCACTGGATCTCGACCAACGCGAGCAGCAATGTCGCGATACGATAAACTGCAGTCGCGATAGGTTACAATCCGATCTTTATCAAAGTCGGAAACGTGATGGTACGCGTTTCTCCTCCTCACACAAGGCATCACAACAACGTTTCACCAGGCAACGCCGGTCAACTGCTGTTTGTGTATGAGAAATCGGTTGGAAACTTTCCTCATGTCAGCATGTTGTATGTGTCGCCACTGACGCCAACCTTGTGTGAATGCTCAGAAAAGCTAATCATTTGCATATCACAACATCTTCTTCGTGTGGGTTAAATTTCGCGTCTGTAGCACGTCGTCTTCGTGGTGTAGCAATTTTAATGGCCAGTAGTGTAATAGAGAACAGTATCGTCAGCGAAAAGGGGAAGTTACTACTAACATTGTCTGCAGTGGCGGCTGCTGTGTAACAGCACAAGAGCACTTGAACACCCTAACTTGCGACACATTGCGGCTATATTGATTATTTTTCTTTGAATGCTGTTAGACGTAACACAGATGTTGCAGTCTGAAAGATACGGCTTCTAAGTCTGCCATGCAACTGCTCCTCTAGAATCCGTGAAACTTGGCATCAGCGTGGCGAGCTCAGTTTGAGTTGGGTACGTTTTAAGGAGATTTCGCGCATGCGCAACTCGCGTGACGTAATTGCGTTACGGGCCAAATACATACGGATTTGATAAACAACGTGCACGGTTCGCGATGTATACAGCTAAACTTTGCCACTCAACTAGACGTTTACGTCAGTGCCAGCAGGCGCTAGCACATTGCGGCAGACTTTTATCCTTGTTCGTTCTCCATAAATCCTGCCAGATGATAGAACACTCTTCGGATACGCTGATTCGCTCACTATATAGTAAAATTAGATCGAGCGGCAGTTAATGCTAAAGTTGTATTGACTGTAAACCTATTTTGTAGGTTTCTGAATGAGTTATAGCATATTAAGGTATGAATTTTATCGCACAGTAAACCATTACTGACGCTGACAATCATAAGGACCTGAAGCGCATTACCGTCGCCTGTGAAATTGTAGCGTTTACTCATGCTTCAGAAATCTGCTGATATTATCTGGGCTGTAGGCCCACATTGTATGTATGACAATTGAGGAAATGCTGTATTTTCTCTGATAGAAATGGCTTCCCTATGCAGTACAAACATGAACTAGTTTGCATCTATTTTAAATGCTGACAGAAAAGTAAGGCTATGAGGACGGGGCGTGAGTCGTGCTTGGGTAGCTCAGTCTGTAGAGCACTTGCCCGCGAAAGGCAAAGGTCCCGATTTCGAGTTCCACTCTGGCTCACAGCTTAAATCTGCCAGGAAATTTCATATCAGCGCACACTCCGCCGCACAGTGAAAATCTCATTCTGGGGATAGAAAACTAAATTACCAGAAAAGTTAGCTGCGAAGGAACTTTGATTGACAAATCAAATAAGGGTGAGTACAAGCGAGCATTTAACAAGGTAGTGTACAGTTAGCACAAGTTGTTGTGGGGATGAAGAGTAAGAATGTCTGATTTTCAGCCTGGAAGTAAATTCATGAACTAATACATGCCGGCGCGGTAGCTCAGCGTGTTCGGTCATAGGATTAGTTGCCCTCTGGAATAAAAAAAAACTGAGTGAGTGGATCAATAACGAGCTTCGACGGGCGTCAGGAGACGTCCGTCACGAGCAATTGAAACGAATACATCTGTTATGGATCTTGCACATTTGTCTGCAAAAATGGAAAAGCACGAAAAGTCCCACTCATACAAAAATGGATGTTGTGGTAGCTTACACATTATTTCGTTATTGCCCCAAACTATACATAATTATGTAGAAAACAATAAAATTCCACAAAACAATTCATTCTTTTGTCATATAATCTATGCACCATTTTATTGTTATTATTACTGCTGCTGTTATTATTGGCAGTGGCTATAGTTGTATAAACTTGTTGACAAGCATAAATATTAATTTCGTACTCGTAAATTTATCAGAATCTAAAACTTTGTGAGCACCCAGATTGTATACTGACGAGCAGCCACTGATTGTAATGTCATCAATATACAACACGAGCAGCAAAATTCCCGTCACACTTCCCTGGGGGAACACCTGATTTTAGTTCTACATCTGTCGCTTGGTCATCAGCTGGATACATGGGTTGTGGAGACTGCAGGGCAGCGTCAGAACAGATGAGAAATTTAACAGGCATAGAGCATCTCATCTGCTCCACCGTCCTCAAAATCTCCAGTGCCCTCAAGATCTCGGATAGTTGGCCATCAAATACAGTGAATTCTGGAGGCAACGGAATCTCGAGGACATCATCTGGAAAAATATCAGAGGAACCAACGGAGTCCCCCTTTTTTAGACCCATTCGTGAAGACGTTGTGGTGCTCATTTATAACGTCGGAAAATATCGCATTAAGAGCAGAATCAGGAGTGCAATCTCTCCGATACTGCCCTAAATCTAAAATTACTCTGGACCTCTGCAGTAACCATAGCGGCGCTCGGTTAAAACCCCGGATTTGATCCCGTACCTACCCCACGCCGTGGGACTCCAGCACACATTTCGTACAGATCCCAAAGAGCCTCGTTGCCATAGCCGGACGAGCAACGGTACGGCGTGGGAAGTGGAATAGCAAGGAGCTGCCACCGGATGGAAAGAACAAACACTGGGCATGGGGCTGGTCCTTTGAGCGTTAGTGGTCAACCAGATCCCCTCATGGTGGACGGTCTCAATGATTTTCAGGTAAGAAGGCCACGCTGACCGATACATTGTACGTTCACATTCCAGCAGCGATCGAACGAAAGCCTCATAAGACCTCTGACTAAATACTCCAAAATGTTCAGTGCCTTCTGAGCCCTTGCCTTCAGCTCCTTCAGGTGTGTTAACCACGACAGCAGAGTAAAAATGTGGCTAAGAATCAGCACAGAGCCTCAGAAAGGGAGAACTGGGCTCCACATACGCAATTCAGGTAAAAAAAAAACTACGACGAGATTGATTAAAATGAATACACCCACATCTCCGCAGAAAAAGCAAGACCTGCCTTTGAAGTCCAATCCTCCAGTCTCTTCAATGTAAATTGCAACTAACGAGTTGCTGTTGCGACACTAGAGGAGGAACAGAAAACGGCAAAATCGTCCACAAATGGGGAACATTGTAGAGGACTCCTTACCGTAGACGGCTATGGCGATGGGGGTAACCCTTAAAACGCTGCCCTGAGCAACACCATTCTGATCTCTCTGAAGCAGTAACACGTTCAAACACGGCTGCTCCTGCTCTGCCTGTTTCTATATTAGGCACGCCCGAGCACCGAAAGGGAGTAAATTGTTACTCAGAGAATCTCGCCCGCCGGTGAATTTGTCCGCTGGCGAGGCGAATCTTTGCAGAACACCGGCTTGATTTCACACGAGCACGTGCAAGACAGTATCCGGTTTCAGTTCATGCATCCACGGATATAACTGTTTTGTGATATATACGCTATGTTATCAAAAGTATCCGGACACCCCCAAAAACATACGTTTTTCAAATTAGGTGCATTGTGCTGCACCTACTGCCAGGTACTCCATATCAGCGACCTCAGTAGTCATTAGACGTAGTGAGAGAGCAGAATGGGGCGCTCCACGGAACTCACGGACTTCTAACGTGGTCAGATGATTGTCACTTGCGTCATACGCCTGTACGCGAGATTTCCACACTCCTAAACATCCCTAGGTCCGCTGTTTCCGACCTGACAGCGAAGTGGAAACGTGCAGAGACACCACAAAAGCATGCAGACCGACCTCGTCTGTTGATTCACAGAGACCGCCGACAGTTGAAGAGGGTCGTAATATATAACAGGCACACATATATCCAGACAGGAACTCCAAACTGCATCAGGATAGCCACACATCACGCCGGTAAATGCCAAACGACGACTCGCTTGATGTAAGGAGCCTAAAGATTGGACGATTGAACAGTGGAAAAACGTTGTGTGTCACGGTAGACAATGTGGCGATCCGATGGCAGGGTGTGGGTACGGTGAATTCGTGAACGTCATCTGCCAGCATGTGTAGTGCCATCAGGAAAATTCGGGGGTTGCGGTGTTGCGGTCGTGTTTTTCATGGAGGAGTAATGCACCTCTTGTTGTTTTGCGTGGCACTATCACAGCACAGGCCTACATTGATGTTTTAAGCATCTTCATGCTTCCCACCGTTGAAGAGCAATTCGGGGATGGCGACTGCATCTTTCAAACACGATCGGTCACCGGTTCATAATGCACCACCTGTGGCGGAGTGGTTACACGACAGTAACATCGCTGCAATGGACTGGCCTGCACAGAGTCCTGGCCTGAATCCTGTAGAACACCATTGGGATGTTTTGGAACGCCGACTTCGTGCCAGGCCTCACCGACCGACATCGATACCTCTCCTCAGTGCAGCACTCCGTGAAGAACGGGCTGCCATTCCCCGAGAAACCTTCCAGCACCTGATTGAACGTGTGCCTGCGAGAATGGAAGCTGTCATCAAGGCTAAGGGTGGGCCAACACCATACTGAATTCCAGCATTACCGATGGAGGGCGCCACAAAGTTGTAAGTCATTTTCAGCCAGGTGTCGGGATACTTTATACCCCCTCGTAAAATCACGAATTCATCTTTGCTGTAATATTACTTTCAAGGTGTTTTATTTGTCGAAGTACAATTAAATGTTGAACATGATAGATTTGGGGTATGGTATTCTACCATGAAGGAAATTCATTTTGTAACCATTTCGATCATTACATTGCCTTTTGAGTACTTTCACCGTTCTTGAATTCAGTGCTTCACGTACTTGCCTTTGTCTATGGTCCAGACCATGAGTTCTTCTCTTATTCATATGTATATTTAAAGTGGAAATCATGGACACATGTCCCTTTCACCTACATTGTGTTACTTTCATGCGTCGTACCAGGTGGTTACGTAGTGCCTTTGATACTGCCTTTCTTGGAATTTTCGCAGCGTTACAGGTAAGTCCACGGACATGCAGCTGCTCAAACGGTGGCATCGGATTTCGCTGTCTACACAACATCAGGTCGTAGATTATTGGCTTTGCATGCATTTGGAAATGGCAAGGACATTTTTCCTGAAAAAGCCGAGTCTATAAGGCAAGATTTAATACACGAGGACAGTTTGATGTACAATATTTGTATTCTGTGTTCAAAAATAAATGTTTCAGAATCATTTTAGAATGTCGCTTTCCTGCGACTGCTCGAGTTCTGTCACATCGGGAACATAATTATTCAAGTCAGACTGCATCACCAGGGGACGACGCTCAATAATTTGGTGTCTGGCCGAATCGATGAAAATATTGAAAACACTCTAGAGCTTGCGCTCAGATACCGTCGACAGACCATAGATCAACTGTGGGAGATTAGTGGGTTATCGTGGAGCTCGATTCGTGGCAGAGAGGAGACTGGTTCTCCCACCACGACTTGCCCGTAGCGAGTTAAAAGAAATGGGAAACGACGGTCGAGCGGGTCCTCATCGCGCCACACACTGCTGTAGGCCACTCGAAGCGATGGTCGAGGTGGCGTAGAGAGCGTACTGTGCTGGGCAGTGGGTGACTGAACAGAGAGGTTTCGACCGATGACTCACGCTGTAGGCTGTGGCAGTCCGATGGAAGGGCTTCGCTTTACTGAATGCCTGAACAACCTTACTTGCCGTCGTATGCTGTGCCAACACCGAAGTACGGAGGGTATGGGGTGGTTCTCGTAGTCACAACGTGGTCCCCTTATTGCACTTTAAAAAAAAATTCTAAATGCTGAAAAATATGAACACACATTTTGCAGCTCTGTGTAATGCACACAGTGGAAGAACAGCTCAGGGACTACGGTTGTATCACTACGACAGTGCACTCTCTCAGGAAACAGCATATGTGAAGCAATGGTTTGTGAAAAATAAGATTCCTAAAATGGACTGCCTTTCTCAGAGTCCCAACCCGAACCCAGTGCAACATCTTGCGGATGTAGGAGACGAGGCACTGGCGAAATTAAAGCTGTGAGGACGGGGCGTGAGTCGTGCTTAGGTGGCTCAGTCGGTTCAAAATGGCTCTGAGCACTATGGGACTCAACTGCTGAGGTCATAAGTCCCCTAGAACTTAGAACTACTTAAACCTAACTAACCTAAGGACAACACACACAGCTTCGATCCAGATCCTGCTGTGTAACAGCACTATCTCTTTTGGCTTCAGCTCTTTAGCACGAACGGCCTGCTATTGCTGCACAAACTTATGACGCCTCATTGAAAGTGTCCCCAACAGAGGTCAAGCAGTCATTAACGAAAAAGATGGACACACCTCATATTAGGGGAATGTCGGAAAACAGTAGACGTTTAGTATTTAGCCGCCCGTTTCTAGTAAATGAGAAGATTAGAACAAAATTTTCTTATACCAAATTATTTCTGGTTTATCTATGAACAATATGTATCAGTTACAGCCGCCAAATTTAGTCACAAACCCTAAATGTTCATGTATGTAAGATTCTGGTCATTTGTAATCTTAGCTGCTTCGTCTGATAGGAATACATGTAGTCTAAGAGTACGCACTAAAGAAAAGTCACAATGTCATCCATAACCCGTTTATTCTTCGTGTCACCATTAGCAGCAATCACCACACTTGGTCCAGTTTTCTGCAAGAGGCTCCTCAGAGAGTTCGACAAATGCTGGGCAGTTCAAAATCAGACCTCTCCTTGCATTTCGATCTAGTTGTTTCTGATGTCCATGGTATGGATAAAGTCCAGTTTATGCCTAGAGAGTCTGTAACACTCGCTGCTGGTATTTTGTCTCACTTCGCTTATTTTTCTAACAACTTCTAACAATTCATTTTTGTACGGAGGTGCAGTCAAATCATCATGATTTGTCTTCTGGTCAGACCATAAAATCTGGCGTTCAGGCCCTGGCAATGATCTACAAGTGATGTTCGGACGCTGCCCTGTGAAGATAAATAATAATCTCTTTGGATTCAGGTACTTTGCATTACGCCTACAGGCCAACAGAATGACAGAACACACTGTAGGTATACAATAGTAGCAACATAAATAATAATGATAAGCAAATCCTGCTTTTAGTCGCTTCCTTAGTGTACATTCGTTCGTTCCTATAGACCTGGACACTTTTCTTGTACATTCTCCGTTGCAAACGGTATTTCTTGCCACTTCTGCTTTTCTTTATACTTCCCTATTCTAGCATATTCGAAAATAAAACAGGTTTTAAATAAAAGAAATAACGGTATAACAAAACAAATATTAGTTTCTATTTAATTTCGGAATGTAGGTAACTCACATATTTTTGTCATGCACACGCGTGCACTAGAAAAACTGTGTTGAGGCAAAGAAAATTACACAGTACGTTGGAAATAAAGAGGGCGGGGTGGGAAGGGTGCGAGAAGGGTTAAGAGTATGTGTGTAGTCTTTTGTGTTCCCTTACAGCGCACTCTTAGCCTAGATTACTACACTCTCGTAAAGTTTACAGTTGCGCTTTGTAACCCTTCGCAATTCCTACCAATCTGGACACATGAGCGACATATGCTCCTGAAAACCCTAGTGTCAAATATTATTTTTAAGAATTGTATTATTTATTCCCTGAGTCCCAGCCGTTTGCTGACACTGGTGGTCTAGTTGTAAATATTATGAACTTTAAGTAATGTTGTGCCCGTTTTCAAATAATATTGGTTCTATTTTTTTTTTACGTTATCTTAGGTGGAATATTAGGCAGTCACAGTTAGAACCATGTTAGTTTATACCATATTGGCCCTCTTAGTGCTAATCTCGTGTTTAGCTACAGAAACGGGCAAATGTGGATGGCGCTATTTTGGCATAAACATAGCGTGTGATTTGCTCGAACAGCTTCACATGAGCAACAGGAGCAGAATGGACAAGAGTATCCTAATTCCGTCCTTCTCGCACTCAAACCATGAGATGACATTTTGTAACCACTGCTCAAGAACAGTTTGGGCACAATACCGAGCCAGGTCTTCCTTAGATTGTAATAATAACGTCTCGAGCTTATGGACGCTCAACGCCGAGGTGATCAGAGCAATAATGCCTAAAGCAGGCGACTCTCTACTCATTTCGTATGTAAAGTACTCTTGGAGTTATAATAATTATAATAATATGTACCTATTGCATAACATAAACTATGACTTCTTTCCCAATAATAGTTGGAAAGTAGGATATATGAGGCGTGGCTGGCTCGAGTCATGCTTGCCTTCCGTGAAACCTTGGTTGCAGTCCTGTGGTGTTATTTCTCCTGCAGTTATCGCGATAATGTTGCTGTCCTCTCTGTGAGTGGTAGCAGCAGTGTGTATCGATACTATTACTGCTGTACTATCTTTGGTGTGGCGGATGTAGTTTCCAGCTGGGCGGTGTGTGACCAGTCTGTCGGTTGGCGTGGAGCATCAAGGAAGTCCCCGTCGTGCGTCCTCTGGCCGGGCCGCTGGCGGTGTGCACGCGCGGTTGGAGAGTGAGGTGCTGCTTGCGAGTGCTACAAAGTTCGTCGTCCCCCGACCTTGGACATGAAAGTTAAGTCCTCACTTAACCTACTATCGAGCCTCAACTGTTTACATTTCTTCGTTAGATCCTGGTTGTCGCTTCTGGGACATTCCCGCGAGCAACAATGTGTATTCAAGTTGGCTAAGATTGCAGCTGTTTTCCTGTGGAGTTTAACTTGATTTATTCCCTGTTATCGAAGTTGACCAGCGGTATCTTCTGCCTTGTGGCCGTTGACGTTCCGGTTACCTGCCCTGATCGTTGACGTAATTTTCAGCAGTGTATTTTCCTCTCGTGTTGTTGCTGTCCATTGCAGCCTGTAGTTCGACAGCTGAGGTGTTGTTGGTCGTTGTGGGTGCCAATATTCTGTGTGTCGTTGTATTGAAACTACTTAAACCTAACTACTTAAACCTAACCAACCTAAGGACATCACACACATCCATGCCCGAGGCAGGATTCGAACCTGCGACTGTAGCTGTGCGCGGTTCCAGACTGAAACGCCTAGAACCTCTCGGCCACGCCGGCCGGCCGTTGTATTGAAATCTTGTGGACGTTTTGCTGGTTGTGTGGAGCGGAACTGATTTTGCTGATTGGTAAGTCGCTGTCTGTCGGTTGGGTTGCCTTCAGATTAAGAAGTCGTTGGAGAAGCTGTCTGCCTTACCTAAATGGGGGTTAGTGTTACAATCTCAGGCCGACCCTTGGAAACTTCTGAGCGCCGTTCCTTGTGTGTTACATAGTAATTTCCCTGTTTGGTTTTTAGCTATTTGGATGATGTGTGGCCTCCAGCCGAGTATCAGTATCTCTTTAATTAATGTTCTTGTCTTGCGCTTAAGGTATGAGATTTTTGTTCTTTTATATGGGCCTTCAGCAGAATTTTGTATGAAATGTTCTAACATACGGCCTTCTGCCCTTTAAAATTGAAACTCTTCTTCTAGGTATTAAGCCGTTAATTTGTTTGCTGATGGGCGGCCTTCAGCTGAGTTTGAATATCTCTCAAATTAATGTTCTTGTCTTGCCCTTAAAGTATAAGATTGTTATTCTTTTGTATGGGGCCTACAGCCGAATTTTGCATGAAATGTTTTAAGATACGCCCTTCTGCTTTTTGATTGTAACTCTTCTTATTGCTTAATATGTGGCCTCCAGCCAAGTTCCATTAAAACTAAATTACTAAGGCCTTCAGCCTGTTTAGATTGAAGATTTAGAAAATATTTTTGGGTGAAACCTCCAGAAGTACCTTGTATTTCAATTTCTGGCTTAGGCCTTGTGTCTTGGATTTCGAGTGTGGCCTTCAGCCGATCTAAAGTTAATCAAAGGAGGTCGATTAAGATTTTGAGTGTTTTGCATCCATTGTGTTTTGATAAATAAAGTTTGTATGTTGAGCGCAACTGACAGCAACTTATTTTGGCCTCTTTGCACAACCTAATCCTCTCTGTCCTGCTAGCCCAGGCATTTCAGAAATAAAAGAGGACGTTCTGTACTTATTTTATGTGTAATGTGCCATTGGGTATCTAATAAGAGTAACTAACTCCTGCATAACCTACAAATTATTGCTTATTTGAATTATATCTGCAGTAGTAAATTTCACTATGGTTTAGTAGTAGCAATGTAACATTTTCTCCCGTTCAGAGTACTAGAGTTAATTGTTGCGTGAGAAAGTTCAAAGAAATATCACAGACCAGAGTGACAGCTTGGGTCTGCATACGTGTTCCTCACAGAACTTTGATTCTTTGCGAAATTCTTATTATTTTCTGTTTCATAGCTAGACAGTGATTACTGCTAACATTCTACAACTTAAAGATCATATAATATGACACAAAAACTTTTATTTACCAGCTGTAACCAATAAATTTGACGGAGCCCTCCGAGATGTCATGTAAAGGCGTCAGTATAGACACAACTACTGAACGTAGTTTTTAAGTGCCTCTCAGTGTTGCCAATGGAGAGAAAAAGCCACTGTCTACTCCGACAAAGCGTACCCTGAAAAATGATATGACGCCGTTCGCCACAAGCGTCTTCTAACCAAACAGCGTGCCTACGGAGTATCGCCTCAGTTATGCGACTGGATTCGTGATTTCCTATCAGAAAGGTCACAGTTCGTAGTAATAGACGAAAAGTCATCGAGTAAAACGGAAGTCATATCCGGCGTTCCGCAAGGAAGTGTTATAGGCCCTCTATTGTTCCTGATTTATATTAACGACATAGGAGACTGAGTAGTCGCCTTAGATTGTTTACAGATGATGCTGTCATTTACCGTCTTGTTAAGTCATCAGATGATCAGTAAGACTTGCAAAATGATTTAGATAAGATATCTGTATGGTACGAAAAGTGGCAATTAACCCTGAATAAGGAGAAGTGTGAAGTTCACATGAGTACTAAAAGATATCAGCTAAATTTCGATTACACGATAACTGACACAAATATGAAGGCTGTAAATTCAGCTAAATACTTAGGGATTACAATTACAAATAACCTAAATTGGAACGATCACATAGAAAATATTGTGGGTAGAGCAAACCAAAGACTGCGATTCATTGGTAGAAAACTTAGAAGGTGCAACAGGGACTGCTTAGACCACGCTTGTCCGCCCTATTCAGGAGTATTGCTGTGCAGAGTGGGATCCGCATCAGGTGGGACTGACGGATGACATCGAAAAAGTACAAAGAAGGGCAGCTCGTTTAGTATTATCGCGAAATAGGGGAGATAGTGTCACAGACATGATACGTGAATTAGAGTGGCAATAATTAAAACAAAGGTGTTTTTCGTTGCGACGGGATCTTCTGATGAAATTTCAATCACCAGTTTTCTCCTCGGATTGCGAAAACATTCTGTTACCACCCACCTACATAGGGAGAAATGAGCGTCACGATAACATAACAGAAATCAGGGCTCGCATGGAAAAATTAAAGTGCTCGTTTTTCCCGCGTGCCATTCGAGAGTGGAACGGTAGAGAGACAGCTTGAAGGTGGTTCATTGAACCCTTTGCCAGGCACTTCATTGTGAATAGCAATCACGTAGATTTAGATCGTATGGCATTGACGGCTGGACATCCCCCACCTGGAGAAGTGCAGGCCGGCGAGTTGCAACTCTTTTCAGGTGGCGCCAAACTGTGCGACCTGTGTGTCGATGGTGATGAAATGATTGTGAGGCACCACAACAGCCAGCCCCCGAGCGGATAAAATCTCCAACCATGCCAGGGGTCGAACCTGGACCCGCTGTATAACAGTCAGACGCGCTGAGAACTTTTTTTTTTTTTTGTTCATTTTGATCGTTATTATTCTCGTAATTTGGTTTGGTGGACGTCACATGAGACCCCTTCTGGTTGATCGTTAAAGATTTCAAACACGCTAGGCACACGCGCTGTCACCCCTCAGTTAAGGAGTGGGACCGACCTTACCCTAATGTCCCAGTAATAGGTGTCCGGATGAATTTGAGGAGACGGTGTACGCCACACAACGACCTACCCAAACAGGGGTTGTATCGCGGCGGCCGCGAGCAGTGTATTACAGAGCGGGACCGACCGCCTCCAACAGCCGGCTGCGTCCGGCGACCCTCTGGCGCCGGACATTATTTGGCGAGACAAAGCCGCACGGGACGCGCGCTGTGAGGTGAAAAGCCGGCCGGCTCCAGGCGCACCTGCGGCCGCGCCTCACCTGTTGCCACCGGTCGCTGCCCGCGAGATTAATGACGCGCGCGGAATCCCCGCAGCTCTCCATTAAGTGGCCGGAGGAGCCACGGCCACGCGGCAGTCCGTCACTGTCAGGCTCCGCCTCGACGAATGTAAACAGGCTGCGCGAAAATACTGCCAGGGCGGCGCCGAGTGCCGATGTGCCAGCACTGCTCATGCAGATAGAGAAAAACACAGCACGGATCTAAAATCTGTTTCCCTCTTCCAGATTCCCCATACTGCCACCCCATGCTGCAAGCCCGGGTGAGCTGGCACAGTGGTTAGCACACCGGATTCGCATTCGGGAGGCCGACGGTTGAAACACGCGTCCGGCCATCCTGATTTAGGTTTTCCGTGATTTACCTAATTCGGTTCAGGCACATGCCGGGATGGTTCCTTGGAAAGCATTGCACTCCGTCTTCAGGCCACGAGTGGCCTACCGGGACCATCCGACCGCCGTGTCATCCTCAGTGGAGGATGCGGATAGGAGGGGCGTGGGGTCAGCACACCGCTCTCCCAATCGTTATGATGGTATTCTTGACCGGAGCCGCTACTATTCGGTCGAGTAGCTCCTCAATTGGCATCACGAGGCTGAGTGCACCCCGAAAAATGGCAACAGCGCATGGCGGCCTGGATGGTCACCCATCCAAGTGCCGACCACGCCCGACAGCGCTTAACTTCTGTGATCTCACGGGAACCGGTGTAACCACTGCGGCTAGGCCGTTGCCTTCCTTGGAAAGAGCACGGCCGATTTCGTTCGCCTTCCTTCCCTGGTCCGAGCTTACGTTCCGTCTCTAGCGATCTCGTTGTCGACGGGACGTTAACCACAAAGCTCCTCCTCCATGTTAAGCTACAAATCAAATAAGCGGTATTCAGAAAAGTGTTCAACAAAAATATGTTCAACCCAGAATATTTTGAACAGATTGACGGCGTCGCCATGGGTAGCCCCTTGTCTCCCTTGGTGGCCAACCTTTTTATGGAGGATTTTGAGGAGAGAGCACTCGAATCAGCAGCCCTCAAACCAACCGTTTTTTGGAGGTACATGGATGACACTTTCGTAGTATGGCCTCATGGAGAAGAAAAATTAATGGAGTTTTTAGATCACCTCAACTCCATTCATGAGAACATTTGGTTTACCATGGAATTAGAGAAAAATGGTTGCCTCCCTTTCTTAGTTAGACAGAAGAGTGATGGCTCTCTGGGGCATTCGGTTTATCGAAAGCCCACACATACTGATTTGTATTTAAACTCGTCCAGCTGCCATCACCCATCGCAAACAATGAGTGTACTTGTACACAGAGCTCATGTAGGGTCAGATGCAGATAGTTTGCCTGAAGAACTTGCCCATCTGAAGAGGGTTTTCAAAGAGAATGGATATTCTACCCGGCAAATTAGCAAGGCACTTGCAATTAAGCCAAAGAAACAGGGAGTGGAGAAAGAAGAGAGCACGCCTACTAAATCTTTAGCTATTCTTCCCTTTGTTGGCAACATTTCCTTCAAAATTGAAAGAATCCTCCACGGTTTCTAAGTGAAAGTAATTTTCCATCCACCATCGAAGATTTCCGACCTGCTGGGATCAGTGAAAGAAGATCTGGTATTGCGGAAGACGGGGATTTATAAAATACCTTTCAGTGTGGCATGTCATATATAGGACAAACATTGCTAACAGCAGAAGAACGTTGCACTGAACATTAACGCTTACTCGTCTTTTGCAACCCAGCAAGTCTGCAATTGCTGAGCATTGCTGCTGTGTTTCGCAGAAGAGCCAACACCGTGTTGCTAGAGGAGGCCGAAATGCACGCGTTTAATTACACGCAGACTGGCGTGAGGTCTGGAACAGGTCAGAGAAATAAGGCTAGCAAAACAGGAGGTAACTGGTAGAATACTTAACTTTAATCCACAACTGGTGAACATCTCTCTTGACTGTACATAATTTCCATCTCAATATAAACTGGTAATGGCGCCTTGCTAGGTCGTAGCCAATGACGTAGCTGAAGGCTATGCTAACTATCGTCTCGGCAAATGAGAGCGTATTTGTCAGTTAACCGTCGCTAGCAAAGTCGGCTGTACAACTGGGGCGAGTGCTAGGAAGTCTCTCTAGACCTGCCGTGTGGTGGCGCTCGGTCTGCAATCACTGACAATGGCGACACGCTGGTCCGGCGTATACTACCGGACCGCGGCCGATTTAAATGCTACCACCTAGCAAGTGCGGTGTCTGGCGGTGACACCACAATTGCATTTCCACTGGACACTCGATGGAGTATGACAAGACAACAATTTTGGCCACAGCAACATCCTTTTGGGACTCTGTCTTAAAAGAATCAGTGGAAATTCGCTTGACAGAAAATCTTATCAACCGTGACAATGGCTACCAGCTAGATAATGCGTGGAACCCCGTCGTCTCTAAGATCTGCTCCAGACGAAGACGTCAGAGTACTCCGATGGCCGCGGCAACTGACAACGCCGAAGACAGCTGAGTTCTGCAGTTCCACCAGCGAGGGCGCTGCTGGCGGGCGGTGTCGTTCGTCTGCCCATATGATTTTGACGCATGTGCGGAATACTCGCTGCACGCTTCGATGGCTCACCTGAGGATGGCTGGCAGTTGTCCAGTCGAAATATCGTGGATGGAAGCTAACGACGACTGGCTGCAAGTCCGAAATCTTTTCGAATATATAGTTCGCCGAGAAAATTTTAAATTTCACATCAAATAAGCGGTGTCAACAACGATGTTGTTGAAATCTGCAAGCCTCTTCCGTCCGTATAACTACTGCAACCTCACATCCATTTCAACCTACTGCTAGGTCTCCCTCTACAGTTCTTATCGTCTACATCTCTCAACCAAACTATCAAACTCTCGATTCGCTGGTGCTCCAAGTTTCAGTACTTGAGAAAAATATGTCTTACTATTCTCAGGCACAGAGTTGTCATTAGGAGAGCCCCAGCGAAGTCCGATAGAAGCGCCGTTGCTTTCTATACACATAAATCTGGCGGACAGGGTGAGCAGCGACCTCGGGGCTATTTACTGACGATGCGATGGTGTACGAGAATGCGTTGTCATTGAATGACTTTAGGAACATACATGGTGTCTTACACAAAATTTATAATTGGTGTAATGAATAGCAACTAGTTCTAAATGTATAAAAATGTAATTAATGCGCATGAATAGGAAAGACAATTCTTAACGTTCGAATACAACACTAAGAGTGTGCTGGTTGATATAGACACGTCTGTTAATTAACTAGGTGCAACGCTGCAAAGCGATATGAAATGAATCGAGCACGTGATGATAGTATTTAAGGCGAATGGCAGAGAGAAAATTTTAGGAAAGTGTGGTTTATCTGTAAAGGAGACCGGTTTATGGGACGCTGGTGCGACCTATCCTTGAGTACTTCTCGAGTGTTTTGAATCCGTACCAGGTCGGATTAAAGGAAGACATCGAAGCAATTCAGACGCGAATTGCTAGGTATGTTGCCGGCAGGTTCGAACATCACGCAAGTATTAGGGAGGTGCTTCAGGAATTCAACTAGGAACCTCTGGAGGGAAGGTGAGGTTTTTTTCGTGGAACACATTGAGAAAATTTAAGGAACCACCGTTTGAGACTGACTGCAGAACGATTCTAGCCAACGTAAATTACGGGTAATGACGAAAAGATAAGAGAAATTAGTGCTCATACGGAGGCATACAGACAGTCGGCTTTCCCTCACTCTGTTGGCGAGTAGAACCAGAAAGAAAACGACTGGGACTGTACCGAGGTACCCTCCGACACGTACCGTATGGTGGCTTGAGGCGTATATATGGAGATGTACTTGTAGATATATTATCTCTAATTTGGCTGTCGTCAATAACTGTTCTGCTCAAACAGCAAAACCCACGCACTACTGTTAGTGTTACTTTCCAAGCTGCCGGCCGCGGTGGTCTCGCGGTTCTAGGCGCGCAGTCCGGAACCGTGCGACTGCTACGGTCGCAGGTACGAATCCTCCCTCGGGCATGGATGTGTGTGGTGTCCTTAGGTTAGTTCGGTTTAAGTAGTTCTAAGTTCTAGGGGACTGATAACCACAGCAGTTGAGTCCCATAGTGCTCAGAGCCATCTGAACCATTTTGAACTTCCCAAGCTAATTCCGCCATCATTGCGTGATTTGACTATTTTTCATTACCTGTGTTTTACGATTGTTGACATTCTTTCCCGTAACCCTTCTTCTGTAACGGTTCTGCCACTAAATGTAACTGGGTTTTCTCTTTTAATGCTAGTCAATTGTCAGGATGAGCTTTACTGCAAAGGGCATTTGATTCTAAAGCATTATGTCAGGGTGAAAATACTAAATTAATTAATTCTTCTCTCTTAACAACATGTGGGCAGGGTGGGTTCTTCCTTGGCTCGGGTATGAGGTAGAATGAAACAGCATTTTTACATAAAATAACTTTTATTGAAGATTTGTACAACTGTTTCCATACTCGATGTTCTGGCCCGGAGAACGGCAGCTGTGTCGTTTGCGAAGCCTTCTGCTGCGGCAGCGGCGGCGTCTGATTACGCGTGGCAGTGTGTATCTCGTGTCGCCGTCTCGCCCAGCTGACTGGAGACGCGCAGCGCGAGGTGGCCCGTTTAATTATTGAAAGCGAAGTCGTGCATCGGACGGTGATACCTTGGATGTGGCGTCCCAGTGTTTCTCTTCTCTAAGCGGCCGCGTGTGTTGTGCGTCGGCCAGCGGAGCGGCGCGGCGGAGGAAGACCAATGTCCCGGACTCGACCAACGGACTCCCCCTCGCCAGTCTTCAGCTGTCAGATCTTCATCCCAGCTCACAGGTGACTGCTGATGTGAGGCCGTCTCCTTCCCGTCCTCACGAGTCACCCGGGTACGTAAAAATCAGACTTCAAATACCTTTTAACTTCTGTCTTCTGGCGCCGAGACTGCTGCTTGCTATTCCATTACAGGGGCGGACTTGGTGCTTCTGTGTACGATGTAGTCTCTTCCTGCATGACGGTCTTCAGCACCGAAAGTGAACTGAAAACTACTCTTCTTCACTTCTTTGTCTGTCGGGTCCACTGCGTCTCGTGTATTTATTCACTTCAGTTTACTGGAGGTGAACAACTTCACGGCCATTGCCTCTTCTGTCACGTTGAAAAGCTTCTCGAAGAATCTTCATAATGTCGGTCATTGGCTCTTGGAATGTAGGCGAGGGCCTTTGCTCACATGTGACAACTGAGAAACACGTGAGCCGGTCGGGCGATGCCCTGACGGTTGAATCGACAGCGTCCGCTTATGTGGAACTTGCTGACTTCACGGTCATTGTCTCTTCTGCTCTGCTGTTCTGCCCGCTGTTTGCCAGTATGTAACTCTCTAAACTAAACCCATTTTTTTCATTTATATTCTAATTTCTACTTCACTTTGATTTCACTAATTTATTTACTTAAGTACCACTCAACATTCCTCCACCCTTCGGAGAAATTCGCCCTCGAATTTACCACTCAACATTCCTCCACTCTTCACACAGCAAAAGCACTAACACAAGCAGTGAAAACGCTCGACTTAGACGATTACACACGCTTCACATTAAGTATGTTGAAAATACTTTATCACTTTACTAAAGCACTGTACGCTCATGAATCACATAGTTCACACATAATTCGTTGTAATAAGTGTAACAAATCTTGATGACAATGAATAAACAAAAAATAGATGTTTCACTTAGCAAATTACATAGCAACACCTTTTTAATCTACCCTATATTGATGCAAGAATATCTATTCTACAGTTTTGTTTATTTTGACATGAGACTGTTTAGTAAAGACTGAAGTACAATAAACAAAATTGACACACTAATGCTCAAAAGTAACCACTGAAATACACCAGATAAGAGTGTGGTATCCAATTAACAGGGATTTGATGAGGTGGTATATTATTATTTGGCTTATTTTTTCGTCTTAAATAAAAGAAAACTGTACAAAGCAGAAACACCAACACAAAGGTTCCAGATATACCCGTTCCTAGCATTATGATTTTAATTTTGTGTTCAGTTTTTAATTTTAAGACATGTTGCATCATAACATTGGCATCAATTTTGCCTTGCTGTGAGTTTATGAACATATCTAATGACTTCAGAAGGGAACTGTGAAGGGAGTCATTGAGATAGGATAGGTTTTGTGTAGAAAATGCTTTGCATGGCGTTTTCTGAAAAGAGCAAACAACATGGTTATGAACCTACCAACCTAGAAAAAACAAAAACAAGATCAACATGTTTCTATTTCACTTTTTTTTTTCTTAAAAAATAAACCATTATCATTTATTAATTATTTACATTTGTATACTACCCACAGTCTACTAAGATTCAACTAGGACATTCGCACCCTTGGTCGAAGATTGTATGGTGCCATGTCTGCATGTTGTGCTGGCGTGGCCACTCTTTTTCCTTTTTGGGAACTTCCTCCACGCTTCGTAAAAGCAGGCACTATTGTCGAAGGAATTACATCTGGAGCGCCCTTAAAAGGTTTTAAACGACTTGCATGCACAATGGTAGTTCGGGTGGGTAGTTGCAGTTTAACGTTGACTGGTGATGTGATCTCAATAATTTGGTAAGGACCTCTGTAGTTTGTTACAAATTTCTTCGTTTTTCCTTTCGCAATGTATGGGGTTGACAGCATCACCCACTGACCGATTTTGTAATTTGGATATTTAGCTTGGGCATTACCTAATCTTTCCTGTCGTTCCAAAGCCTTTGTATTAGATTTCTGAACCTTTTTCCATACATCCTTCATCATTCGACTGAAATCTCTTACTGTTTCTCCGACTTTTCTGTTTTTCTGCCTGATTACATCAATAGGGGACAGCATTTTTCTCCCGTAGACCATAAGGTGACATGCTAGTTGCTTCATGCGTTTTGGCGTTGTATACCGACACGATTATTGGTAAATATGTATCCCAATTAGAATGTTGTTCGTTAATATAATAACTAAGCATCTGGCCAATTGTCCGATGAACTCTTTCTGTGCGTCCGTTGCACTGAGGGTGTAACGGAGTTGTGCGTAATTTACGTATTTTTAGTAAGTGGCATAGCAGTTTCATTAATTCAGACATAAAATTAGATCCCTGATCTGCGATAATAGCTTCAGGTACGCCAATTTTAAGTATCCAGTTGTTAACTAAAGCTTGTGCAACTGTATTTGCTTGCTGATCTGGGAGACTCACCATAGCTAGATAACGTGAAAAGTGATCTATAATCGTAAGAACATACTTATTACCAGCAGGTGTTTTATGAAATGGCCCGTAGAGATCCAGTCCACAGATTTGAAATGGACATGAAGCCTCGGGGAGCCTCTGTAAGGGTATTTTTGAACGAGAAAGTTCAGCTCGTTGTGCGCACGCAATGCAATTACGAACATACTGCGCAACATCCTGCTTTCTGGTTTGCCACCAAAATCGCTCTGCTACACGTCTTTCGGTTGTCTGCTGTCCACCGTGTCCTGCAAGGATATGATCGTGGGCCTCTGCCATTATTTCTTGTCTATGGTGTTGGGGAACAACAATTCGCGGTCCAAGTTTTGTTTTACGGAATAATACACCATCTTCAAAGCAAAATTGTTTTGAGTTGCGTATTTTTTGCATTCTGTATCCCTATCTTGTGCCTTTCTCCAGTCCTCACTATCTCGGCCTGTTGCTTCCAAAAGTGCTATTTTCCGAGTTAGGCAATCTGCATTCGTGTGTTTTTTGCCTGGTTTATGGATAACTTCGAAATCCATTTCGGAAAGACATAGGGCCCAACGGGTGAGACGACTAGATGGATCCTTTAATCCAAGCAACCATTTTAAAGCTGCGTGGTCTGTAATAACCTTGAATTTCTTACCATACAAGTAGCATTTAAAGTATTTGATGCCATAAATAACACTTAACAACTCTTTCTCCGTTGTGGAATAATTTCTTTCTGCCGTTGTTAGTTGTCTCGAAGCGTAGGCTATGGGGTGTTCCGCGCCATTAATATTCTGACTCAAAACAACTCCTACTGAATGACCACTTGCGTCACAGGATAAAATATATTCTTTATTATAATCTGGGTAGGCTAATACTGGACTGTGTGTTAACTTATCTTTAAGGGTTTGAAATGCTGATTCGCAATCTTCAGACCAATGAAATTTTGCACCCTTTTTCAATAATTGGGTTAAGGGTCGGGCAATTTCAGCAAAATTGTGAACATATTTTCGGTAATACGATGCGAGACCAATGAAACTTTGTACTTCCTTAACGCGTTGTGGTGTTGGGAAGTCCTTAACTGCCGAAATTAATCGAGGACCTGTTTTAATTCCTTTTTCACTAATGAGATGCCCTAGGTATGTAACATCTGTCAATGCAAAACTACATTTTTCCATATTTAATGTTAATTTAGCTTTTCTAAGTCTCTGAAAAACATTACGCAGACGCACAGCATGTTCATTAATGTCTTTGGAGAATACAATAATATCGTCTAGATATACACAACATTGCTGAGTTTTGAGTCCTCGCAATACTCCATCGAGTAGTCTTTGAAAAGTTGCTGGTGCATTTTTCAAACCGAAAGGCATTCTTTTAAATTGCCAGTGGCCTCCGGGGGTGGAAAATGCTGTTTTATACCTTTTTCAGGTGCAACTTCCAATTTATGATATCCGCTACGTAAATCGTTTGTTGAAAAGTATTTACTGTTACCCAAACTGTCAATGATATCTGTAATGTTTGGAAGAGGATAAACATCTGAGATTGTTTGTTTGTTAAGGTGTCTGTAGTCACAACAAAATCTATATCGTTTCGCAACGTCGGGAGACTTCTTTGGAATAATTACAATATTTTAATTATAAGGCGAATCAGAATATTCTATAATTCCATCTTTTAGTGCTATTCTAAAAATTCATCCAGTACTGGCTGTAAGTGATGCGGAACTCTATAAGGCTTCCTATAAACTGGCGGGCTATTTCCTGTTGGGATCCTATGCTGCGCGATATCTGTTGCTGGCAGTGGACCTTCTGCATTAAATAAATCTTGGAACTCAACTAAAACTGCTTCTATCGTGTCTCTATCATTTCCTTTCAAATGCTCAATCTTCTGGCGTAATGCGGTTTTATAGGCGTCTGGTTTCTGACAATCAGTAATAACTGACCAAATGAAATCTTCTTCTTCAAAAGTACTGACTGTAGCTACTAATATTCCCTTATGCAACTCATTGTCCTCCACTCCGAAGTTGTCAACATGTACCGGTACTTTTTTTTCTCCCTCTACGTCTTGAACCCTTACAACACTTCTACGTACAAAACAATGTGATACATCTAATTCCTCATTTTCCTCTAGTAGCTCTATTAGACATATTGTAGGTACCTCGGGGTCAACGGTCATCCAGAAAAGTTTTCTTGAGCCAAATGGTATCTTATCCCGCGAATCAACCTTCAAGGACGTTGCACGCAGTGTAATTGATTTCACCTTCCGGTTAGGGAAATCTTGCGGCAGCAGGTCCTTTGCAACGGTGTCACCTAGCTGAAACACTATTCCGGTAAGTTCTACAGTTTGCTGTTGAGGTCGATTTTAGCGTGATGTTTATTCAGGAAATCCAGTCCTAGGATCGCGTCGTACCCGTCAGTTACCTTTTTTACCACTTCTACATCTTCTTGAAATTGTACACCGTGAATACAGAAAATCAATGATGTACATCCTAATGACTTCACTCTACCTCCTCCTACCTACCCTCAATCTATACCATCGAGGGTCATATTTCTTTTCTCCAATGTATTCATTACTTACTATTGATACGTTTGCGCCTGTATCCACCAGTATCCTTGCCTCTTTATTCTGTATGGTAGCAGATAACCAGCATTCCGCCTTCACATCCGCCTTAATGGCATGAAATTTTATTGGGAACGCCTGGCGGCGGCTCCGACATTCCCGTTTGAGTTTGATTTCTACACTCCTGGAAATTGAAATAAGAGCACCGTGAATTCATTGTCCCAAGAAGGGGAAACTTTATTGAGACATTCCTGGGGTCAGATACATCACATGATCACACTGACAGAACCACAGGCACATAGACACAGGCAACAGAGCATGCACAATGTCGGCACTAGTACAGTGTATATCCACCTTTCGCAGCAATGCAGGCTGCTATTCTCCCATGGAGACGATCGTAGAGATGCTGGATGTAGTCCTGTGGAACGGCTTGCCATGCCATTTCCACCTGGCGCCTCAGTTGGACCAGCGCTCGTGCTGGACGTACAGACCGCGTGAGACGACGCTTCATCCAGTCCCAAACATGCTCAATGGGGGACAGATCCGGAGATCTTGCTGGCCAGGGTAGTTGACTTACACCTTCTAGAGCACGTTGGGTGGCACGGGATACATGCGGACGTGCATTGTCCTGTTGGAACAGCAAGTTCCCTTGCCGGTCTAGGAATGGTAGAACGATGGGTTCGATGACGGTTTGGATGTACCGTGCACTATTCAGTGTCCCCTCGACGATCACCAGTGGTGTACGGCCAGTGTAGGAGATCGCTCCCCACACCATGATGCCGGGTGTTGGCCCTGTGTGCCTCGGTCGTATGCAGTCCTGATTGTGGCGCTCACCTGCACGGCGCCAAACACGCATACGACCATCATTGGCACCAAGGCAGAAGCGACTCTCATCGCTGAAGACGACACGTCTCCATTCGTCCCTCCATTCACGCCTGTCGCGACACCACTGGAGGCGGGCTGCACGATGTTGGGGCGTGAGCGGAAGACGGCCTAACGGTGTGCGGGACCGTAGCCCAGCTTCATGGAGACGGTTGCGAATGGTCCTCGCCGATACCCCAGGAGCAACAGTGTCCCTAATTTGCTGGGAAGTGGCGGTGCGGTCCCCTACGGCACTGCGTAGGATCCTACGGTCTTGGCGTGCATCCGTGCGTCGCTGCGGTCCGGTCCCAGGTCGACGGGCACGTGCACCTTCCGCCGACCACTGGCGACAACATCGATGTACTGTGGAGACCTCACGCCCCACGTGTTGAGCAATTCGGCGGTACGTCCACCCGGCCTCCCGCATGCCCACTATATGCCCTCGCTCAAAGTCCGTCAACTGCACATACGGTTCACGTCCACGCTGTCGCGGCATGCTACCAGTGTTACAGACTGCGATGGAGCTCCGTATGCCACGGCAAACTGGCTGACACTGACGGCGGCGGTGCACAAATGCTGCGCAGCTAGCGCCATTCGACGGCCAACACCGCGGGTCCTGGTGTGTCCGCTGTGCCGTGCGTATGATCATTGCTTGTACAGCCCTCTCGCAGTGTCCGGAGCAAGTATGGTGGGTCTGACACACCGGTGTCAATGTGTTCTTTTTTCCATTTCCAGGAGTGTATTTCCAAAAACTTTCTTAGACCTGCATTCCTTGAATGTGTGACCTATTCTTTGACAATTAGTGCATTGAGGTTGTCTGCAGTTTTTTGCTATATGTCCCTGTCGATCGCACCTAAAACATCGTACTCCTGCTGAAAATACATTTCGCTTCTCCTTGTATCTGGTGGCAATGTCTATTTCTTCGAAAGCCGTCGCCACAGATACAGCTTCTGCTAAAGCTTTAGGAAACTCTGCCCTGACACAACGGGACGTTTCAGGAGGTAACCCACGTAAAAATGTATCCAGAGCTCTATCTTCTGCCTCTTGTAAAATAACTTTATTTGCTTCATCACTAGTTGTAAACTGATAGGTGTTAATATTAACTTTTCTAATCCTATCTACAAAGCTTTCTAAAGACTCGTTTTACCTCTGGGTGATAGTGTTTAACTGTTCCCTATAAAATCTGCAACTGTCCTGTTTTTGAAAACGTTTGAGTACTCCTTTCTTCAATTCCTCAAATGTTGGAGCATTCCGTAATTCTTCGTGATATAATACGTGTGCTTTAGCCTCTACTATCAATCTTAACTTTGTCATTTATAAGAGCTGTTCATCTGACCATGATCCTAACTTTGCAGCTGCTACTAAATCATCAAGAAAGACTGTTATGTCTTCGCCAGGCTTACCTGAAAAAGGAGTTACTAAGGCTGCTGCTGAGGAATCTAGGGTGGGAGGGATTGAACTGGTTTGCCTAATCTCACTCAACTGTTTAAATAATGCATTATTATCATTTTTAAGCTGTGCTATTTGATTAACTAAGCTCTGAATAGCTTCCTCAGTAGAAACCGCTTGTGGTGCTGACTCTGACTTTGTACGATTTCGTGTCATCATTTTACAAACTGTTAGTTACACAATCTTACTACACTGAATGAAAAAGATTTTTAAATATTTTCGACAAACTCATAAAATCATGAGAGAAAATACACTTCTAAATAAAGAAAATATTACGACTGCTATGCAAACCTCTATCCTTTCACACATTAAACAATACTAACTGTGGACCTTTAGTACTGTCATTCACACCTCACATTGAGCCAAGGGTTTTTTCTCTGACACCAAATGTAACAGTTCTGCCACTAAATGTAACTGGGTTTTCTCTTTTGATGCTAGTCAATTGTCAGGATGAGCTTTACTGCAAAGGGCATTTGATTCTAAAGCATTATGTCAGGGTGAAAATACTAAATTAATTAATTCTTCTCTCTTAACAACATGTGGGCAGGGTGGGTTCTTCCTTGGCTCGGATATGAGGGAGAATAAAACAGCATATTTACATAAAATAACTTTTATTGAAGATTTGTACAACTGTTTCCATACTCGATGTTCTGGCCCGGAGAACGGCAGCTGTGTCGTTTGCGAAGCCTTCTGCTGCGGCAGCGGCGGCGTCTGATTACGCGTGGCAGTGTGTATCTCGTGTCGCCGTCTCGCCCAGCTGACTGGAGACGCGCAGCGCGAGGTGGCCCGTTTAATTATTGAAAGCGAAGTCGTGCATCGGACGGTGATACCTTGGATGTGGCGTCCCAGTGTTTCTCTTCTCTAAGCGGCCGCGTGTGTTGTGCGTCGGCCAGCGGAGCGGCGCGGCGTGGGAAGGCCAGTGTCCCGGACTCGAACAACGGACTCCCCCTCGCAAGTCTTCAGCTGTCAGATCTTCATCACAGCTCACAGGTGACTGCTGATGTGAGGCTGTCTCCTTCCCGTCCTCACGAGTCACCCGGGTACGTAAAAGTCAGACTTCAAATACCTTTTAACTTCTGTCTTCTGGCGCCGAGACTGCTGCTTGCTATTCCATTACAGGGGCGGACTTGGTGCTTCTGTGTACGATGTAGTCTCTTCCTGCATGACGGTCTTCAGCACCGAAAGTGAACTGAAAACTACTCTTCTTCACTTCATCGTCTGTCGGGCCCACTGCGTCTCGCGTATTTATTCACTTCAGTTTACTGGAGGTGAACGACTTCACGGCCATTGCCTCTTCTGTCACGTTGAAAAGCTTCTCGAAGAATCTTCTTAACGTCGGTCATTGGCTCTTGGAATGTAGGCGAGGGCCTTTGATCACATGTGACGACTGAGAAACACGTGAGCCGGTCGTTGTCTCTTCTGTCACGTTGAAAACTTCTCGAAGAATCTTCTTAACGTCGGTCATTGGCTCTTGGATTGTAGGCGAGGGCCTCTGCTCACATGTGACAACTGAGAAACACGTGAGCCGGTCGGGCGATGCCCTGACGTCTGAATTGACAGCGTCCGCTTATGTGGAACTTGCTGACTTCACGGTTTTCTGCTCCGCTGTTCTGCCCGCTGTTTGCCAGTACGTAACTCTCTAAACTAAACCAATTTTTTCATTTATATTCTAATTTCTACTTCACTTTGATTTCACTAATTTATGTACTTAAGTACCACTCAACGCTTCAGCACACTATGTATTCCAATCAAGTGATCTTCCGTGTGATTTGCAGTCTCTTGCACAAGTGTCATGACATCAGCTACCCTAAAAGTTTTTCTTTCTTCTCCCTCAATTCTTATTTCCCTCCAAAGTTCCCTTTATTTCCTTCACAGCTTGCTCCGATTAAGCAACATCGAGGGCTTCCTTCTCAGTTATCATTTCCCTTACATGTCCCTCGATTCTTATAAATTTAATCTGTAAAAGTTGTAGATAACTTTGTGTCAAGATACACTTCGCCCCACTAACAACTGCATTCATTAGCGGAACATTGGCAGCCGTACACAGCGAATGATACTGCAGCTGGTCAATAATATGAGTTTAATACTACTTGTAATTTTCCAGATGCAGTTCCCACTCTGAGGCCTTACTGCGCTACGTATGCTGCATCGTCATCTAGGAGAGACCATCGTGAATACTACAGACAACGCTTCGAGAGCTCGTTGCTTAGAACTGCTATAGCGTAAAGCACGGCTGTTCATACTACTTGAACAGTGCCATTCAAGTATTTATGTGCCGAGAAAATGATGACATATTCTCGTCAAAAATATTGGGAGTGACTTGTTCAAGACAATGAAAAGAAATTACATTTGCGTCTTCCACGTTAAAGACCTGCGATTGCCCTAAGATATCCGCTGTGTCGTTACTTATTACGCTTTTTTTATGGGCATTAATGTTGATTAAATTCAGTTGAAGAGAATGTGGAGCACAAATCGTCCCGGTAAGGAGTTCCGAATTTGCATAGTTTAAATGTAATTCTTGACGAAACACGTAACAATTTAAGAAACTCCAGCAAATCTGTAAGAAATTCTTGCATGTAAAAATTGCTTTGTCTGCCTAGAATCTTCCCCATAAATGTCATAGCTGAGCATAATCCGCACACATTTTCCAGGTTAATTGTTCAGAAAAGTGAATATGCTCAGTGTAGGACAGGTAGTGTTGCATCTTACTGAAGAAATACGTTTAGTTGGTCGGTGTTTGAAAGAGAAAGTGAACAAGGAATCTGATATTTCCCGCCCTCCCACAGATGCCGCAGCGAGCGTCAGCTGTTAACTGCCCTCGACATCATCTGCGCCAGACGACGGCCCTGCTGCTTAACCCCTCAGTACCTGAATAAATACCGGCCGCGGTGGTCTTGAGGTTCTAGGCGCTGCCGTCCGGAACTGTGGGACTGCTACGGTCGCAGGTTCGAATCCTGCCTCGGGCATGGATGTGTGTGATGTCCTTGGGTTGGTTAGGTTTAAGTACTTCTAAGTTCTAGGGGACTGATGACCTAAGATGTTAAGTCCCATAGTGCTCAGAGCCATTTGAACCAACCTGAATAAATTTCCAGATGAAAGATCAAACTCAATAACCGAGGCGCCTTAGAGGTACCCGAAGCACTCAGGAGAATGCAGCACTTGTTAGAAGCGTTCGTAACTTCATGAAGATTCAACATCTGCCGGCACTGGCGTCCAAAAGCATTTAACCTAACAATATTAGCACTGCATTGCTATGATGCGAATTCGCAGCAGCCGTCATTAAGGGGTTAGCACGCAACTGCAAGTGTGGTGTGTATTGCGTCGCATCGTTTCAAAATCAAGTAGTGAGAAAAATGGTTCAAATGGCTCTAAGCACAATGGGAGTTAACATCTGAGGTCATCAGTCCCCTAGACTTAGAACTACTTAAACCTAGCTAACCTAAGGACATCACACACATCCATGCCCGAGGCAGGATTCGAACCTGCGACCGTAGCAGCAGCGCGGTTCCGGACTGAAGCGCCTAGAACCGCTCGGGCACAGCGGCCGGCTCAAGAAGTGAAAAAAAAAACTATCGGCAGTTGGGTATGGTTGAATCGCAACAGTATTTGGTGTCGGCTCTGATGAGGGTGCCGGCGAACTGCCGGAGTCAGTGCTGATGGACTCGACTTGTGGGGTACAGAACCAGACAGCCATCAGGGAGCTGCTGTGCATTCGGCTCTACGGGGTACCAGTCCCGACGTCACCGCGGACGTGACACAACTGGACCATTACGTCGCTTTGTTGATGCGCCATCAGGCTCAAAACCAATCTCTGCCCCAGTCGAAAATCACGCCACCACGTTCTGTGGATCTCACGTGGTGAACTCCGTAGAGCGTTAGTTTGTCCTGCGAAGGGTCCCAGGTTCGATCTCTGGTACTGCTAGCTTTTTGTGCTGTAGTTCGTGAGAGACTGTTATATGGTACAACATGTTCCTGACATGTAAAAGGTATGTTCGGAATTTATAGCAATGTTATATAGACGGTACGCTTTCGCTTTCTTTATTTGAAAGTACCAGACCTATAGGGTACATTTTGATTTCTACATAACAAACACAAACAATGGGAACAGACGAACAAACAAACAATGGTATCACACGTGATGAAGTATGAATAGTAATAATAATAATAACAATAATGACAACAATAAGAATAGTAACTGACTGTTAGATGGCAGCACCACTATGCATCTATAAACTCCGAGCAGTACTTTTACATGTCAGAAGCATACACTGATCAGCTAGAACATTATGACCACCGATCTACTATACCTACTGTATAAAAAACCCGCCCAGGTAATACCAGCGTCACCAGGCAAGGAATGAGTGCTAGTCAGGCACACACACGGTGCATGCTGTATCAGTGAGTGTGCTGTCCGTATGTAGAATGGGGAAGGCGCACAATCTATTCGAGTTTGACCGAGGGCAGATTGTGATGGATCAAAGGCTCGGCACGAGCATTTGGGAAACTGCACGTCTTGTCGGGTGTTGGAAGAGTGCTGTGGTAAGTGTCTTCAACACAAGGCGAAACCAGAGTGAAACCGCATCCACCTGTCGTGGGGTTGGGCGGCCACCCCTCATTACAGATGTCGGAGATCGTAGCCTGGGCAGTCTGAAGAGACAGTACACTGAACACTCCTAACATTGAGCCTCCGCAACCGACGACCCACGACACTGAAATGGACATGTGGCCATCGGCACTGGACGTTGGCGCAGTGGCAGAGCATCGCATGGTCGTACGAACCCCGATACCTTCATCATTCCGATAGGAGGGCGCAATTCCATTGTCTTCAGGGAACAGCTCCTTCACACATGCACTGCGGACGGAGACTAGCTAACAGCGGCTACATTATGCTCTGGGGAACATTCACGTGGGCACCCGTGGCTCCAGTACAGATCGTCCAAGGCACCATTGACAGCCAAGGAGTATCGTACACTGGTTGCATACCACTCGCACCCCTTCATGATGATCATGTTTCCCAACGGCAGTGGCATTTTTCAGCTGGATAATGCCCCATGCCACAAAACCAGGTGTGTGATGGAGTCGTTCGAGGAATACAGTGGCGACCTGCAATTGTTGTGCTGACCCGCCCTATCCGCCCGGTCTGAACTCAGTCGAACACATCTGGGATGTGATCGAAAATGGTGTCAGAGCCCATCCCCCCGCCCCTTTCCCGGGAATTTACGGGGATTAGGTGACTTGTGTGTGCCGATGTGGTACCATATACCTCTAGCGACCTACGAAGACCTCATTGCAACCATGCCATGACGCATCGTCGCTTTCATTATCCGTGCCAAAGGTGGACATATTGACTATTAGGTAGGTGGCCATAATGTTCTGACTGATCAGTGTGGTTGCTGCCATTGTTTTTACACTTTCGTCAGCGTTGGACAGAAATCAATCTACTCCCCAGTAAAATGTGCATCAGCAGCGGCAGCCTCCAGACTGCATCAGCACATCCGAAGCCCTCAATGGTTTCCATAGTATAAGATACTGTGAAACACGAACGGTGCTCGACAGTACATTGACACCGCCGATGTGCACAGTGAATTGTGGCTGAGACCCTCGACAAATTCTCGCACGATTCTACAGGAAATCAAGACATTCGAATAATGGTTTCATTTTGTATCTCCGGAATCAGTATTACAACTATAGGTGAAACGTAACGGGACGAAAACACTTTTCATTCGTATGAAAATTTGACTACATACGTCAAGCTCAAGTCAAGTTACACTGATATCATGTCGGCGAGCTCTTGTACATTACAGAATTCAGACTTGCTCTTCATGTTACTCTTATACAGCATAGCATCCAGCTACAACAAGGACAGCTGCTAACACGTGAATTGCAGACAAAACCCACACAGCACTCTCTATTGAGGGGTATGTTTTACAGTCAAGTTGCCTTCTCGTGTTACAGGGTGGAGACCACCGCGGTTGACCTGTGAGACATCGCTGACGCCCAGGAACAGTGCCGTCTTCCCCATGAATGAACTGTCTCCGTCGGCGGCGTTATGCCTCAGTAGCTTAACTACACTTCCACACTTGGGCGGAGCCTTCTTGCCACGACCAAATGTGGGACTTTCCTAGCTCGCTTCAGACGCTAACCTACAAAAGCTTTTTCCCTTCGGTATCCTAGATGGGATCTTATTAATGAGGGTACGCACCCAAACGTCTGCACAACATCGCTGACGCTCATCTTGTTAGCCCTCGACAGCAACTAACCGTTTCTCAGATATGACAGGAGCGCTTCCTGTAATAATAGCCGTTAATGCGATGCGTTTCAAGGGTTCGAGCACCGCAGGACCTTCACAGTCTGGCATGCTCGGGAACCTGCCACTGCCAGATTAAAAAATGTGTCTGATTGTCAAGGTCATTATTAAAAATCAGGTTTAAGAAAGGTATGTAACCTAAAACCATAATTTTAATGTACAAAATCAAGTAAATGTTATTTAATAAGCACGGCGACACTGATTACATTTTTATTACTTTCCTATAAAAATCAAATCGAATTGAAGTCGATTACTGTATGCTTTATTAAATCAGTTTAAGGCTCGAAGTTTTAAAATGGTTCAAATGGCTCTGAGCACTATGGGACTTAACAGCTATGGTCATCAGTCCCCTAGAACTTAGAACTACTTAAACCTAACCAACCTAAGGACATCACACAACACCCAGCCACCACGAGGCAGAGAAAATCCCTGACCCCGCCGGGAATCGAACCCGGGAACCCGGGC
This sequence comes from Schistocerca nitens, assembly GCF_023898315.1. Taxonomy (NCBI): domain Eukaryota; kingdom Metazoa; phylum Arthropoda; class Insecta; order Orthoptera; family Acrididae; genus Schistocerca; species Schistocerca nitens. The sequence continues at coordinate 492,105,134 of NC_064622.1, forward strand.
GTGGGAAGCGAGAACGCTACCGCACGACCACGAGATGCGGGCTCGAAGTTTTAGAAACGTTCAGAATACATAAACAATTTCTTGTATGCCTGTTACGGAATACAAAAAAGCGACACTTTTTTGAAATGACGAGGAACGAGCTAATTGAGAAAAATTATTATCAGGAATTTGGTGCAGTTTACTTATTATAGAATCACTGCCCTTAGGAATGACACACATTTCTGACGTTGCTAAGGGCGTCGAACGTCAGACTGATCTCTACCAAGGACATAGCCAAAGGAGGGCTCCAGGATATCCGGACCTCCGTATCACCTAAATGAAGTTACACACGACCTAGTGCTGGTGTCGTGTAATCGAAAGATTTTTGATTCTCAATAATACGACGAGAAAGGGTTACGTACTATGGATATTCAACAAGGCTTCGATAGATTTAAACTATCTATACATCGACAGCACAGTCGACTATCGCTCAATTTAACCAAGACCAACTACAGCACATCGTTGGCCTTTCTGAGCTCAGTTGTTGTTTCCGTAATCAGTTCAGTTCTTGAAACTTCCTGGCAGATTAAAACTGTGTGCCGGACCTTTGCCTTTCCCGGGCAAGTGCTCTGCCGCCTGGGCTACCAAAGCACGACTCACGACCTGTCCTCACACCTTCAATTGTGCCAGTACCTCGTTCCCTACCTTCCAAATTTCACAGAAGCTACCTGCGAACCTTCCAGAACTAGCGCTCCTGGAAGAAAGGATATTGCGGAGACATGGATTACCCACAGCCTGGGGAATGTTTCCAGAATGTAATTTTCACTCTGCAGCGGAGTTCTTACTTAGAGATGAATTTAATGTGCTGGGTGCTGTCATGATAGTTTCTAGTTATGCCTGTAACAATGAAGAAGAGGAAAACCGATTCTGATTCGTCCACTTGCGTTACGATAAGTTATACACTACTATAATAACATAATTACCTATCTACATCTGGGTTATTTTGGAAATCAGCCTTATGCAAACACAGCTAGTTAATTTTTATATTTCCCCAGACATGTTTCGACACCAATGTATCATTTTCTGTGGGTGAACTTTTATTTTCTGTAAAGTACAATATCACATTTGTAATAATTTAACTACTGTAGGCCTAAGAAATAACATATTTGCCGTTTTGTTTGGACACTCGCCTTCAAATTACATCGCTAACTGAAATGTATTATTATACATCGATTTTAGTGCTCGTTTTCGTCGCTTTTTTTTATTTATTTCGAGGTTAGAGGTTATCTACTTACATTTCCCGTCCTATTTCGTGTCCCTGGTTGGTGTCTCAATCAGCTACTATTTAGTGCATTGCTTTCACTCAGTTCTTCATAAATTTCCGCTCCACTACTTCAGCTCACAAGCACTTACACAGAACGTGGCGAAATGTGATCTGAGCAGATACTTACGGCAATACACTCAGTGAGATGTGTCATGTTATTGTCGTTGCTCACTTGTTCATCTTCCGTCTTGTGTGTGTTATGGCGCTGATTTTGAATATGTGTGTGTGTGTGTGGGAGTGAGAGAGAGAGAGAGAGAGAGAGAGAGAGAGAGAGAGAGAGAGATAGTGGGAGAGTGAGAGATGGAAAGAGGGGTGGGGAGAGAGCCAAGAAAACAGATCTTTTTTTTCCTGTTAAGTTTTTTGTAGGTAGTCACCTTTGTATAGTTCATTGAGTGATCCAGACAGTGTTTTGTTGCACAGTGTTGTAATTTCACTCAGGACTCTCTTTCACTGTATTATTACTTTTTGTATGTGGCAGTTTATTGTGAGTTTTTGGTAGAGACTGTTGCTTTCTCTGAGGATCTTAAGATCAGTCTCAATGTTCTTTGGGTGGTGGTTTTCTTGTATTAGATGGTCTGCAAAAGTGGAGTGTGTACTATCACTTCTTAGGGCTCTGAGGTGTTCAGAGTACCTCGTTTTGAAATTTCTGCATGTTTGGCCTATATAGACCGACTGGCATGAACTACAGGTTAACTGATATATTCCAGATTCGGAGAATTTGTCTGCAGAGGTGATCTTAGGTCTTAGATTCTTCTGTACTGTGTTATTTGTGCGGAATGATATTTGTAGCCCATGTTTCTTCAGCATGTTTCCCACCCTGTTTACGTTTTTGTTGCTGTATGTATGTGTGTGCCAAGCTGTACTCGTTGTAGGGTGTTCCTGGTATCCTGTGTTTGTCTGGAACTTGTGTTCTTGGTTCTGTGTCGTGGCTGGTGATTTGTTGATGGTTTGTTCTCTTTTAATCTGTTTTTTAATTTTTTTGTTTAGTTTGTTTATCATTTGTGTGTTGTACCCATTCTCTCTGTCTATTTGTTGTTTTGTATTTAGTTCCTGTGTGTAGTTGAGTTTGTCCAGTGGAGTTCTGTTGAGCCTGTGTAGCATGTGGCTGAAACTTGAGAGTTTGTGTACTTGTGGGTGGTTGGAGTTGATGTGAATGGTTGTACTAGTGGCTGTAGGTTTCCTCAAAATTCCAAAATTATGTTTGTTTGTTGTTGATTCTGTGTATGGTAATGTCTAATAAATTAAGCTTCATTTCCACTTCTGTCTGAATGGTGAATTTCATTTTTATGTGTACGATATTTATGTCACTGTGTAATTGTGTTATTCGAGTATGTGTTTCATCAGTCAAGCAAATGATATCACCTATATATCGGTAGCAGTATATAGTTTTGTACTGTTTAGCACTAAATAGTAGCTGATTGAGACACCAACTACGGACACGAAACAGGACGGAAAATGTAAGTACAGAAACGTACATATCCTCTAACCTCGAAACAGCTCTCCGCAAATACGCAATAATTTTCTTCACAGCTAGTTTTCAGATGACATGCTGTCAAAAAAACGAAGAAAAAACGACGAAAACGAGCACTAAAATCGATGTATAATAATACAGTTCAATTAGCGATATAATTTGAAGGTGAATGTCCAAACAAAACGAAGCAAATTGCAAATATTGTACGTCTTAGGTCTACAGTAGTTAAATTATTACAAATGTGATATTGTACTTTACAGAAAATAAAAGTTCACCCACAGAAGATGACACACTGGTGTCGAAACATGTCTGGGGAAATATAAAAATAAACTAGTTGCGTTTGCATAAGGCTGATCTCCGAAATAACCCAGTCTTTAAATCGCAAACACTGAAGAACGAGAAGAGGAGCTTCAAACCTTAGTAAAATGACTATCTACAGCTGTTTAATGTTGGCACAGGAGTTGTTATTTGAAGACTGGTAGAACTATGGGGCTGCACTAATTTAGTATTTCACATGTCAGCGGAGCGGTATACAACATTACAAACAACATTATATCAAAATAAGTGCACAAAAATACACTTGGGTTTGTCTGTGTAGCTCAGATATCGCGTTGATCAACAAAAATAACGCCCAAACATAAATGGTTGTGTTTCTTTTACAGTATGTGCTCAAAAGTCTATCATTAATATCGCATACGGCAAAATATCGCCCTATGTGGTCACCTAGATGGTACTCAGTTACAAAAACCAGTTCCGACACGGGAGCATGGGAAAGGGTTTGTTGTGAATAGAAGGAGTATGTGTGGATAACACATTCAATATTTCATTCGTTTCTGAAATATTTTTTCAGCTAGTTGCTTGAATTCGTCCGAGCCGACTGTGCCGTGAATTACGCCCCCTCCCCCCCGCCCCCATCTGTTTCGTTGAAAAATCTATATTGGTATAATAAATGTAGTCAGGAATTCCATGCACAATTAAATCTTAAAAAAATCCATACATTCGTGCACAGTCACAGGTTGAGGCGTAGACCTATCAATCACTGTATTTTGGAGGCGATATGGCTCGAATCCATCCTCTAGCAATCTGAGTTTCTCTGGTTTCTCTTTTGCTGGCCCCTTACCATAGGCCAAAGCCTATTTCTTCCGAATTTCTTTTTTTCCAGACAGATTCCAATTCTCTTAAAGATGCAGCCTCATTGCTTAAATGAAAAGAGCAGCATCGAAGGTAAACAGATTATTTCTTCGGGGACTTACAGCACCGAAAGCCACACGATAAATCGGTACGCATGCGGCAGTTTGCACTACCTAATACGTTCCAAAGCACCACGCACAAAACTTTTTTCTGTGGGCAATACGTCGGGTTCTATTGGTGACAGAATGGTAGGGTCAAGTGCTTAGGATAACTCTTGGCTAGGGACCATTTTTATACCAAACAGAAGGATCCTCCTAGTGTTACAATCCTACAGTACAGGATCAAAATACACTCCTGGAAATGGAAAAAAAGAACACATTGACACCGGTGTGTCAGACCCACCATACTTGCTCCGGATACTGCGAGAGGGCTGTACAAGCAATGATCACACGCACGGCACAGCGGACACACCAGGAACCGCGGGGTTGGCCGTCGAATGGCGCTAGCTGCGCAGCATTTGTGCACCGCCGCCGTCAGTGTCAGCCAGTTTGCCGTGGCATACGGAGCTCCATCGCAGTCTTTAACACTGGTAGCATGCCGCGACAGCGTGGACGTGAACCATATGTGCAGTTGACGGACTTTGAGCGAGGGCGTATAGTGGGCATGCGGGAGGCCGGGTGGACGTACCGCCGAATTGCTCAACACGTGGGGCGTGAGGTCTCCACAGTACATCGATGTTGTCGCCAGTGGTCGGCGGAAGGCGCACGTGCCCGTCGCCCTGGGACCGGACCGCAGCGACGCACGGATGCACGCCAAGACCGTAGGATCCTACGCAGTGCCGTAGGGGACCGCACCGCCACTTCCCAGCAAATTAGGGACACTGTTGCTCCTGTTGGCGAGGACCATTCGCAACCGTCTCCATGAAGCTGGGCTACGGTCCCGCACACCGTTAGGCCGTCTTCCGCTCACGCCCCAACATCGTGCAGCCCGCCTCCAGTGGTGTCGCGACAGGCGTGAATGGAGGGACGAATGGAGACGTGTCGTCTTCAGCGATGAGAGTCGCTTCTGCCTTGGTGCCAATGATGGTCGTATGCGTGTTTGGCGCCGTGCAGGTGAGCGCCACAATCAGGACTGCATACGACCGAGGCACACAGGGCCAACACCCGGCATCATGGTGTGGGGAGCGATCTCCTACACTGGCCGTACACCACTGGTGATCGTCGAGGGGACACTGAATAGTGCACGGTACATCCAAACCGTCATCGAACCCATCGTTCTACCATTCCTAGACCGGCAAGGGAACTTGCTGTTCCAACAGGACAATGCACGTCCGCATGTACCCCGTGCCACCCAACGTGCTCTAGAAGGTGTAAGTCAACTACCCTGGCCAGCAAGATCTCCGGACCTGTCCCCCATTGAGCATGTTTGGGACTAGATGAAGCGTCGTTTCACGCGGTCTGCACGTCCAGCACGAACGCTGGTCCAACTGAGGCGCCAGGTGGAAATGGCATGGCAAGCCGTTCCACAGGACTACATCCAGCATCTCTACGATCGTCTCCATGGGAGAATAGCAGCCTGCATTGCTGCGAAAGGTGGATATACACTGTACTAGTGCCGACATTGTGCATGCTCTGTTGCCTGTGTCTATGTGCCTGTGGTTCTGTCAGTGTGATCATGTGATGTATCTGACCCCAGGAATGTGTCAATAAAGTTTCCCCTTCCTGGGACAATGAATTCACGGTGTTCTTATTTCAATTTCCAGGAGTGTATAAATATTACCTACCTCTGCTTTGGCAAATGGAGCACATCTGTTGGTTCTCTTTGCATTTGATGTGGTCTATGGTGGACGTTAGGGGGCTTATGGTGACACCACGACTTCATGGCGGGTTCCATAGGAAAACGACAAAGAAAGGTTATCTTACCATTCTTCATACCAAAACCGTGCCGCGAAGACGGCTAAGCATATCAAATGGGTGAAATTTTCACGATATATTGCCAAAATACGGATTTAGAACAACCGTGAATGTTTTGTTGGTATCTTTATCCATTTCCGAGATACAGAGATTCAAAGTTACCGTACTTGTAGACGTAAAAAACTCGGAGTTAGGCGAAAACGTAGTTTACAAAGTGACGTACCATGGAGTAATATGCTGTAAAGTGTTTTCATTTTTTATCATCAGAATGGTTCTGGGAACCCCATGTTGTAGTACTGAAGCATACGCTTTTTTTTTTGTACTTAAAATCCGGAGGTCTCAGGTGTAATACTAGTTTCGCATTACTTCAATTTCACGCAAGTAAACTATCAAAACTTTACCGACCCACAAAGTTCTTTTCATATGAGCGACATGCCCTGTTGCAAAAGTGAAGAGAAGGAAACAGGCAGAAAAACGCTCCTCTCAGAGCTGAAAAAAATTGATATTCATGCTTAAAAGATTCTGAATAGCTGAGTGTAGCCAACAACACAACGCCTCTGAAATCATGAAGTTGCACATCACACAAAATAGCGTTTATTGAAGAAGAGTTCAGTTCAAGAAACAAATTAGCATTTATACAATGTTCCAGAGTTCTCCGAAGGAAATTTCTTCCAAGCCATCATTGGTAGCTACAAGGATTTTTTCGAACATGGGGTCCGATTGGTTAAACAAGATCTTAAAAAAGCTCACGTTTTTCATTTATTCTGAAAAAGGACATTTATTTATTTTTTAAATTTTATGTACATAATTTCCTTTCGGACGGCCTTAATAAAAATAGTATTAGGTCTATAAAATTAAGCAAGAATAGCTTTTTTAAGAAACGCATAATATATACTCTCAGCAGTATGTAAAAAATACCCAAATGCACAATTAAATGTTTCCTTTTTTGGTAATACGATAACTTTACGCTGTTGCCAAACGCATTATAATTCTGATATAATGTATTGCCTCTTTGCTTTCAAAACACAATTCAGTTTCTAATATAAGGATCAGTGTCACCTCCCCGAATCACGGAAGCGGCGTGCTAACAGGCACGGCCACCCATATGGCTTGGAAAAACTTCCAGTCGTTTGAAACAAAGTAATACCATTCATGATTTTCTCGTCTATGTTTACATATTGTAACACCCCACCCATCACTTATCTGGTTTTGGTGTGTGTTCACCCCAGGTAATTGACTAACAGATTAACAGAGAGTGCAAAACTGCTGCAATATCGGATAACGCAAAGAAAGTAATAAGGCCCTGTGACTCCCGATTGAAATGCGGTGGCAGTGTTGACATTAACTGATTCAGAATTGATTCCTTTTAATTAAAAAGGGGTGCACATTGATGTTATATTCAGCTATTGAACACCAGATGCAAATGTTGAACATAAAATTAATTAAGAAAGTGACTTGGGATTTCAACTACTTGATTGAAAGATGCAGTCGATTAGCACAGATTTATTTTAACTCACGACCTTCAATCATCACATAACATGACTCTCCTAACAGGCAGTGGTAATAAATTGTGTTTACGTGGAGTGAAGCGCGATAAATCAAAAGTAATTCCTATTGACTGACCCAGGCGTAATGCTAAGTGCGAGAAGAATTCTACAATACACGGCCCCTGAAACCCTCTTGGAAACTTTGCCGACTGTGATCCAACAAATTAATCAGTGGCCAGAGCAGGCGCAATATCACCGAATTCAGCACGGCGGAGCGGCGTCGTGGTGTGGACGTTGGCCGACCTTGTGGTGCTGCAAGGCTGTGCTCGTCTATTCACTCCTAGCTATCTTGCTCAGTACATACCTGAACCAAAACTTCCTATCTCCAAACTCAATCGTTCCCTTTGCTACGTCCTAAACTGCAGAGATGCTCACTCTTTCTCAGGCAAGCTGAGTCAAGAACGCCAAGTCCGCACTCTAGGCAAGCTGGGAATGGAAGACCTCTACTGAGACTTCTACCAGTCCGCTCTTCGCCTCGGTTTCCCCTCCAGCAAAATCAGTTACGCCAATTGCAGCGCAAGTCGCGTTCATTATGTGTCGCTTCCCAGTGCCGACCAAAGCCTGCTCTGGGAAGTGAACAAATTCCCACAAAATTTCCCTCCCTCTCAACTTCTTCTATTTAGCTCCCCCCAGGCCACCCATCAAGGTTAGCGTCTGCACAAACACCAAGTTTTCCGGAATTCTGACTCCCAGGAGTGTACTTCAAATTCCTTGGTCCTACGTTCCCATCGGAGGCCGGCGTATTTCACGCTGTCGCTCTTCACCTGATTTACTTCAGGCTCGGCGGACCGTGAATTCAGTGTGAAGTTGCTATAGTCACGAACACGCATATTTTGACTTCTGTTGACCACTCCACTGTAGCTTTGCGCGGCTTTGTCGCATGTTTCACAGAAAACGGGATGACAGACATTTATCAACAGGTGTACAAGTTCTCCGTCTGTTTCCATGTACAGTCGTGGACAAAACGAGCGAGACCCCTCGCCTTTTCGTTATGCTGATCCGCACGGCTTTAAAGTCTGCTACACAGCATAACAGGCAAGGCGACGAAGTGCTACCAACATACTATGCACAGGCGGGAAATTGACAAACTATCTCAACTTTTTTAGGCTGTTTTCAATAATTTGTAAGACTATATTAATGCTGATTAGTGTGTTAAATACAACACGTAAAAATAAGACAGAACTGAAAGAAGAAACGCTAATTGGTATGAACTGTACCAATAAAAATGAATTTCAACTTATCGAGATATCATAGTTGTTTTAGTAAGACAAAGAACCCCGGATCGTTACGAATTAGCAAAATATTATCCGCTTTCGGCCGCGAAACGGTCTGTGTCAACGTTCAGACCAGTCATACTGGATTACCGTTGCTGACCTACCATGAAAGTGTGCAAATTTAACAATGCGTGAAGATTCATAACGAAATTCAGTTAAAAATCATTCAGTGCCACACGTAAGTCAGTTCCATTATTGACAGAAGCGGAAAAAGTAGGCAGTAACATGTATGAAATTCTACAAGAGTGTCATATTGACATGCACAGGGCCACAGTACAGAATAAAGGTAGCGATAAAACGTATTGGGGGCGCGAGAATTTCTTAAAATTGCTTTACTGATATTCTACTGCCTCCATCGAGATTAGAACCGAAAACAAACCAGACCTTCCTTTCACTACGCTAGCAGACAACCCAGACAGCCCTCTATTATTACCCCAGACATGAATAAGCCGGCAATTTCGCAATGAAAATGGCAAAATGATCTGCAGTTTCTCTTGCATAGAGCTTTCTGGACTCAAAAACATGAATTTTCTTCCTTTATGTAACCGCTTATGTGCAACCATTCGGGATGTTTATCGAAATAGCAAAATACTGTTATTAGAGAGTAAATTTAGTAGGATATTTCTGCACCACCCCAGGAAATAAACGGCTACACAGCTGCCAAACGTATTCTACACTGTTTCGAATTCTCCACTAGACTCGCCACGGCCGGAAAACGTTCATTAGCCTAAGTGTTTCTTAAGCTAGTCCATGGGAATGTTCGCACTTCTAAAACGCGATAGCATTAATACTGGGATGTGAATTACCACGTGTATAGGCAAATGGATTCTATTTGCATTCCTGTAAACGTTATTTGGATCGAAAGCGTAGCTACGATTAATATGCTGATGTATCGACTACAACTAGCACATTTCGAATAAAGAGTAGGGGGTGTTATTTATGCGGCCCTCATCTTCAGTAGCAGTCGTAGCTGTTTTCGTTGTTAGGATTTCGTCACCTAAACCGGTAAAAACGGAACCCTACAAGTCTCACTTTCTTGACCGTCTATCGGTCTACCCAACCTTTAAAACCCGTTTACCTCCAGAAAGGGTAGACATAATAAGCGGAAATGTTTCGCACTTCTTGCGGTAACCGGTCCCTTGGTGGTGTAAAAAAGTGAGCTTCTATGTCAACGCAATCTAAAGATACGGCCGTTTATGAAAAGAAAATTTACGTGAAAGGTCAAAAAATGGCTCCAAGAACTATGCGACCAAACTGCTTACGTCATCAGCCCCTAGACCTAGAACTACTTAAACCAATCTAACTTAACACACATCCATGACCGGGGAAGGATTCGACCTGACGGCGCAAACAGCCGTGCGATCCGCGATATGACGCCGTTGAAAGCACCGCGCCGGAAAGATGTTAATATCATCTGATGTTGCTAACAAGTTATTTACTTCTGGTGAATGATTTTCTGCGCAGTTCATTTAAGATAGAATAACTAAAATATATTTGATGTTACGGAAGACGAAGGACGCCTAATTCATTTCCCTCTCTTTACTTATGATGTTACATTCGCAATCTGAGCATACGTATTATCCATAACCGCACTTTAGCGCCACACAGATACGTGAATGAAACACATTGGCGTACAGTTTTAGACATAAAAACTGACCGCCGGCCGCCTGCCACAGAGACTAAGTCCGAGTCTATTCACTGCACTGCACAATCTGGCAACACTGTAAGATGCGGAAGCGTTAGGAGGAAGTGTTGTCTACTTCCGAGATGTTCTCGGATTGTGTGAGCCCGTGGTCCAGTGCTAGCCGGCACGGTAGCTCAGCGTGTTCGGTCAGAGAGCCGGTTGGCCCCTGTAATAAAAAAACTGAGTGGAAGGATCAACCACCGAACTTGAACAGGATGTCCTGCGACGTCCGCAACGACCAAAGACAACGATCAATAATGAACAATAAGAAAAAAAAGAAAAGAAAAAATGGTAATCGTCATGCATTCTAAGCTTATGGTCGCCTGTTCGTGTGCAACTATTTTTTTTTTTTACCACATTTCGGTCTAAAGTTGTGATTCTGATCGAAGATAATTCGCTTAACATTCTACCACTAGCAATGACAAGTATTCCAGAAACAACTCCGCAGGACAGCTCGTGGCTGCGCCGCGATCATAACAGCTTACGCTCGAGCGTTTCCTTGCGCAGTAGCGGCTACCGGCCACCGGCCAGACGCCACCCGCCGCCTGAAATCCGGAGCCGCCCATGTGAACGCGGCGCCACGCTGTCAGTGTATGTATCAACTGTCATTTTCGAATTTGAAGTTCTAGTTATCATCTTGCAGTTAAGCACTGGATTTTGCATACTTGAAAATAATGAACTACAGTTAAGCATTGTAAAATTGAGTCGCAAGTGGAAAAAGGTGTAACACCTGAAACACAACGTTTACTTTTGGTATAACAGAGGGGTGTATGCAGAGGAGGCAGCTAGAAAGATTTGAACTGTGTTTGGAGCGAGTGCTTTTGGTAAAAATACGCCAGAAGAAGATATTCGTGTTTCAACAAAGATCGTTCTGGCATGAATGATTTTCCACATTAAGGAAGTCTCGACTACTGATATATGTGATAGATTACCATTTAACCATCATGCGACATTTGCATTCAACAGGCAAAGTTCAGAAGTCTGGTGTAGGAGTACTGCATGCTCTAATTCGAAACAACAAAAATCAACGGATTGACTATTATTGAACGTCATCAGGTCACTCATCGAGCATTCCTTTCGGTCGGAGTGTAAGAAAATCGAGCAACAAAACTACATCACCTGTGCTACTGCACGATAACGCACTCTGTTGATTTGAGAAACAAAACAATCCAGGAGATTGATAGAAAAGTCGTCTGTCAGGCACTTGTATTGATAGGGAAGTCCTCTCTCAAGCACTTGTCCCTCTCGTCATATATTTGTAAAATTTTACCTTTCCCGCTCTTGATCGATCAACCGTCAAGGCAATTCATTTCTAGACGGAAATACTCTTAAAACTACTCTGGTTTAATGACATCGTTAGAACCAGTAGGTTTCTACAGGCGTAGAATTTGTAAACAACTTTAGCATTGTCAGATCGTTTTAGATATCGTGAAAGAAAATTCTGCTGCTGATTAATTTCTCTTTGATAATTACTGTTGCGTTTAGTAAACTAATGGAAAATGCTATTAAAATATTCACTGTACTAATACAAATTAAATTCAGCTTACTACAGAAACATCACGACGGCAGTCTATCTTAATAAAGCATTAAGTGTCTGTGAGACGATTGAACCTATTTTAACACTAATTAGTAGGATATTACCAACTTTTGACTTCGAAAAGATCTGTATTCATTTCATTTCCTGTACCATTCGTAAGTATTATGAAAATGTGACGTTTCATAGATAAAATTATGTATTCACAACAACAACAAATATGTCGGCAGAAAACAAAAGTGGCATTATGAATTTGGCAGTACCGTAAGGTTTTCGCTCTGACACTAATAGTTACTGAAAGTAGCAAGGCGAATTTTGCTCGAGCGTTGTCTTACGATTCCCTTATTGAGTTTTTATCAGCCTGCTTGTAGCTGTGCTACAAAAGAATTAAAAATCTGGCTTTCAGCGAGTCGCGAAAGGCGAACGAAAGCAGCTAGCATCTGTTAGCTAAGCATGTTACCTGGGAACTGGTTTTTTCCTAAAGTGGGAAGACGTCCTTTTGTGGTTGAATTGTTGGCAAATGTCAGTCAGACGTGTGCCGTTGGTCTAAGCGTTTCGGTGTGTTGAATTTGTACCAAAGATTTTTCTACGGGTTTTTTTCTGTCCCAAATAGAGAGTTGAAGTCTCCCACCAGTATTTTCACGTCATCCTGGTGAATTTTGGTCATAGTATTTTCGAGTGTGTTCCAGAATTTTTCGACATTTTCGGAGTTTTTCTTATTTTCGTTGTTGGTGGGGACACGTGCATTGATGAGCGTATATTTTTTACTGTGGCTCTGAATGAGCATAGTCATAAGTCGCTTGTTGATTGGTCGGCCCCGGTGGCCGAGCGGTTCTAGGCGCTTCAGTTCGGAACCGCGCGACTGCTACGGTCGATGGTTCGAATCCAGCCTCGGGCATGGATGTGTGTGATGTCCTTAGGTTAAGTTAGGTTTAAGTAGTTCTAAGTTCTAGGGGACTGATGACCTCCGGTGTTAAGTCTCATAGTGCTCAGAGTCATTTGAACCTTTTCATTGTTGATGGGTGTGATTTCTTTGACAGAGTTGATGATAGATCTGTGTTCGAGAAATGCAATGCCGAAGATTGGTACGCCTTTCGCTACCTTTTGTTGTATTTTGCTTTTGAAGACGCAATGGTTTCCCTAATGCAAGGTTTCATTGTCCGTTAGTCGTGGTTCTTGAAGAGCAAGGATGAAAATTTCTTGTCGGTGGATTTCTTTTGTGAGATTATTTAGTTTTCGTGTTTGGATCAATGTATCGATGTTTACTTTTAAATGCATGTTTCTTCCTTGTAGGGAAATTTACCAGAGATCTTCGATATTCTCTGCCGTGCTAACCTGGACTCCCCAGAATCCGAAAATCCAACTGCCGCCTGTCGACAGCCGGGTTGTGTACCACCTGGGGTAAAGTTGACTTTGCTTGCATAGTTCATGTTTGCTTGTGTTTCTTTGGTTTGGCTTGGGTGATAACAGGACCGGACAGGACCAGAGGGTGTTGAAGCCTTAGAAAGCAAATATTTTCAGCCAAGCTCATTGAGCTAAGAGACGGTGACCAGAGTAGCGGTGATTTGCACTCAGACGTGTCTGGATTTTGGGTTCAACGGATTTGGTAGCCGTTCAGGATTGTGTTAGAATTTGGTTCACCCCTAGTATTTGATTTCCTCGGTACCATATGTGGGAGGGTTTCCCCTATCCGCCACACGCGATTATTATTATTATTATTATTGTCATTATGTCATCAGCAAATCCGATATGGTGTATCTTCCCACCACTAAAATAGATGTGTATTGTTCGATTCAGTATTTCCATCACATAAATGTGGGTTATAATTACGTTACATTGCTGCTAGAAGACATATTTCTCACTTTTTCTTAGACAGTTGCTACCTGTTACTCCATATAGGAATTTATGTGCGCAGCATTGTTGCAATACAGACGTTCAAAAGCCGGCCGAAGTGGCCGCGCGGTTCTGGCGCTGCAGTCTGGAACCGCGAGACCGCTACGGTCGCAGGTTCGAATCCTGCCTCGGGCATGGATGTGTGTGATGTCCTTAGGTTAGTTAGGTTTAACTAGTTCTAAGTTCTAGGGGACTAATGACCTCAGCAGTTGAGTCCCATAGTGCTCAGAGCCATTTGAACCATTTGAACCAGACGTTCAAATTATCCGATTTCTGTAATTTCGTTTCGATACCAGATAGTTCTAATCGGATTCAGCTAGGCAGTCTTAATGTGGATATCTGACTACGACTCTCATCATGTGATAGACTGGGCAAATCACATTCTTAATCGGACTGTTGAATATAGATCACTTATTTAAGACAGCGCCTGAATTCTTAAACACTGTGGAAAATAATAATCCAATGTGCTTATTACAAATACGTTATTTAAATATAAATACATGGACTAACGAGATAATAGTTTATTTACAGGAGCAGAGCCCCATCCATCATACCAGAGCAGTGCGAATTTGGTTTCAGGACCACGAGAGGATAAAGCTGTTGCCGTTTGTTCCACGATCACCAAACATCAACCAGATAGAGAATATGTGGGCAGAGGTAACAAGGCCATTGCCACGTGGATCTACAAAAGCAAGCGACCTTTGGACAAATATAGAAAACATATGTTGGGAAATAAACCATCACGCTACACTGTCGACGACTTAATGAAATCAATTCCCTAAGCCTTCGAGAAATCTTACGTAATGATCGTGGGTGGGTTGGTTACTAAAGGTATAAAAAAAATGTTCAAATGTGTGTGAAGTCTTATGGGACTCAACTGCTAAGGTCATCAGTAATTAAGCTTACACACTACTTAACCTAAATTATCCTAAGGACAAACACACACACTCATGCCCGAGGGAGGACTCGAACCTCCGCCGGGATCAGCCACGCAGCCCATGACTGCAGCGCCCCAGACCGCTTTTTTTTTTTTTTTCAATGTAATTTTGTTCGCTTTTGTTCGTTGTGTCTGCTCGGGGCGGACGTCGTAAGTCATCCGTTTTAAGTTCGTTGATGATCAATTAACTCAGTTTTTTATTACAGAGGGCACGTAACCCTCTGACCGAACACGCTGAGCTACCGTGCCGGCAACCGCTCGGCTAATCCCGCGCGGCTACTTAAAGTATACTCGTCCACAAAACCCATGTGGACAATTATCTGATAATCGGTCAAGCTTTGCTTTGTCGCAGCTCTTTAGCATACAAGTCCATTTACTTTCAGGCTCCTCCTTACAATTCTTGCAATGCAAGGTAATTGAAATATCCCATCCACTCGACGCCAACTGAGGAACTGACTGGTGCATGTGTTGTTCAACACACAGTAGTTGTCAGCCTCACTAGAATCAATGACTGTGTGTGTGTGTGTGTGTGTGTGTGTGTGTGTTTTCGTGTTCATGCACAATCTGAATCAATACTATTAACATTAGAGAGACAACCAACAATAAATAATTCATCAAATATGACTGTAAAGTATTTTAATGCGATGGGAAGTTACTAACTGAATTTTCACCCAACCCACGTCCTGCATATTACGTTAAGTAAGATGTATTAACTCCATAGTATCGTTAGCAGAGACAGTGCGCTCTTGTTGTCGAGGCTCGCGACAAGCGCAGCGATCAGCAGTGCCCAATGCCGCCGCGATTTGTTTATGTTGGCTGAGCGTGGACACTGCAGCAGACGCTTCGCCATAAACAGAAAGAAATCACCTTGGCTCTGACCGCAGTGAGCGGATATCACTGCCTGCGTGTTCTTATAGTAACCAACGTGAGACTTTACTCACAGGTGCCATGGAGCAATTGCAACAGGTATCATGTCATTAGTCATCAGAATATTAACCAGTGATGAAATGTCCACTCTATTTGAATCCCAAGAAAATAGGAACCTTCTCACAAAGGAATGTGAGGTGATATCAAAATTTATCCAACATACAAAAATTAACTGCAGGGCTTTCATGTATGCAGTAGTAGCACACAAGGAAATATTATGTCTTGGAAGCGTATATTTCATTTCCTCTTCTCATATTAACGCCCTTGTTTTAGTATAAAGTGGGAAAATAAACACGAAAAACTTAAGTTCCTGAGAAGCATATAAGTCATTTCCTCTTCTCATATCATAACTTTTGTTTTAGTATGAGGTAAAAAAAATAAACAGTTTAGGGTTCTGAAACATAATATGACACCAGATTCTTATCGTAGGTGCTATCGGAAACGCAAAAAGCAGGGAGCTGTCCATTGTTTTGTCCAAAATTCTGTTTCCTTTCATGCATTACTCACGTTAGGAGATTCTTATTTAAGGACTTGTGGGCATCAAGTTCTTCAGCAGAACAAGCCTTATGTTATTGTGCTAATTACGGTATAGAAAAAATGCAACAAAGACGAGTTCCCCTGGAGCAGTGAGGATATTTGCACATGTCTGTATTCAGCAACGACCGCCAGCTGCCACAACACTTCACAGAATCCTTGCGGCAGGGAACACAACTGTGCGTGCACTTCAGACTTCATTCAGTAAGACGTCAGGAGTTGGATGGAAACGTCAAAGTCGTATTCAATCCAGAATGAGGTGTTATTAAGGTAGTTGAACGCTCTAGCAATTACACTTCTATAATTCCCATATGCGTATTCCGATAGCCAAAAGAACCCGTTAGTGCGAAACCATCTGGAACTGCATTAACATCAAACTGCAAGAACTTGAGACAATACGTGGACTCTTCTCTTTGCTAAGTGACCTGTTACTGATATTTAGGATTCTCTCCGTCCTAGGCGTAGTGAAAATGGAACTTCAGAGGCGCCGGCCCGGGTGGCCGAGCGGTTCTAGGCCCTACAGTCTGGAACCGCGCGAGAGCTACGGTCTCAGGTTCGACTCCAGTCTCGGACATGGATGTGTCTGATGCCCTTAGGTTAGTTAGGTTTAAGTAGTTCTTAGTTCTAGCGGACTGACCACCTCAGACGTTAAGTCCCATAGCGCTCAGAACCATTTGAACCATTTTCGACGTATACAAGCATTTACAAACAGAAGAAGCAGGATTGCAGCGAACTGATCACTTAACCAAGTGCAACATAGAGTACCTGTGTAATGAGTCATTCCAGCTGCATAGCTGAGGGTAATATTTTTTAAGCAATTCATTGCAGAATTAATGTAATACCCGCACGATCATCTCTGTAGTCATACTGTATCATAGCAGCCCGCGAATGTAGTACTATGTTTGTTAAATCGGATTACTCAAGCTGAGGCCAAATAAAGACAAGTGACGACGCCACAACACTATCTTTACTTAAGTAGGTAGTCAGCGCTAAATTATGTGCGCCACCATTAACGTTGCTGTAAGCAGTTTGACAGCATAACACCACCAAAACTACTGACAACCTAAACCATTATCATCACGCAGTTGTAACTCGCAGTGATTACAAGTTTCTCATGTTTGTCAAGAATAGCGAAAGCTCCTCTGAAGTTCAAAAAAAAAAAAAAAAAAGGGTCAAATGGCTCTGAGCACTACGGAACTTAACTGCTGAGGTCATCAGTCCCCTATAACTTAGAACTACTTAAACCTAACTAACCTAAGGACATCACATACATCCATGCCCGAAGCAGGATTCGAACCTGCGACCATAGCAGTCCCGCGGTTCCGGACTGAAGCGCCTAGAACCACACGGCCACCGCGGCCGGCCCTCCGGACATCACACACATCCATGCCCAAGGCAGGATTCGAACCTGCGACCGTAGCGGTCGCGCTGTTCCAGACTGTAGCGCCTAGAACCGCTCGGCCACCTGGGCCGGCGCCTCTGAAGTTCCATTTCCACTACGCCTAGGACGGAGAGAATCCTAAATATCAGTAACAGGTCACTTAGCAAAGAGAAGAGTCCACGTATTGTCTCAAGTTCTTGCAGTTTGTTGTTAATGCAGTTCCAGATGGTTTCGCACTAACGGGTTCTTTTGGCTATCGGAATACGCATATGGGAATTATAGAAGTGTAATTGCTAGAAAGTTCAACTACCTTAATAGCACCTCATTCTGGATTGAATACGACTTTGACGTTTCCATCCAACTCCTGACGTCTTACTGAATGAAGTCTGAAGTGCACGCACAGTTGTGTTCCCTGCCGCAAGGATTCTGTGAAGTGTTGTGGCAGCTGGCGGTCGTTGCTGAATACAGACATGTGCAAATATCCTCACTGCTCCAGGGGAACTCGTCTTTGTTGCATTTTTTCTATACCGTAATTAGCACAATAACATAAGGCTTGTTCTGCTGAAGAACTTGATGCCCTCGAGTCCTTATATAAGAATCTCCTAACGTGGTTCAAATGGTTCAAATGGCTCTGAGCACTATGCGACTTAACTTCTAAGGTCATCAGTCGCCTAGAACTTAGAACTAATTAAACCTAACTAACCTAAGGACATCACACACATCCATGCCCGAGGCAGGATTCGAACCTGCGACCGCAGCGGTCGCGCGGTTCCAGACTGTAGTAGCGCGTTTAACCGCTTGGCCACCACGGCCGGTTCTCCTAACGTGAGTAATGCATGAAAGGAAACAGAATTTTGGACAAAACAATGGACAGATCCCTGCTTTTTGCGTTTCCGATAGCACCTACGATAAGAATCTGGTGTCATATTATGTTTCAGAACCCTAAACTGTTTATTTTTTTTTACCTCATACTAAAACAAAAGTTATGATATGAGAAGAGGAAATGACTTATATGCTTCTCAGGAACTTAAGTTTTTCGTGTTTATTTTCCCACTTTATACTAAAACAAGGGCGTTAATATGAGAAGAGGAAATGAAATATACGCTTCCAAGACATAATATTTCCTTGTGTGCTACTACTGCATACATGAAAGCCCTGCAGTTAATTTTTGTATGTTGGATAAATTTTGATATCACCTCACATTCCTTTGTGAGAAGGTTCCTATTTTCTTGGGATTCAAATAGAGTGGACATTTCATCACTGGTTAATATTCTGATGACTAATGACATGATACCTGTTGCAATTGCTCCATGGCACCTGTGAGTAAAGTCTCACGTTGGTTACTATAAGAACACGCAGGCAGTGATATCCGCTCACTGCGGTCAGAGCCAAGGTGATTTCTTTCTGTTTATGGCGAAGCGTCTGCTGCAGTGTCCACGCTCAGCCAACATAAACAAATCGCGGCGGCATTGGGCACTGCTGATCGCTGCGCTTGTCGCGAGCCTCGACAACAAGAGCGCACTGTCTCTGCTAACGATACTATGGAGTTAATACATCTTACTTAACGTAATATGCAGGACGTGGGTTGGGTGAAAATTCAGTTAGTAACTTCCCATCGCATTAAAATACTTTACAGTCATATTTGATGAATTATTTATTGTTGGTTGTCTCTCTAATGTTAATAGTATTGATTCAGATTGTGCATGAACACGAAAACACACACACACACACACACACACACACACACAGTCATTGATTCTAGTGAGGCTGACAACTACTGTGTGTTGAACAACACATGCACCAGTCAGTTCCTCAGTTGGCGTCGAGTGGATGGGATATTTCAATTACCTTGCATTGCAAGAATTGTAAGGAGGAGCCTGAAAGTAAATGGACTTGTATGCTAAAGAGCTGCGACGAAGCAAAGCTTGACCGATTATCAGATAATTGTCCACATGGGTTTTGTGGACGAGTATACTTTAAGTAGCCGCGCGGGATTAGCCGAGCGGTCTAGGGCGCTGCAGTCATGGGCTGTGTGGCTGATCCCGGCGGAGGTTCGAGTCCTCCCTCGGGCATGAGTTTGTGTGTTTGTCCTTAGGATAATTTAGGTTAAGTAGTGTGTAAGCTTAGGTACTATGCTCATTCAGAGCCCCAGTAAAAAATATACACTCATCAATGCACGTGTCCGCACCAACATCGAAAATAAGAAAAACACCGAAATGTCGAAAAATTCTGGTTCAAAACGGTTCAAATGGCTCTGAGCACTAGGCGACTTAACTTCTGAGGTCATCAGTCGCCTAGAACTTAGAACTAATTAAACCTAACTAACCTAAGGACATCACACACATCCATGCCCGAGGCAGGATTCGATCCTGCGACCGTAGCGGTCGCTGGGTACCAGACTGTAGCGCTTAGAACCGCATGGGAAAAATTCTGGAACACACTCGAAAATACTATGAGCAAAATTCACCAGGATGACGTGAAAATACTAATGGGATACTTCAACTCTCTATTTGGGCAGAAAAAGCCTGTAGAAAAATCTTTGGTACAAATTCAACACACCGAAACGCTTAGACCAACGGCACACGTCTGACTGACATTTGCCAACAATTCAACCACAAAAGGAAGTCTTCCCGCTTTAGGAAAAAACCAGTTCATGCTTAGCTAACAGGTGAAAGCTGCTTTCGTCCGCCTTTCGAGACTCGCAGAAAGCCAGATTTTTAATTCTTTTGTAGCCCAGCTACATGCAGGCTGATAAAAACAATAAGGGAATCGTAAGACAACACTCGAGCAAAATTCGTCTTGCTACTTTCAGTAACTCTTAGTGTCAGAGCGAAAACCTTACGGTACTGCCAAATTCATAATGCCACTTTTGTTTTCTGCCGACATATTTTTTGTTGTTGTGAATACATAATTTTATCTATGAAACGTCACATTTTCATAATACTTACGAATGGTACAGGAAATGAAATAAATACAGATCTTTTCGAAGTCAAAAGTCGGTAATATCCTACTAATTCGTGTTAAAATAGGCTCAATCGTCTCACAGACACTTAATGCTTTATTAAGATAGACTGCCGTCGTGATGTTTCTGTAGTAAGCTGAATTTAATTTGTATTAGTACAGTGAATATTTTAATTGCATTTTCCATTAGTTTACTAAACGCAACAGTAATTATCAAAGAGAAATTAATCAGCAGCAGAATTTTCTTTCACGATATCTAAAACGATCTGACAATGCTAAAGTTGTTTACAAATTCTACGCCTGTAGAACCCTACTGGTTCTAACGATGTTATTAAACCAGAGTAGTTTTAAGAGTATTTTCGTCTAGAAATGAATTGCCTTGACGGTTGATCGATCAAGAGCGGGAAAGGTAAAATTTTACAAATATATGACGAGAGGGACAAGTGCTTGAGAGAGGACTTCCCTATCAATACAAGTGCCTGAGAGACGACTTTCCTATCTATCTCCTGGATAGTTTTGTTTCTCAAATCAACAGAGTGAGTTATCGTGCAGTAGCACAGGTGATGTAGTTTTGTTGCTCGATTTTCTTACACTGCGAAAGAAAGGTGTCTCAGTTGTTGGCAACAAATTCCAGCTGTGTTGCACACACCCTGGGGGCAGAATTCGTAGCCCAAAACACACTTTTGGAATTATCAGATGTAAAATATCATGTTCACGTTACTCTTTCCTCGAGTTTACGTCTTTTGGTGGCGCTCAGCCTTTATTTCTTCTTAGGAACTCAACAATAAAGGCAACAAAATACGTCACCAGTAACAGTGCTGCATAGGAATGCTCGATGAGTGACCTGATGACGTTCAATAATAGTCACTCCATTGATTTTTGTTGTTTCGAATTAGAGCATGCAGTACTCCTACACTAGACTTCTGAACTTTGCCTGTTGAATTCAAATGTCGCATGATGGTTAAATGGTAATCTGTCACAAATATCAGTAGTCGAGACTTCCTTAATGTGGAAAATCATTCATGCCAGAACGATCTTTGTTGAAACACGAATATCTTTTTCTGGCGTATTTTTACCAAAAGCACTCGCTGCAAACACAGTTCAAATCTTTCTAGCTGCCTCCTCTGCATTCACCCCTCTGTTATACCAAAAGTAAACGTTGTGTTTCAGGTGTTACACCTTTTCCCACTTGCGACTCAATTTTACAATGCTTAACTGTAGTTCATGATTTTCAAGTATGCAAAATCCAGTGCTTAACTGCAAGATGATAACTAGAACTTCAAATTCGAAAATGACAGTTGATACATACACTGACAGCGTGGCGCCGCGTTCACATGGGCGGCGCCGGATTTCAGGCGGCGGGTGGCGTCTGGCCGGTGGCCGGTAGCCGCTGCAGCGCGAGGAAACGCTCGAGCGTAAGCTGTTATGATCGCGGCGCAGCCATGAGCTGTCCTGCGGAATTGTTTCTGGAATACTTGTCGTTGCTGGTGGGTAGAATGTTAAGCGAATTATCTTCGATGCTCAATCAGAATCATAACTTTGGACCGAAATGTGGTAAAAAAAAAAAAATAGTTGGACACGAACAGGCGACCATAAGCTTAGAATGCCTGACGATTACCATTTTTTCTTTCTTTTTTTTTCTTATTGTTCATTATTGATCGTTGTGTTTGGTCGTTGCGGACGTCGCATGACATCCTGTTCAAGTTCGGTGGTTGATCCTTTCACTCAGTTTTTTTATTACAGAAGCCAACCGGCTCTCTGACCGAACACGCTGAGCTACCGTGCCGGCTAGCACTAGACCACGGGCTCACACAATCCGAGAACATCTCGGAAGTAGACAACACTTCCTCCTAACGCTTCCGCATCTTACAGTGTTGCCAGATTGTGCAGTGCAGTGAATAGACTCGGACTTAGTCTCTGTGGCAGGCGGCCGGCGGTCAGTTTTTATGTCTAAAACTGTACGCCAATGTGTTTCATTCACATATCTGTGTGGCGCTAAAGTGTGGTTATGGATAATACGTATGCTCAGATTGCGAATGTAACATCATAAGTAAAGAGAGGGAAATGAATTAGGCGTCCTTCGTCTTCCGTAACATCAAATATATTTTAGTTATTCTATTTTAAATGAACTGCGCAGAAAATCATTCACCAGAAGTAAATAACTTGTTAGCAATATCAGATGATATTAACAGCTTGCCGGCGCGGGTTAGCCGTGCTTTCAACGGCGTCATATCGCGGATCGCACGGTGCTTGCGCCGGCGGTGTTTTTATGTCTAAGGCTGTACACTTGAGATATTTCGTTTCCCATGAAATTGTAGCAGACGATGCTGTGGCGTCTTCGAATGACGAGCTTCGTCAGTGCAAGATATCTCAGCACAGCTGAGCGAACGTTTTCTTCCTGCTGCTAGTCTAGTGGACAATGGCAATACTGTAGAATACTTTTGACAACTATGTGACCATCGATTTATCTTCGTGGGTGGTTCATAATTATGTTAGTAAAATCACTCGATATTTTTATGTCCTTTAAATTACATTTGCTTCATGATTCGTATTGAAGACGTAGGAAACGTATGTTATTTGGTCTAGGAAGCGCGTTCCAACATAAATTGATGCTTACATTGACATTTATGTTGCGAATTAGTCGTCTTATTCATCACATGGATAACGAGGATGCTCCGTTTTGCAACAGTTGTTTCATAGCTAACAAGGGAACCTCCCCATCGCACCCTCCTCAGATTTAGTTATAAGTTGGCGCAGTGGATAGGCCTTGAAAAACTGAACACAGATCAATCGAGAAAACAGGAAGAAGTTGTGTGGAACTATGAAAAAAAAAATAAGCAAAATATACAAACTGAGTAGTCCATCCGCAGGGATAGTGTGAGTTCGGGAGGGCCGTGGTCGCGTGGTTAGCGTGAGCAGCTACGGAGTGAAAGGTCCTTGGTTCAAGTCTTCCCTCGAGTGAGTCGTTTCATTTTTAATTTTCAGACAATCATCACCACACGTACTGTTTATCAACAAATGTAGGAAATAATCATACAAATGTTCGACAATCTTTCGATCCCTTAAGGAACTTTCCGATGCCTTACAGTTCGGAAAATATTCATTGACATTGTTACTGAAGTCGCGAGCTCTATTTGTTGGATTCATATTGCCCACGGAATGCATCTCACGTATTTAATGCACTCTCTTCCAAAGTAGCGAACAGTCAACTGCCAGCCAGGGAGCCTCGTAAGCAGGAATACTCTCTCTTCCGTGCGCTGTAGTCGACTGACGTCATGTGTTTCGATGTTTGTTTCGGTGTAGCGTCATCATACTACGGCGCAGTTACCTCGCATCGGACGGACAGATAATAATTGTCTGAAAAGAAAAAATTCAAATTTTCACTCGAGGGAAGACTTGAACGAAGGACCTCTCGTTGCGCAGCTGCTCACGCTAACCACGGGATCACGGCGCTCCTGAGCTTCCTCTGTCCTTGTTGTAGCGTATCTTGCGCATGGACTACTCAGTTTGTATATTTTACTTATTTTTTTCATACAACTTCTACCAGTTTTCTCGATTGATCTGTGTTCAGTTTTTCAAGGCCTATCCACTGTGCCAACTTATAACTAAATCTGAGGGGGGTGCGATGGGGATGTTCCCTTGTTAGTGGTATTGTGTGTTGGTGGCGTTGCCAGTTTACATACTGTGCATGTAACACACAATAAATGTGTTGGATGCCTCCTGTGATCAGTTTATTTGAAAAACGTTTGTTGTCATCGTAATTTATGTAACTGGCTCTCCGACTTCCAATTTGACAATTTGTGGAAAAATTGTTTACCTTGCTTGTCCTAGTTTCAAAAATTGTTTGACAGAAGACGTAGGCATGAAGGAGTCAGTAAAAGGAATTATTCGCTATTATAGCAAACCTTTGAATCCACTGGACACTTGAATTCTCTATATTGATTCTGAGAGTTTTGTTATTTCTCTTGTTATTTACTGTCTCAATGTCATCCGTGAGAATAAAATTAAAGGCAGTTGGATTAGGTTCCTGATCTATAAACTATGATTTAATAATCTGCGCTGCTAAATAAATTTTGAAGGTTATATTCTTTACGTAAAACAGAGTAGCGGTTTCAGTCCTAGGATTGACGATATACTTCAGAAAAACAATTACAGAATAGTGGCATATCGATTATGGCTCCTCACCATCAACAATAGTTGTTACCCATAGTTTCGTATTTGCTATTTTACCGTCGTTACCCTTTAGAGACCAACCTGATCTTTCCACAATGCCATTTTTGACTTGCTTCTTAATATGTCCTATAACTACAGATTTGTTGAAAGTATTAACTGTTAAATACGCTATTCCACAAATTAAAACTTCCAGTTATTCTTCATATCTTGAAACTTACTACCGTTGACTTTCACTGAAGAAAAGATACATGATAATAAAATGAAATCAAAGATTAGAATGTCAAAGCATAGTGTGAATGGTTAAAATGAAATGAACTAAAAATCATCTTCTTGTCTAAAAACACGTTACTCTTCCAGAGAACTTCGGCATCTCTCAAAATTTTTTACACCTCTGATGTTTAGCCACATGTGGACAAATAGTGGGTCTCATGATGCAGCACTGTTAACCGTCACAAAATAAAGCCTCAAAAATCAGTAAATAAAACTATTCTTCTACTGTTGCTCCGAATCGCATATACCAACCGCCCTCTGCTCCGACAACGACTCAAAGTCTACTGGGTATTTGATTTTTCTCTGCTTTCTCGGGCCTCCTTACCTCTCCTTCTAGCCCAACCTTTGTTCTCCAATTACGCCTTCATCGGCGAGCTTCTCCTCAATATTTTTCATTTGTGCTGAATTGTTTTGTACCCTTCTTGCATATACACGTGTGTCATGTATTTTTTACAGACTGCATGAATATATAAGGTGTGTATTTCTTCTCTTGTCAAATTAAATATTACATATCTTGCTGTGAATTAATTTGTTTGTCCACATTCCACTTACTGCGTTTCCTTGAAATTACATAAAATATACGTCTGTAAATAAAGAAAAAACTTGAAACAGCTGTTGCAGCTGATTGGTGAAGGGCTGAAAAAAAAAAAAACACCTCCGCTGATGCTGCTTAGTATCGCGTATAGCCTCCTTCGGCTTCCACAACAGCTCGAAGTCTGTTGGGCATTGAGCCCACAACTCGAGCCACATAACTAGGAGATTCAAGTAACTCATTCCAAGCGTCATGGTTCAAATGGCTCTGAGCACTATGGGACTCAACTGCTGAGGTCATAAGTCCCCTAGAACTTAGAACTACTTAAACCTAACTAACCTAAGGACAACACACACATCCACGCCCGAGGCAGGATTCGAACCCGCGACCGTAGCGGTCGCGCGGTTCCAGACTGTAGCGCCAGAACCGCTCGGCCACCAGCGGCCGGCCCAAGCGTCATGAATCACATCAGAAAGCTGTAGGTGAGTCGACGGTGACTGCCCCTTTTCTCGTATTACTCTGACCATTTCTGCCCAAATATTCTCAATGGGATTCATGTCAGCTCCTTTACGTGGCCATTC
Organism: Schistocerca nitens; assembly: GCF_023898315.1. Classification (NCBI taxonomy): domain Eukaryota; kingdom Metazoa; phylum Arthropoda; class Insecta; order Orthoptera; family Acrididae; genus Schistocerca; species Schistocerca nitens. The sequence goes on from NC_064622.1 coordinate 492,131,180, forward strand.
CATTACAGTAATATTACTATGGTCGTCGAACCACCTCTTAACCACACGTGCCATATGAATAGGCAAGCGATCTTGTTGGAACATGATCTGATCATCGCCAAATCTTGCTGTCACAGAAGGCTACATCACGTTCTCCAGAATTGATATGTAATTGCGCGCATCGAATCTTCCTTCCACTTCCCACAGGAGCCCACACCCTTCGGCCGATATCCATGCCCATGCCGTTACCGACTCCCTGCCATTCCTTCGGCAACTGTAATATATTTTCGATTATACCTAGCACCTTCAGGCCGGTAAACAAGTACTTTTCCGGTTGATGCCGTAGAGAAAACTTTTTCGTCCATGAAAATCGCTCGCCTCCAAAACTGGAGAGGTTTGTCGACATTTTCAGCAGCAAAAGCAAGGCGAGCTTCTCTGTGGGAAACAGTCAATGTCACTTTCACAGCAGCGCTTCTTGCCCTCAGTCCACCTTCCCTTAGACGACGAGTGACGGTCTTACTACTAACATTGAGACCCAAAGTCTGCTGAATTTGTCATGCGTTGACAAATGGGTGGTTCTCACTGAAACGGCGTATCTTCTGATCCTGAGCTGCTGTTGTTTTGCGGCGACGGCCATGAGGCCTCCCATTCAGGTTACCACTCTCTTCCTTTCGTCTGATCCACCTGGCTACCGTCGACTTGGGAAGACCCATAGTTCTTGCTATATAGCCATTTGAAGATCCCTCTGCATGGAGTACTATTATAGCGCCCTTGTCTTCCTCAGCCAGATGGGCCATTTAGCGTTGACTGAATGATTCGTCGCGGTTAATATCTGCTGCGGAAACAGCGCTTGTAGGAAACAGACTGCCTCCTCCACGACGGCAGCCACAACGCAGTTGCCAAGTATGTGTAACACGGAAATCGATGGCATAAACGAGAGGTCGCAAGCCCGTACCCGTGTCATTACATAGTGGAGCAACTTAGAATCTGTAATTTTTCTCAGAAGGGACTGGTCCACTCTTGTCATGTCTTATCTTGATAAATATTACATGAAATGAAATGTTTACGTTTTGCATATGCGGCAGGCCTAAAGCAAGAAACATTTCTGAAATATATGAGGCAACCTGAAGAACACTTCGTGAATTTTAGCTGTAGAAGGTTGCCTTATAAGAAGGAAAACGTGTTTATCCTCGCTCGCCGTGTTTCCAAGTGGCGCAGTTTACTCTGAGGCATACATAATTCTCGCCGGGCGTAAGAAGCGACTCGACTAACGAGGAGAACTCGCCAGGTGTCATAGGCTGATTGTCCGGAAACTTTGCTCAGTGAAGGAGAGGACAAAATAAGCGAACATGTGTTTCGACTTATCTGCAGACACTCGACCGTTTCCGAGAAAACGACGGTCAAAGTTATCAACGCGCTATAGTGTAGATACCTTCTGCAGCCGAGAACGCAATTGAAGCGGTGGCTCAGTGGCTACCGTCGTTCCTTCTTAACTTTGATTCCCGTGTTCGAGACCATATTGGGTTTTTTATTACTATTTTTTCCTGCCTCTCTATCAGAATTATCTACGAATGTTTTTTTCTAATTTATGTTGAAATAATGTTGCCATTATTCGCCAATTAACTTTATGTGTAATAAATTAATTAAAAAAATAATAAACGAATGAGACAAGCTGATCTAAAATCATCTGGTCTACCTCATGTATCGTTATATCCAAATGGTTTATAAATGTTAATCTACATTCAGATCCGATTATGGCACCTTTAGTGTGTTGAAACCGGTTATCCAGCAAACAGTATTTAAGCGATCTTGGCCTCTGAATTATTTCTACAACAGAGTGACCGCCCCACTACGCACTATGTGTTCCCTTTTTAACTTATTTCTTTACACAGTAAATTAACTGACGAATAACGACAACAGTGTTTCAACATAAATTGGAATAAACATTCGTAGATAATTCAGAGAGTGAGGGGGGGGGGGGGGGGGGGGGAAGGAAAAACCGGGTTTCGAACTCGCAGCGCAAAGTTCCGAAGTCGCTATGGTAGCCGCAGAGCCACCGCTTCAGTTGAATCCTTACCCACTAAGAGGTATCTACACTATAGCAACAGCGCATTGATAACTTTGACCGTCGTTTTCTCAGAAGCGGTAGAGTGTAAGCAGATAAGCCAAGACACGTGTTCGCTTATTTTGTCCCCTCTTTCACTGAGCGAAGCTTCAGCAAGATCGGGGTATGACGCTTGGCGTGTCCCCTCGTAAGTGGCATGCGTTGGGATTCAGTAGACAGAATGCGTCCACTTTCCTCGACTACTCATTGACATGTTTGGAAACTTTATTTCTTGTAGTGACACTTTGCATTATGAGGGCTGATTTTCCTGATAACGATCTACTAATGGACTTTGCTCCTAATTTACGTTACTGTATAGTAGACCTACTGCAACTTCTTAAACCGGAAATGTTTATTTATTTGGATACTCCGCTTCTTAGTTGCTACATTTCGCTATAATATTTTCCTTTGTTTCAAAACGGCAAGTTAAGATGACAACTGCAACTTGGTAACATCAGTAACAATTTAATACTTTGAAACAGTTATAAGTGGTGTAGGAGGAGTGTACTCTGTTGAATGAGGAATACATTAAACACGAAAGCTGCGTCCAATAACAATAATTAAATTTCGGTTATATGACAAAACACAAGTCGAAGCACTGTCAGTTCATCTCAGTACCCAGTAAAACTCAAACTGGAACGATCGAAAACATACTTTTGTGGGGAAGGCAAACAAATGACTGCGTTTTATTGGCCGCACACTAAGAATACGCAACAGGCCAACTGAAAACACTGCCTACACTACGTTTGTCCGTCTACTGCTATAATATCCTTGACAGACGTGATTGACTGCGCACGCAAAAAACGTCCAAGGAACGGTAGCACGATTTGTAATGTCACGAAATAGGGGAGAGAGGGTCCCAGATTTGATAATCGATTTGGGGTAACATTCATGAAAACAAAAGCGTTTTTCGTTGCTGCGAGATCTTTTCACGAAATTTCAATCACCAACATATGTTCTGAATGCCAATCCTCGAGAACTTACACAGGAAGAAACCATAGTAGTAATGTAATTCAAGGCTCGCAAGAAAAGTTTTAAGTGGTCCTTTTTCCCGCACACTGTTAATGACTGAGACGGTAGAGAAATAGTCCGAACCTTCTGCCAGGCACGTAAGTCTGGATTGCAAAGAAATCTTGTTGATGTAGTCATGTAGATGTAACAACGAAATTATGTTGTAATTGCGACAGGTGACTTTCATTTGATTTGAATATCGAAGTTGTTTGCTATTTATTTACTGTTTGTTCATTAGTTTCAGCCATATACGAACACCTAGGCGCGTTAAATTGATATTGAAATAAAGTGTGATGCATGGACCAATAACAATAAATTCTTACCTACTTGTTATGGTACTGCAGTATCTGCCAGCGTCTTCAGAAGTGGATATCGCATACGACGTTCCTAGGGTGTTTATAAATGGATATTGCAGACGACTTCGAACAAAGTTTGAATGTAGCTTCGTAAAAGTTCCGTGATCAAACGATCTGAGTTGCTGGCGAATACAGTTTATCATTATACATGAGGTGAATAGGGTTCCGCCGGGTGCTGTGGTCGAGCGGTTCCAGGTGCTTCAGTCACGAATCGCACGGCTACTTCAGTCGCAGGATGGAATCCTACCTCGGGCATAGATGTCTGTTATGTCCTTAGGCTAGCTAGGTTTAAGTAGTTCTAGGTCTAGGGGCTGATGACATAAGCAGTTTGGTCGCATAGTTCCTGAAGCCATTTTTTGACCTTTCGCGTAAATTTTCTTTTCATAAACGGCCGTATCTTTAGATTGCGTTGACATAGAAGCTCACTTTTTTACACCACCAAGGGACCGGTTACCGCAAGAAGTACGATACATTTCCGCTTATTATGTCTACCCGTTCTGGAGGTAAACGAGTTTTAAAGGTTGGGTAGACCGATAGACGGTCAAGATAGTGAGACTAGTAGGGTTCCGTTTTTACCGGTTTAGGTGACGAAATCCTAACAACGAAAACAGCTACGACAGCTACTGAAGATGAGGGCCGCATAAATAACACCCCCTACTCTTTATTCGAAATGTGCTAGTTGTAGTCGATACATCAGCATATTAATCGTAGCTACGCTTTCGATCCAAATAACGTTTACAGGAATTCAAATAGAATCCATTTGCCTATACACGTGGTAATTAACATCCCAGTATTAATGCTATCGCGTTTTAGAAGTGCGAACATTCCCATTGCTAGCTAGCTTAAGAAACACTTAGGCTAATGAACGTTTTCCGGCCGTGGCGAGTCTAGTGGAGAATTCGAAACAGTGTAGAATACGTTTGGCAGCTGTGTAGCCGTTTGTTTCCTGGGGTGGTGCAGAAATATCCTACTAAATTTACTCTCTAATAACAGTATTTTGCTATTTCGATAAGCATCTCGAATGGTTGCACATAAGCGGTGACATAAAGGAAGAAAATTCATGTTTTTGAGTCCAGAAAGCTCTATGCAACAGAAACTGCAGATCATTTTGCCATTTTCATTGCGAAATTGCCGGCTTATTCATGTCTGGGGTAATAATAGAGGGCTGCCTGGGTTGTCTGCTAGCGTAGTGAAAGGAAGGTCTGGTTTGTTTTCGGTTCTAATCTCGATGGAGGCAGTAGAATATCAGTAAAGCAATTTTAAGAAATTCTCGCGCCCCCAATACGTTTTATCGCTACCTTTATTCTGTACTGTGGCCCTGTGCATGTCAATATGACACTCTTGTAGAATTTCATACATGTTACTGCCTACTTTTTCCGCTTCTGTCAATAATGGAACTGACTTACGTGTGGCACTGAATGATTTTTAACTGAATTTCGTTATGAATCTTCACGCATTGTTAAATTTGCACACTTTCATGGTAGGTCAGCAACGGTAATCCAGTATGACTGGTCTGAACGTTGACACAGACCGTTTCGCGGCCGAAAGCGGATAATATTTTGCTAGTTCGTAACGATCCGGGGTTCTTTGTCTTACTAAAACAGTTATGTTATCTCGATAGGTTGAAATTCATTTTTATTGGTACAGTTCATACCAATTAGCGTTTCTTCTTTCATTCCGTCTTATATTTACGTGTTGCATTTAACACACTAATCAGCATTAATATAGTCTTACAAATTATTGAAAACAGCCTAAAAAAGTTCAGATAGTTTGCAATTTCACGCCTGTGCATAGTATGTTGGTAGCACTTCGTCGCCTTGCCGGTTATGCTGCGTAGCAGACTTTAAAGCCGTGCGGATCAGCATAACGAAAAGGCGAGGGGTCTCGCTCGTTTTGTCCACGACTGTACACCAGCATGGAGTCAGGGTCAACCACCCACTCACTGTCACTCATCTTAAGGCAGCTGGAGGCTGCGCCACATTACCGCTTTTTCAGAGCTTGGGCCACCCTAAGCTGCCTATTGTCGCTTCCCTTCGCTGTTCCCCAGCCGGTCAGCTCTAAATGTTTCCCTGGGGTAAACTAGCGTGCAGTAAATCGACTCATTTCCACAAAGTTTTCATGTTGTGTGAATTACTTTAAAACCATCACCCGACATTAATTATTCCAATACGTCCATACTATACCCTCTACAAGATGCATTGTGCCTTGTCAGTCATTTTTTGTTCAGCCCTACTGTTCGCTAAACGTGAGTTAGGTGATCTTTAATGACTTGATGTAAGGGACATAGTTCTTGCCATCTTATAATATTTTAACCTTATAAGAAGTAAATTCAAATGTATTGCATATTTTGATTTTTTATACTTAATATGGCATATGTCACTCTTTAACACCCCCCCCCCCCTTATTACTCACATTTACCTGCCTTTAGTGTATAACATCATATTACTGTGCATAATAGTGCATTTTCTCAATTTTGATCCACATAATATGAAATATCCACAAAGAACGATAAACCATTTTCTTCGGCAATGATCTCGGAATTTTCATCTAGCAGAGGTATAATCCCATTACTCTGGAGTACTGCATTTTGGGAAACCACTTTAATCCCCCTTCTCTCTCCAAGCAGAATTTACACTCTTCTACCATCAGTCTCGATTTGAGATGAGGAAGTAATGAGGAATCAATGAATTTTCTGGGACACCATGATTATTAGCGACAGTATTCTTAGATCATAGAATGACGGCTTTCACGACCGGATGACATAGCTGATGGCAAACCTTTCGGAATATGAGGTCGTGATCAAAGAAACTCTTCTGTTCCTGACGTTTCGTCCATTACTGCGCTGGACATCCTCAGAGGCGCTCTTCCTCTGGCTCTTGACCACGACCTCACATCCCGAAAGATTTGCCAGCAGTATTGTTAGAAGAAATAGATCTGATATTGTTGTGCTCGACAGAGAAACCAGAAAAATTTTGGTGGCGAAAATACAAGGAATCTGGAATTATTCAACCTTTTACATTCCCATATTGCCTCATTTAAGTAGTCATTTGTCACTTCTTGCACTGCAGAAATACCATTTTCTCCAGATAAACGCATCAGCCTAAATGTGGAAAATTTGTATCATTATTCATCAGCGGAAAAATGCTCCTATTGGATCACAAAAAAGTCGAATACGCTCCTGTTTAAAAGACTCTGACTGAAAATTGCGGTACCAGCTGATTCAGTCTGCGTTCTTCAGCACATTGGTAGAAGATGACTTGGACAAAATTCGTAGTTCGTGTTGTGAATGGCAGTTGGGTGTAGATGCAGAAAAAAAAATTAATGATGATGAACAGGGAAAACAAATCCATGATGTTCGGATACAGCAGTAGTAATGTCTTTTAAACATCGTAATGATTCGGAGCGATATCAAATGGAACGAGCGTGTGAGGATCATGGTAAAGAAGGCGAATGGACGACTTAAGTTCGCAGGGAAAACTCTGGGAAAGTGTGGTTTATTTGCAAAGGATACAGTATGTAGGACGCCGCTGCGACCTGTTCCTTAGTACTGCTCGAGTGTTTGGGATCCGTACCAGGCAGGATTAAAGGAAGACATCGAACCAATTCCGATGTGGGCTGCTAGATTTGCTACCGGTAAGTTCGAAAAACACGCAGGTGTTATGGAGATGCTGCGGGAACTCGGATGGGAATCTCTGGAGGCAAGGCGACTTTCTTTTCGAGGAACACTATTGAGAAAATTTGGAGAACAACTGTTTGAAGCTGACTGCATGATTCTACTGCAGCCAACATAAATTTCGCGTAAGGACGTCGAAGGTACGAGAAATTAGAGCTCGTGCGAAGGCATATAGCCGGCCGGAGTGGCCGAGCGGTTCTAGGCGCTACAGTCTGGAACCGCGCGACCGCTACGGTAGCAGGTTCGAATCCTGCCTCGGGCATGGATGTGTGTGATGTCCTTAGGTTAGTTAGGTTTAAGTAGTTCTAAGCTCTAGGGAACTGATGACCTCAGACGTTAAGTCCCATAGTGCTCAGAGCCATTTGATCCATTTTTGAAGGCATATAGACGGTCGTTTTTCCCTCGTTCTGTCTGCGAGTTGAACAGGAAAGGAAATGGCTAGTAGTGGTACAGGGTACTCTCAGCCACATACCGTACGGTGATTGCTAAGTATGTAGATGTAGGTGTAAATGCAGATGTAGATCTTGTTCAGAAAACTCACCCCATCGACCACAAATATAGAGAACAGAAACCAACCTTAATTTTTAAGCTGTGTGTTGACATTAGTCAGAATCAACGCTTGAGCGAAATGAAACTGTTAGGTTTGAATGACGATGACGAATGTCGTCTAGCGATATTCGTTATCCTCGAAGCCTCGAAAGGATACGTCCATAGTTATGCTGTACTCAGAACCGCGTATCGTCTTTAAAAAAAAGATGTGTGTCCATTGTTGTCATTGCGCCGATCGATGTCGTGTCAGGGGCGCTACGACAGTGTTTCGCCATGCTGATGGACATCTGCAGAGGTCGTCGCACTGTCCGTGTGAGTTCTTGTCTTGCTGGAAACGAGATAATTTCCCGACTCTGCGATGTCCTCGAATATCGAGAGCGGCGCAAGAAGTATCGACCATCGCAGAGGTACTGCGCAGCAAAGCGGCATGAGGAGGCGCCAGTGAGGTGCTAGGAAGAAGACATCCCTGTCGTGGTTCCGAGGCGCCACTGCCGCGCCAGAGGCCAGGAGGGTAGTTCTGGTCGAGGTCAGAGCCTGCCCAATTCCGATAAGTTCCTGTCGGAGTAAAGAGGAACTACCTTCTCCCGTGGTGTGCCTTGGCGCCAACGTTGTCAGAACTGTGTTAACCAGTGTCTACGAACTTATGTTTTCTAGTGACTGCAGGGAAGTCACAGTACGGCCATTCCGAACTTGTAATAATTCGCCAATCAGTAATCGTGGCTCATTTAGTGTGTTGTGAAGCGCAACTCCACGTGTGTAGTGTGGAAAGATAAGTATTGTTGTAACTGGTAAAGCATTACTTAATCAGTCTCCTAATTAACTGTATTTTTGGTAGCCACCTCAGTTTCCCAGAAGCTGGGCGCAACAGACTCAATCTACTTGACGTGGCTCTGCGATCCTGTTCAGTTGAATGAACAGAATGTCCACCCTGTCGGACACTAATCGCGACAGATCATTGAAATCCTGGCCAGTGTAGAGTACTGCTCTCCTGCACCCATAGGTCTTACACTACTGGCCATTAAAATTGCTACACCACGAAGATGACGTGCTACAGACGCGAAATTTATCCGACAGGAAGAAGATGCTGTGATATACAGATGATTAGCTTTTCAGAGCATTCACACGAGGTCTGCATTGGTGGCGACACCTACAACGTGCTGACATGAGAAAAGTTTCCAACCGATTTCTCATCCACAAACAGCAGTTGATCGGCGTTGCCTGGTGGAACGTTGTTGTGATGCCTCTCACCAACTGAAAACGTCTGGTCAATGGTGGCCTAACAATTGGCTCGTCACAATACGCCAGTCACTACTCTTGATGAACAGTGGTATGGCGTTGAAGCTGCATGGGCAGCTGTACCTGTACATGCCATCCAAGCTCTGTTTGACTCAATGTCCAGGCGTATCAAGGCCGTTATTACGGACAGAGGTGGTTTTTCTATGTATTGATTTCTCAGGATCTCTGCACCCAAACTGCGTGAAAATATAATCACATGTCAGTTCTAGTATAATATATTTGTCCAATGAATACCCGTTTATCATCTGCATTTCTTCTTGGTGTAGCAATTTTAATGGCCAGTAGTTTGCATTCGCCGGACAGTCATGGAAACCGGACCATGCGAGTAGCTGTGTTGTATAATAACGAACATCAGTATCGATAGGTCACAGCCCTACCACAAACGAATTGCGCAATGTGGAACTATTAATTTCTCTTCTTACACGATGCGTAACATGGTGATCTGAGAAACGACCAACATTCGCAAGCAGTTGCTTAATGAGAAACCCTCTGCGTAGTGCGTCCTCGTGTACAGAATGTAGGTGGTATCACTTCCGCCTTCTTTTTTGCGGCTGCGCTGAAATAAAATTTTCTTATCCGAGGAAGTAGAACACTTCACGCCTGTTTCACGTTTGTTGTATGATGCGTTCGTATCGGTGCAATTGTAAAGGCCAGCAGTCTAGTGTCTGATGCTGTTCTGCACCCTCGCGACCTATCTGGTACCGACTCGACAATATCGCAGAACTGCCAACGCGGTGCTGAACGCATTACGTCGGGCTGTAAGCCGGTTACACAGTTCCCTGGACGTAATCCGCCGACCGATCCGTACGGATGACGCCGTACATGCTGGGCGGGAGGAGGGAGGGAGGGGGTGAGGCGCCCACAGTTGTGTAGTTGGAGTGGCTGCTGAGGCGTGGGGGGCGCGGGACGCCGGCCGCAGCTTCGCCGCCAGTGGACCGCTAAACAAGGGCGCAGCCTCCCTGTGCTCAGACCCTCTGCATCGGCGGCAGGAAGGCGTCTCTGCCGTGTTGTTCACATTGTCGATCAGGACTGATAGGACTTACAAGGCGCCGCTTGTAGGCGATAAACTTGTGGATAAAAGGATGGAGTTATCAGGGGATACCTCTGCGCCTTATGCTAATGAAATCTGGTTTCATAGGATAGAGCGGATCAGGTTATGGTTTTGGAGTGGGCCGTATCAATTACTGTCAGTTGCACAAAACACACAAACTTTCATTTTCCTGAGAACCACTTCATTACGCATTGCCTTAAAAGGATCCATAAAAAACAATATGTCTGAAGGCCAAGTTAAGAAAACTTGAGATACCTCCTGGGCTGAAGGCCCGAAACCACACCAAAAACGAGAACGGCTGAAGGCTGAAGGCCTTGCTTAAAAAATACACTCCTGGAAATTGAAATAAGAACACCATGAATTCATTGTCCCAGGAAGGGGAAACTTTATTGACACATTCCTGGGGTCAGATACATCACATGATCACACTGACAGAACCACAGGCACATAGACACAGGCAACAGAGCATGCACAATGTCGGCACTAGTACAGTGTATATCCACCTTTCGCAGCAATGCAGGCTGCTATTCTCCCATGGAGACGATCGTAGAGATGCTGGATGTAGTCCTGTGGAACGGCTTGCCATGCCATTTCCACCTGGCGCCTCAGTTGGACCAGCGTTCGTGCTGGACGTGCAGACCGCGTGAGACGACGCTTCATCCAGTCCCAAACATGCTCAATGGGGGACAGATCCGGAGATCTTGCTGGCCAGGGTAGTTGACTTACACCTTCTAGAGCACGTTGGGTGGCACGGGATACATGCGGACGTGCATTGTCCTGTTGGAACAGCAAGTTCCCTTGCCGGTCTAGGAATGGTAGAACGATGGGTTCGATGACGGTTTGGATGTACCGTGCACTATTCAGTGTCCCCTCGACGATCACCAGTGGTGTACGGCCAGTGTAGGAGATCGCTCCCCACACCATGATGCCGGGTGTTGGCCCTGTGTGCCTCGGTCGTATGCAGTCCTGATTGTGGCGCTCACTTGCACGGCGCCAAACACGCATACGACCATCATTGGCACCAAGGCAGAAGCGACTCTCATCGCTGTAGACGACACGTCTCCATTCGTCCCTCCATTCACGCCTGTCGCGACACCACTGGAGGCGGGCTGCACGATGTTGGGGCGTGAGCGGAAGACGGCCTAACGGTGTGCGGGACCGTAGCCCAGCTTTATGGAGACGGTTGCGAATGGTCCTCGCCGATACCCCAGGAGCAACAGTGTCCCTAATTTGCTGGGAAGTGGCGGTGCGGTCCCCTACGGCACTGCGTAGGATCCTACGGTCTTGGCGTGCATCCGTGCGTCGCTGCGGTCCGGTCCCAGGTCGACGGGCACGTGCACCTTCCGCCGACCACTGGCGACAACATCGATGTACTGTGGAGACCTCACGCCCCACGTGTTGAGCAATTCGGCGGTACGTCCACCCGGCCTCCCGCATGCCCACTATACGCCCTCGCTCAAAGTCCGTCAACTGCACATACGGTTCACGTCCACGCTGTCGCGGCATGCTACCAGTGTTAAAGACTGCGATGGAGCTCCGTATGCCACGGCAAACTGGCTGACACTGACGGCGGCGGTGCACAAATGCTGCGCAGCTAGCGCCATTCGACGGCCAACACCGCGGTTCCTGGTGTGTCCGCTGTGCCGTGCGTGTGATCATTGCTTGTACAGCCCTCTCGCAGTGTCCGGAGCAAGTATGGTGGGTCTGACACACCGGTGTCAATGTGTTCTTTTTTCCATTTCCAGGAGTGTATTTCACATAAATACTCGGCTGAAGGCCACACACAACACATTGAACAACTCAGGGCTTAGGGCCTGGATAACAAGAATTTCAGATAGAGCAAATTTTTAAAAAAATTCTGTTTAAACAAATGAATCTTCAAATTTTAATTTAAGACGGCTGAAGGCCTTATCTTAAAAATATTTCACATAAAAGCTCGGCTCAAGGCCACACACTGGACAACTCAGGGCTTAAGTCCTGGGTGAAAAGAATTTCAGAAAATTTAGTTTTTAAACAAATCAGTCTTCAAATTTTAATTTAAGTCGGCTGAAGGCCTTATTTTAAAATTAAAATAAACTAAATTAACAGACATCTCAAGGCCTCGCACAGTACTTCAGACTAAAATGAAAATCACAATCTAAAACCAACAGAACAGTGGTGCTCAGAAGTGTTCCAAGGATCGACTTGAGGAGATAGCTCTAATGTAAGTAAGGTTAACTAATCGGATGGCAACCCGACCCAACAACCTAATCAATTCCCTTTCGTCCGACTAACGGCACGACAACGGAAAGTATCAGCCAAGGATGAAGATACCAGCAGCACTACGTCTTCAAAATTGGCGTCTAAAAACAGCCAAGGCACAATAAACACTCCAAGAAAAAAAATATGAGAAAACAACTAAAAGGCTGTCGAACTACACGCCGTGCCAGACAGCATCAACACGGCGACGAAAAACACACTGGCGGAAAACTATGCTAACGAACGGGGTAGGTAACCGGAGCGTTAACGGCCACAAGGCAGAAAATACCGCTGGTGCACTTCACTGATAAGTAACAACAAATTTAATAGTTAAAGACGGTACAGGAAGACGGCTGCAAAAATTCGCCAACTCCAACACACTGTATGTTGCTGCTAGCCAGAACAGCCAAGGAAGCAACAACGGGCAATAATCAGAGAGATGTCACAGCCTTTGAGGTTTCATAATACGTTAACTGATCACTCAACTTCAGTGTCCAGGTTCGGTGGGCAACGAACTTTGTAGCTCTCGCAGCTAGCGCCTCACAATCTCACCACGCGTGCACGCCGCCAGCGGTCCCGGCCTGACCTCGCACCGCAGAGTCTTCCTCGCTGCTCTGTCCCAACTGACCGACTGCCCCACACACCACCACACGGAAATATAGCGGTCACACTAAAGATGGTACAGCAGTACTAGTATCGATAAACGCTGCTGCTGCCGCTGATGGAGGCAAGTCAGCAACTTGGTAGTAACTCAGGGAGAAATAAGACACCACTCGATTGTGACAAAATGCCAAAGAACAAATGGCATCAGTGCGAGCCGGCATAACTACCCTCTATACTACTACGTATATAAAGATAAATCGTTCATTGATGTTTGTATGTGTGTGTGTGTGTGTGTGTGTGTGTGTGTGTGTGTGTGTGTGTGTGTGTGTCTGTGTGTGTGTGTGTGTGTGTGTGTGTGTGGCCAGTCACACCAATAAAAAGCCTGAATGTCCAGCATAATCACCGCAGACCGTTGCAAGACATGCAGGAAGACAGACAGTCAGTGATGTTGTGGATGGTAACGACAAGGATGTGGAGCCGTGCCGACTTCTGTGTCGTGGTCAGCTGTGCTAGGTTTCTCTGCTGAAGGTCCATGGTGCGAAGAGCCCAATCGTGGTAGTGCCACACATTCTCGGCTGCGTTTGAATCCGAGGAGGTTGGTGGCCAGGAGAGCGCGATAAAATCATCCTGGTGCTCTTCAAACAACACACGCACACTACGAGCTCTGTGACTCGTTGTACGGTCCTGCTGATAGACGGCTATCGTGCCGAGGATAAAACAAGCTGTATGTAGGTGTCGACATAATTCCCAAGAACTGATGCATACTTGTGTTGACCCATTATCGGTTCCATAATGACGAAATCACCCAGGGAATCCCACGAATACGTTCCCCCGACCATAACGCTCTGACGTTGGTTGTAGGGCTTTTGATTTCATAGCTTTCACAGCGTACACGCCAACGGAGCATAAAAGTGATTCATCCGAAACGGCCACCTGTCGCCTTTCAGTGGATGTCCAGTCGTGGCACGGGCATGAAAATTCCAGCCTTTGTCGCTGATGATCAGCAGTCTGCATGGGTGCACGGACCAGGCACTTGTTCCAGAGTCCTATACACAGCAACGCTCAAAATGGTTCAAATGGCTCTGAGCACTATGGGACAACATCTGAAGTCATCAGTCCCCTAGAATTTTGAACTACTTAAACCTAACTAAACTAAGGACATCACACACATCGATGCCCGAGGCAGGATTCGAACCAGCAACGTTCGCTGAGTGGTTGTTGAGGAGAGAATGTTCGTAGACCCTCGGTTCATCTAGGTATCAGTTGTTCGATATTAGCACGTTTCAGTCCTGTTGTGTATCGCCCACGGTGTACCATAGCTACCTAGACGACAGTTTTGGATAGCGCCATAGCGGTATACTTTGACCACAGCGGCACGTCATCAGTTTACGAACTTAGCCGTTTCGGAAATACTTCCACCCTTGGCCCGAAAGCCAATCAAATGGTTCAAATGGCTCTGAGCACTATGGGACTCAACTGCTGTGGTCATTAGTCCCCTAGAACTTAGAACTAGTTAAACCTAACTAACCTAAGGACATCACAAACACCCATGCCCGAGGCAGGATTCGAACCTGCGACCGTAGCGGTCTCGCGGTTCCAGACTGCAGCGCCTTTAACCGCACGGCCACTTCGGCCGGCCGAAAGCCAATCACCAAGCCCTTTTGGACATTTGGTAAATCGCACCGTTTCCGCATTACGGCAACGACTGCACTATTTTTGCGTCCCTGCAACACGCGTTATATGCCCTCCACAGCTAGTGCTGCCAACTGCTATCTGTGACTGGTGGTTGCGCAATGACGTCGAAGCACACAATGAAAAGCCGCCGACAATGGGAGCCCACAGTCGCCGCGACGCCACCACCAGCCGCCGGACAACTGTACACCTGAAATGTTGATTGCCTTCTACGTATTCAGCTGTATAAAACTGATTTATGTTGATATTTTTTATTGCAAATTAGCACTACGTCCGAACATGAAAGCCTTTACAATACGCTTGTCACTCTCGTGTATAACTTATAGCTGCTCGTGGGATGGAGGCGTGTGCTCGCTGGCGTTTACGGCACTGAAACGCATGCAGGTAAACCTTTCCCCTCTCACTTCCCCGCTCCCCGCGCAACTTTGTTGCCATCGATCAACTTGTCTGCAGACTGTTTGTGTCCGGCAAAATAATCAGATTTGAGCCAGACGTCCGAGGTTTTCGAAGCTTTTGTCTGTGATCGACAATTTAATTGATGGCAGGCCAATCCCAGCGATAGATCTGGTTAATTAGTTACGCGTTCATTCAGCCGGCCGGGGTGGCCGAGAGGTTCTAAGCGCTGCAGTCTGGAACCGCGCGACCGCTGCGGTCGTAGGTTCGAATCCTGCCTCGGGCATGGATATGTGTGGTGTCGTTAGGTTAGACAGGTTTAAGTAGTTCTAAGTTCTAGGGGAAGCGGAGCGGAACCAAAAGCCGCGGTCATAATCATAAATAAAGCATTGAGACCCACAGTTCTAGCGCAATTTTCAGACGACCACTGCAACGTCGTGGAGCTTCACTCACCAGTAGGAGTACTCTACGTGGTCAACATGTACTTTCAGTACGGAAGACAAATAGATGAATTCCTGTACAAGCTTGTTCAAATAGCCACGGCGTTGCGGGGACGCAGAATTCTTGTAACAGCAGACATCAACGCAAAATCCCCCCTGTGGTTCAGTGGTACTCAGGATGACCGAGGCGAGGAGAAAAAGCTGTCGACACAATCATAGCTCTACAATTAATGATCGCCAACAAACAGGGGAACCCTCCCACCTACACTGGTGGCGGAGGGCAGGGCACAAACAATGACGTTACCCTTGTAACGCCGAACCTTGCAACAAAAATATCACACTGGACATTATGGGACCAAATCACCACAAGTGACCATAATGTAATACCATTCACCATTGGAGACAAACAGGGGAACCCTCCCACCTACACTGGTGGTGGAGGGCAGGGCACAAACATCGACGTTACCCTTGTAACGCCGAACCTTGCAACAAAAATATCACACTGAACAGTATGGGACCAAATCACCACAAGTGACCATAATGTAATAACATTCACCATTGGAGACAAACAGGGGAACCCTCCCACCTACACTGGTGGCGGAGGGCAGGGCACAAACATCGACGTTACCCTTGTAACGCCGAACCTTGCAACAAAAATATCACACTGGACAGTATGGGACCAAATCACCACAAGTGACCATAATGTAATAACATTCACCATTGGAGACAGCGAGTGCCTCTGGGACATTGGGACATGGGGTGGGAAACGCAGCTCAATTATAATAAAACCGACTGGGACCGCTTGGTGAGGGAGTGTGATATTCCTACATTGCTGGAGGGCGATGATAACGTGGAAGAGTATACTAAAGATCTAACGAAAGCGATAACTAGGGCGGTGAGGGCAGCTTTGCCAACCAGGAGCAGGGCCGTTGTGGCCTCCCCCTCACCATGGTCAGCCGAACTGGGGCAGATGCGCCAGGCAGTAAGGAGGGCGAGGAGGTATTACCAGCGGAGTGTCGTCTGGCACGAAAAGCACCGCTGGCTGCAGGTATTCCGAGAAGCCAGAGAACAGTTCCAACCGGAGCTCAAGGCTGTGAGCATCTGGGAGAAGTACGTACATAGCCAATTGGCTACCGACCCTTGGGGAATCCCATACAAGATAGTACGGGAGAAAATCAAATCACCTATGGTGCTATCTACCGTCAGGGATGGGGACCGGATGACGGAGACCTGGCAGGAACCTGCGGGGGTCCTTCTGCGGGCCCTGTTGCCTGACGATAGAGAGGAAGATGATTCTGATCAACAATGGAGAATCAGGAGAGAGAACCAACGGGTCTACGAAAACAACAGCATGGTTTACCCCTTCTCCGAAGAAGAGGTGGGCTCTCAAATCAAGGCTCTTAAAAAAGGCAAAGCTCCTGGCCCAGACGGCATCACTGCAGAAGTAATACAATTCCTCGCCTTCCAGCAGGTGGCACCTCTCACTAAGCTGTACAATGAGTGTTTACGACTTGGGACCTTCAATATGGAAAAAGGCGAACGTAGTCATAATTAAAAAAGGCCCAGACAAAGACACTAAGGAAGCCAAATCGTACAGACCCATTTGTTTATCGGACCCGTTGGGCAAGCTTTTTGAGAGGTTGCTAGCAGATAGACTGGCTGCACACCGAGTCCTGTGCGGAATGCGGATGTCTGTGACTCTGCCCTGCACAAGTACATTGTCGGCATCATGGTGGACATCAGTGGCGCCTTTGATAACCTGTGGTGGCCTTCGCTCTTCTCCTGCCTGCGGGAGAAGGAGTGCCCAGGGCCGCTGTATGGATGTCTCAGGAGCTAATGTGAAGAAAGGGAAGTCTGGCTATCGGCCCCTATCGGCAAAGTCAGCAAGAAAATTACCAATGGATGTCCTCAGGGCTCCGTCCTGGCGCCTCTCTTTTGGGACATTAATATGGAGCCACTCTTAGACGAACTAAAGAGCAGTAAAGATGTGCTAGAGGTCATAGCCTACGCAGACCACCTCCCCCTGCTGGTCGGCGGCCGTAGCCGTGAAGATTTAGAGCCAAAGGTAGAGAGAGCGATAGCTATATTGACCACATTGTGTCACAAAACAAAAATGACCATCGCACCTCACAAGTCCACCTATTACTCAAAGGTCAGCTACTAAGAAATCCAACAGTTAGAATAAACGGCTTTCCGGTTCTCAGGCGCCGTGAAGCCCGATCGTCGACGAGAGGTGGAACTATGCACCACATATTGACACAGGAACACAGAGATCACTAACAGTACTAAACAGCTTAATCGGAATTGGACACAAAAGATTCCCTCTCCCACCTGATCTAATCAAATTGTATCACAACAGCATTCTTACATCCATAGTAGGATACGGGTCAGCAGTCTGGGCACACAGGCTCACGAGGGTCCTGCCTGCCATGGCCGTAAGAAGAGTGCAGCGAAATATGCTCCTACATTCAGTAGGCGCATATAGAACAACTCCTGGAGTGGCACTTTTAGTACTAATGGGTTTATGTCCACTGGGCATAAAATAAGGGAACAGGCCACCTGATACTGGATAAAGAAGGACAGAAGAGAAAAAATAGAAGAAATCATGGGGCTATACGTAGGAGATAAACATAGCATTAAAAGAAGGGGGATTGAATTATGGCAGCATCTTTGGAACAACGATGAGACAGGGCGAAGAACACATGAGCTATTTCCAGACATACAAGAACGTTTAAAACTTACATACATCAAACCAACTAGAGGCTTGCTGCACTTTCTTACTGGGCATTGACCCTACCCGACATATTTGTGTCGGTTTGGGAAGAGGGCCACACCAGTGTGTGACTGTGGAGCAGTGCAGGGCACCCCATACCATGCAGTGTACGAGTGCCCCTCTTCGACGACGTTGCACAACAATTTAGGGAGCAACTACCAAACAACGACTCGCACCACCTGCTCAGGCTAGAGGACACATTTAACGTCCTGAATAACCTAGCACATGCAGTCTCAAGCAAAGTCCTCAAAGAGTACCTGAGAAACAGTTAATGAAAAAACTCCGTATACCCTCCCTGTTCCGCCAGGACATGGACTTGGCCAGCCGCCTCACGGCTGGAACCCGCCATGTTTTAGGACTAGGTTGGAGGGGTAGCACATGATCACCGGATTTGAAAACGCACCGATCATGACAGTAGACGTAGATTAGTTATAGGTTCAGAACTAGGATAATAAGATTAGTATAGAATTGCAGCGACAAAGTCATCGGCCAGCCCAGTGCCAGGGGCACTCCCACTGGGATTAGCTCAGTGGGAAAGGCCAGCAAAATTAGGTTTGTATCTTCTGGCACACCTGTGACACTGCAGGTAGAGTAGTTACAGTAACATGTTATAAGTAGTATAAAGTCTAACAGCAGTAAAAAAAATTCAATTCAATAATCATAACTACATGCGTAGTAAATAATAGTAGAATAATCCCCATAGTGGTGAAGTAAAAGCTGCAGATTGTAAATTGTAATAGTTAAAAATAGGACCTACTAATGTATTTAGGTAGTAGGTTAATTTGTATAATAATAATGATTTGAATAACGATTTAAAAAAAAGTTCTAGGGGAATTATGAGCTCAGAAGTTAAGTCCCATAGTGCTCAGAGCCATTTGAGCCATTTTTGAACAATTCATTCCACAAAAATACATGAATTAGTTTTAAATGACGAAAACAAAAATTACTCCATTCAGTACATAATTAAATGAACATGTATACTGCTTATTTTACTTGTAGTATATGCCTGAGATACGTCTCCACATAGGACCACCTTCTGTCAGGACAATGTAGCACTGCTTTCGTTCAACTAATTATATTATTGCAGGCTGGTCTCACTCAGAAGGTTGAATGAGTAGTCCAATCTACTAAATAGAATGTTTTCATTTGGTTGCTCCCATAGACTAGTTTCACTCAAAAAAATGAATGAATAATTCAGCTGATACATGTAACTACAACCGAAAGAGTCGACTGTTTTCCAACAACCGAAAGAATAGATTGTTTTCATTCAGTTTTTCCCATCAATAATGTAAAAACAGTTAGTCTGACGAACGGTACTCGCGGATGAAGAATTTAGTCCCGTATGTGAACACTCATCATTATATTACATTAGAGTTGTGATGTTAATTATTTTGTCCACTTCCCTGATCTTTCCACGTGTTCCATAGCTTCATAGCAGTTCACTCGTGAACTATGTTCTCGAAACGTACCTCATTCACTTTTAATTGTATTTAAAGCTGGGCTAGAGTAACTTGCATTAAGCAATGAACACAATTATGTTATGCAAGAATTTTCAACTGTACAGGCAAGTAAGTCTATGCCGCTGTGGAACTTCGAGACGTATGCTAACGAAGACGGAATTAACGGAATCATTTCTGCTACCTCACAAGCTCTTGATTTTTCATATAATTTAGCGTGTGGCATAAACGACAAAAACACTGTGTAATGGGACACCCTCCTTTAGCATTACCGTTTTTTATAGATATAACCGATACCATTTATACTATTGATTCTTGTATAGGGGAACATTATCCCAGTTGTTTAACTAAAAGAAATTCATGTGATATTGTGTGCAATGTATTATAATTCAGGCTAAAATGTATAGAAAGAAATTAATTTGGCACTAATATGTATGTACTGTGAAAATTACTCTTCTTTTGAAAATATTTGAAATTACGGAATTTCTGGTATGCTTAAAAGTCCTGTTATTAATTGCACAGTCTGACGATAATTTTAACATTTATTTCTCGATTCATTTACAAAATAATGATATATTTTAGCGAAGATTCTTCTCTTGTCAGGAAAATTAGTAAACTCTTTTGCTTTGTAAACTCTTTGGTAGTAGTGTGCATACCTCTGATGGAGACAGACGTATTTGTCTTTTATGATCGTCACTAACAATGCAATGTGGAATATTAAGTGGAAATTTTTAAGGACGGTGTGATATTTAGTAATGTGACAAGGAATAAAATTCAAGAAATTATTTAGTCATCAGGAACCAACAACGTTAAATTAAAATTTCAGCCGCAATTATGTACCCCTAGATACAAAACTTGGAGCCAACAACAAGAAGAGAAAATGAAGATAAGTAAAAAGTTTTTCTTTATATATCTTACGCCTCTCGAAGCTTTTGAAACTAACAAATACACTAATAAAATTTAATAGTGATGTGTGGGAGGGTAAGATTACAACTGGCATTGCACAAATTCTATCAATAATACACAAATTATTTACACACACAGTCAGTAGTGTATAAGATCTTTAGTGGTCTGGAATTTCACTTTCGTCTCTGTTAATTCTGGTGATCCTCCTTTTGTTGTGTTCTGCTTTGCGAAATTCCTTAGGACTCCGGAACTAAACTTTGCAGTCAGACTGCGTTTAATCACACGTGGGTGACATTTGATATACAAGTAGTTTATTTCAGGGCATAAAACCAGGGGCATAATCTTATATAAACTCCCGGGTTAAAGTAATTAAAAGAGAGTGCGCTTCCGACCTCTTTTCCTTCTCATCCCCACAGGCGCCCGCCTCCCTACCGTTTCTTAACTTATACTCTCAACACCAAAAAACGTGACAGGAAGTCGTGCAGTGGGGGAAGCCTCATAAATCAAAACTCCGCCGACGACGCTAACACCGGAGAAGCCAGAATGTCACCCTGCACGGAAAAAAAACTGCCTTTCCCTCCCCTAATTGCCTGAAGTCCCGCAGCGTGAAAGGTAAAAACCAATCAGCGCTGCTTCAGACATGGCTGGGGTCGAGTCGTCGAATGTTGTGACAAACGAGGGAATCCTTGCAACGGAGCAGAAGTGGATTTCTCGCGGCACGTGGCTGTCACGCCGCGCCGTCAGCGTGCGAGGTCGTGGACAAAACAAGCACCACACAAAGCAGGCGACAGAGCAGTCGAGTTTCCAAGTTCTACAAGTGCGGCTTGTTTCTCGAAATTGAAAGCCGTCGATTATAAATTCGAGAGCTCGTCACAAACTGTCGCCGCAAACAAGTTCCTTTTGTGTTTACTCCTCACGCATTTCGCTGTACAGCATCGTCAGGTCTTCGTACAAGAAGGATCTCAAGTCCAAAGTAATTAAACTGCCGTTAAGTCAACAAACCATGAGCAAACAGTATACGGTCATTGTTTTACTCACAAAAATACCATCCTGTTTCATGACAGATAGCCAGTAGTTAAGTAAAATGTGATACTATACGAGAGCTGTCCAGAAAGTAAATTCCGATTGATCGCGAAATGGAAACCACAGTGAAAATCAGAAATGTTTTATTTCTAACACTTAGCTGCACCTTCCAGCTACTTCTCTACGTAGTCGCCGTTCTGACATTTTTCGTAGCATTGTACCAACTTTAACTATCCTCATCATAGAAGGCAGCCGCCAGTGCTTTCCGCCAATTCTCTACGCTGGCCTACAGCTCGTTGTCTGTGCCAAAGTGTTGGCTTCATAGCCAGCGTTTCATGTGAGCAGAGATGAAACTCAGAGGGAGACAATTACCGGCTGTATTGTGGGTAATCAAACATATCCCATTGAAAAGGATGCAGAAGCAACTTCATTGCTCCTGGAGAATGTGGCTGAGAATTGTCTTGAAGAAGAAACCGCGCCACAGTTATGTAATGTTGTCTGCATAGCTTCAGGAGAAATTTCGCACCAGGCCCTCGTACTTGGCGGGAGACGCTATTTTCTAGACATCTTTACGCGCTCACTGTGAGCTTAGAAATGAGAAGAGCGACGTGATGCTATCTAGGGTCATACTAGAGACACTGCCCAACTCATCTGTGTAAAGCTTTATCGGATTTTCATTGTCGTTTCCATTTCGCGATCGATCGGAACTTACTTTCTGGACACCCCTCGTACATACAGTCTCGTTGGTAAAACGTTCAGTGTCCATAAACAGTAGAGATAAGGGGTGAAATTTTTCCGGGCTACAACAACAGTTATCTTTGCAGTACTACACGGTCCACAAACATCAATGCGACCACCGCCTATCTTCGACTTCAACGTGCAATGACCACTCACAGAGCCGGCCGAGATGGCCGAGCGGTTCTAGGCGCTACAGTCTGGAACCGCGCGACCGCTACGGTCGCAGGTTTGAATCCTGCCTCGGGCATGGATGTGTGTAATGTCCGTAGGTTAGTTAGGTTTAAGTAGTTCTGAGTTCTAGGGGACTGATGACCTCAGAAGTTAAGTCCCATAGTGCTCAGAGCCATTTGAACCATTTTTGGAGCACTCACAGACGGCAGGTGGCAGCCCTGGCACTGGAGACTATAAACAGCGGATCGGGGGACGCGGAAAACAGTGCAGACGATGTCGTAACGTGGAAACAGAGCGGTTTATCTGCCGTCTGAAAGGGCAAGGTCTTTGGCTATCGAGCCGAGGGTAGCAGAATCCCCGAGAGGGCTACGTTTGTTGACTGTTGACGTACCGCTTTGTTTAACCCTTCACGTACCAGATGCGGTCCTACAGACCACTAGCGTTTATTGTTACGCTGTTGCTAATGCATAGGGGTGGGTTAGGAGATTGCAGCATTATGTAGTTGTCCTTTCACTTTAATGAGACGTGAACTGTAGTATTACTGCTTCTTTAGTGCTAGCTGAGATTCAGCAGTCAAGTCTTCATCTACTGTTCATGTTACGGACTCTGACTTTGATGATACTGTTTTAAAATGATTTGAAGGACAATTTAGGAAGTGTTATTGGATTAGATAGTGGCAACGAAATTGGAAGTGAATATAATTCAGAATAAGAACAGTGCGAAAGTGAAGACAGATTTGTTTTGCCACCCATACTTACTTACTTTCCGCGTCCGGAACTAGACTTAAAACTTCCAAAAATCAGTAGCCAATATAGCCTTGTCATTTGCCTCCCATAAGTCATTCATTGTGCAGGGCTGGTCTAAATATGGACAGATAAGAAGGTGTTGAGGATTCTGGACAGAACCACACAGACAGAGAGTGTTATCATTCTCTTTTAGGGAACCACATTGCTGCAGGTTTGTCTTCCACTTTGGCATTTCTACCCTTATACGATTTAGGGTTCTCCAGACTGTGTATGATAGGTCTCCGCCAGGCGCCAGTTCTTCTTTTACATCTTTATGGGGGTTTCTCAGGTCGATTTCCCACCTTTTCAAACGATTCTCTGCAGCCGACGCTTCCAGGTCTCGGGTACGTGACAGGAAACTCTTCCTCGAACAAAGCCGTCGGCCAGCAGGCTGGTGTCCGTGTAAAGGGTGACGCATATCCTTTCCTTGCTTGGATTTTTCGGCTTCGGCAGCGATCTCACGTCGTATGTTGGGCGGTGCGATCCCCATGATTAAGTACATCTTGTGCACTGGGGTTGGCCTCAAGCATCCGGTAATAATCCGCGCCATTTCATTCACCGCGACATCAACTTCTCTCGCGTGTGTTGATGCAGACCATACTGGAGCGGTGTATTCCGCGGCTGACACACTGAGCGCAGGGCTGAAGTTCTCAGGACTTTTGGGTTTGCACCGCAGGATCCGCTGGTTAGTTTCCTGATGATGTTGTTTCTAGTTGAGACCTTTTCCCTTGTGGCATTACAATGATGTTTATAGGTCAGTGTGCGATCCAACGTGACACCAAGATATTTGGGCGTTTTACAATGCTCGAGACGTTCACCTCTCCATATTACATTTAATTCACGATTTGCCTCCCTGTTCTTTAAATGGAATGCACAGACCTGCGTCTTGGAAGGGTTCGGCCTTAGGCGGTTTGCCTCATAATACTTGGAGAGAGCTTCCAAGGTACTGGTTAATTTCCCCTCTACATCCTTAAAATTGTTACCTTGGGCTGCAACTGCAGTGTCATCGGCATACATAAATTGGCGCGTGATGTTTGGCACTGGTTGGTCATTTGTATATATATTATACAGAGCTGGGGCGAGGACGCTTCACTGAGGTAGGCTATTCGTCTGATTTCTCCACCTGCTCTTCATGCCCTGGAGACAAACGAAAAATCTCCTATTATGTAGTAAAGTACCTATCAGTGGTGTTAAATGGTAATCTCTTGTCACATTATATACTTTCCTAAGGAGCCTCCGATGGTTTACAGTATCATATGCAGCTGAAAGATGTATGAATGGCACTCCCGTGATCTCTTTCCTCTCAAACCCATCCTCGATATGTTGGGTCAGGTTCAAGACTTGACCGCAGCACGATTTGCCTGGTCGGAAACCCGCCTGCTGTTGTTCCAAGACGCTTTCTATTCAACTTAGCGTCAGACGTTCCAAGATCTTAAAACAGTGACATAAAAGAGACACAGTTCGGAAGTTTTTTGGATCATCAGAGTCCTTTCCTGGGTTCAGGAGTGCAACCACTCGGGCTTTCCTCCACATCTTTGGAATATGGAGCCTTCCTACACATGCGTTTATCAAATCTAGCAGCCACTGTAGGGCATTACTGCCAAAATTTTTAATTTGCTCGACTCTAAGTTCATCGATACCAGGTGCTCTGTTAATCTTCAAGCTGGAAGTGGCTGCAGTAAGTTCTGACATTGTAAATGGTGCCTTGAGGTGATGGTTTTCCTCTGCAGGGTCACGTGCTAATGGTTCCTGGTACTTTCTGCCGTGGGTTTTGCCATTCATAAGGAGTGTAGTGGCGACTTGGTCTGCCGTGACGTTAGTAAATTTATCATTTGACTGTGTGGCGTCACCGTTAAGGTTCTTTAACAGTTTCCAAGCCCGTCTACTGTTCACTTTCATGTCCAGGTTCTCCACGAGGTCACACCATTTGGCTTTGCGGTTCTCAGCTATGACTGACATGAGTTCATCGCCTGCTAGAAGTGTCTCATCATCAAATGGGTCGTTATCGAAGAGCTTCTGGTATCTTTCCAGTAGTGGCTTTGCGTCCTCAGACAGTCCCATATATCCTCACGGTATTGTTTTCTTAGACACCTTCTGAACGAGTTTCACAAAAGAGTCGTACATCTCAGGTTGTGGGGGGATTTTTGTTATTTCTACATCAATGAGCTCTCTAAATTTCTTCCAACTGG
Organism: Schistocerca nitens; assembly: GCF_023898315.1. Lineage (NCBI taxonomy): Eukaryota > Metazoa > Arthropoda > Insecta > Orthoptera > Acrididae > Schistocerca > Schistocerca nitens. Next base: position 492,156,607 of record NC_064622.1, read on the forward strand.
CCTTTTTAAAGTTGAACATTCTTTTGAAAGGAACTTGTTCAGGCTTAACCAATGCATTGACCGTTCAAATTATGGGTGGGTGCTGCGTATGTGGAATTGGCTCCCCAATCAGTTTTCCACATTGGCCAGCGAGTTTCTTGCTAACAAAGATGTTATCGGGATTGTACCCTTTCTTCCATCTGCCACTATTAACGGAGCTTGGCAGTTTCGGGTCATGTATGAGCAGTAGATCGTGTACCTCAGCCCAGGTCTCTAGTTCCACTCCGTTGCTTTTGGTTTCTTTATAGCCCCATGTAGTGCTCTGACAGTTGAAATCACCTGATACAAAATTAAAGTCTTGGTAACTGAAATTTCTAGGCTCAGTGAAGACAAAATCTGATTCTGGGGGTGTGCCACCCATGACATCCTTAAATCAAACAAGTGAACAAAGTGATGAAGACAGAATTCTAGCAATATCTACCAAGAACTCTAAAAAAAATGTATATTTCTCGAAAGTCGGGTGCAACTTCACATGACTATGGAAATGAATGCCTCATTACTGCAATTATTTCATAAACTGTTACCTGTACAAAAAACGTCATTAGGGGTTTCCGTTGAAGTCTTGCGGAACTATTCAGAGTTGTTATTACTAATTGCTTTCGTAAACTTGGCAACTGATTTTTTTTTTCGCACGAGATTAAAATTTTCCAATTTTTATTGTTTTATTTGCGAAAGTCTATTCAAATTTTAAACATAGCACTCTAGAACTATGGCACACCTATCAAGAAGTCTGAAAAAATTGTATTTTTGAAAATCAGGTGCCAACTTCACCCGACTCTTACTGGTTGGACGCACACGCGAGAATTTCTGCAGCAACGGGCCGGGCTTCGTTCAGAAAATCCGTGGCTTTTCCCGTGGGTTTCTGTTGACAGCAAGCTGTAGTTGTTTTCAGTACGGCTAAACCGTGTACCATACAACACATAGAAAAACCTGTAAAATTTTACCGCAGGAAACCTCGTTTCTACGATTCTGTGCCTCAGTTCGATAAAAACGGAAAATTTGTAGGATCACTTCGTTCTCCATCTGTCTATCGGTGTGCGTGTCTGACCGACTGTTAAAAGCCCTTTTCCTCGGGAATTTGAAGATGTACCAAGCTGAAATTTACGTCACGCACTAAGGTCCACGGTCCCTTGGCGATGTAAGAAACTGAAGCCGATGCAATCCAAAGATACTACCATTTACGTCACATATTTTGATATTCGCATACTCATCAAAAGATACAGAGTATTTCCCGTTGACTTAGAAATGAAATTTGTCAGGAAGCAAGGTCTCACAGTGCAACCAAAGAGAAAAAATATGAACATTTGTAGTTTGTAATTATATCATACGATTTTTTTTTATTTTTATTTTTTTTCAGACAGTCTATCTGTCCGTCCGTCCGTTGAGACCCTTTTATCTCAGGTATGGATGGACGTACCAAATTGAAATTTATGTCTTATGCTGAGGTCTATGGTTTCTTGTACGTATAATAAACGTTAGCTTCTTAGTCAAAGCAATAAGAACATATGTCCATTTGTGTCATTTAATTGACAGTAGCAAACTCACTCATCATAACATATAGGCTACCTGCGTTGACCTAGAATTATGAAATTGAGCAAGAAGCAAGGTGTCACAGTACAAGTAACGAAAAATAAATTAGAAAATTTTTTAGTTACATCATACCAAGAAATATTTCTTTTCTAATTTGTTATCAGGCGTGAAACTTGAAATAAACATTTTCGAAAGTCTTGGAATCCCTGGCACCGATATCTTGCAAATAGCATTGTAGATAAAAGACAAAACTATTCGAGGTTCTCGATTCCCGGAATTGACGAACTGTCCGTATATCTACACATCAAAAAAGTTTTGCATCACCCCAGTTCCCAGAACTCCTCAAGGTAGACGTTGACTGTGCGTATTGGATCACAGGCACAGTCCCTTTGACTGTTCAGAGATGTCACTAAACCCCCCCCCCCCCCCAAAGATGTAAACAACCATGCATGAGCAGCGCCTATTACACGGGTGGGGGGGAGGGGGGTGGTTCCGACAGCCGATTAGTTCCAGTTTTTCCACCAGCATGGAGGTACACGGCTCGTGTTGCAAGTAGTTCAACAATGCATAGACGTTCAATACCGCGGCTCGATCGCGTCCGCATTGTTACTTTGTGCCAGGAAGGGCTCTCAACAAGGGAAGTGTCCTGGCATCTCGGAGTGAAAGAAAGCGATGTTCGGACATGGAGATGCAGAGAGACAGGAACTTTCGATAACATGCCTCGTTCAGGCCGCCAAAGGGCTACTACTGTAATGGATGACCGCTACCTACGGATTATGGCTCGGGGAGTACCAGACAGCAACGACACCATGTTGAATAATGCTTTTCGTGCAGCCACAGGACGTCGTGTTACGACCCAAACTGTGCGCAATAGGCTGCATGATGCGTGACTTCACTCACGACGTCCATGGCGAGGTCTATCTTTGTAACCAAGAAACCACGCAGCGCGGCACAGATGGGCTCAACAACATGCCGAATGGACCGCTCAGGATTGGCATCATGTTCTCTTCACCGATAAGTGTACCATATGCTTTCAACCAGACAACCGTCGGAGATGTGTTTGGAGGCAACCGGGTCTTAGACACACTCTCCAGCGAGTGCAGTAAGGTGGAGGTTCCCTGCTGTCTTTGGGTGGCATTATGTGGGGTCGACGTACTCCGCTGGTGGTCATGGAAGGCGCCGTAACGGCAGTACGATACGTGAAAGCCATCCTCCGACCGTTAGTGCACCCGTGTTGGCAGCATATTGGCGAGGCATTCGTCTTCATCGACGACAATTCGCGCCATCGTACACATCTTGTGAATGTCTTCCTCCAGGATAACGACATCGCTCGACTAGAGTGACTAGTATGTTCTCCAGAAATGAACCCTATCGAACATTCCTGGGATAGATTGAAAAGGGCTGTTCATGGACGACGTGACCCACCAACCACTCTGAGGGGTCTACACCGAATCGCCGTTGAGGAATAGTACAATCTGAACCAACAGTGCCGTGATGAACTTGTGTACAGTAGGGCACTACGAATACAAGCATGTATCAGTGCAAGAGGACGTGCTACTGGCTGTTAGAGGTAGAGCAATCTGGACCACCACCTCTGAAGGTGTCGCTTTACGGTGGTACAACATGCAATGTGTGGTTTTCATGAGCAGTAGAAAGAGCGGAAGTGATGTATATGTTGATCTCTATTTCAGTTTTATACACATGTTCCGGAAGTCTCGGAACCGAGGTGACGCAAAACTTTTTTTGATGTGTGTATAAGTATGTTTGCGCGTCAACCTCCGTGCGCGAGTCCTACTGGCACCTGGCCAATGTTTTGGAAGATCAGCCAGGAACATTAGACGAAGAAAAATATGAGAAAACAGTACGTACAGAGAGACGGTTGGAGCTCTTCTAGGCGATATTCCATCTTTGGACTAAAGTGTGATAAAAACTTAGGTACAGAATTTGACATCAAGTTTCAGAAAAGAGTTCCGAATTGTCGAGGCCTCAGAAAAATGCCAATGATGTTTACGGCATTCGACGCCCCACATATTAGCCACCATGCAGCCACAATACTGACTGCTAATGCCAACCGGGGGTGGGTCTAGAGTTATCCAATGGTTAGCATAGCACGAGACTACGGAGCATAGTTGAACTGCTTGGTCGACGAGTAACTCACAGCAGTGCTACAGTGCTAATGTACAGTAGAGCAATGGTGACGCCAAATACAGCAAACGTTGCTTTAGACCTACAACATCAGCTGCTGAAGTCGACATTTCGTCACAAAGGAATCCAGCGAATTTCACAGAGTGAGAAAGAAGTGGCAAATGAATTTACGGTTTCTGCAGGATGAATCAGCGGAATGTGATGTGTCGTGTACGCTCGACTATGCGAACAACGTACATCAGGAGTACGATGATGACGTTACGTGCATAACAGCTGAAAGTGATAGTGAAACGGGTGTCGAGCCATGTAATTCATCATCCTTGTCGGATAGGAAGCCAAAAATCCGGTCTCAAATGATATAAAGGGCAGTCGTTGCCCAAGGAGCAGGCACTAAACATAATTACTTACATGAAAGGCCATCCGTGGCACAGTAAAATAATAGTAAATAAATTTAAAAAAATAAAAAATAAATGAATAGATCTTGAATAAGTTCAAATGCTTCAAATGGCTCTAAGCACTATGGGACAACATCTGAGGTCATCAGTCCCCTAGACTTAGAACTACTTAAACCTAACTAACCTAAGGACATCACACACATCCATGCGCGAGGCAGGATTCGAACCTGCAACCGTAGCAGCAGCACGGTTCCGGACTGTAGCGCCTGGAACGGCTCTTGAATAAGTCCGCTGCAAAATAACCGCGTAGCGCATAAGGATATTCGAGGGAGGACAAGGCGCGCTTGTTACAATATCTGGTGTTTGCGCATTTCAAGGATGCTCGATACAGTTCACAGGATGTGCATAATAGTGAGCTACTAACTTAAGCATATTAAATTGCGCGAGACATAGATTATAGTGATTTCAAAGGAAGCAGCGGATGGTTGCATAACTTCAAATGGTGCTGCACGAAATTTCAAGCAATGTCACAACTTGACGATGCTCTGCAAACTGCAGAATAGGCTCGATGACATAAACAAACTTATCCCATCGTTCAGTAAGGAACTTGTTTTCAACACAGACCACTCGCGATTTGAAGAGGAAATGCGTATGAAAGGACCCTGGAAATGGTACTGAGAGTTTTATCGAGATCAGCTAACATCAACCCCTTCACGCATTCGTGAATAATCATGGTGACTGTTAATCTGGATTTTAAATTGACTGGAAAGTTATTTATTTTGCTGCGAGAAGTTGTAAATGCCCTGCCCCCTACGATGCTTTCTCGTGTGCGTGATCTTGAAGGGCAGTAGGGAATATTGTCATAGCAAGCAAGAGTGGGAAAATGGGCATAATAAAACTATAGGCATGGAAAGAGGATTGTTTTTGGCCAATAGCTGGTCGAAATAACTTCTTCGCTTGATTCCTGGACTGAGTATAAACATCATACTCCTTTAGAGCAAACCATCGCTCTTGAAAAGTGTGTGACGTTGCAGTTCACACCGCCTTGAACCATTGAACAAATTCAGCCTCTGGATGTGTGTTTCTTCCGTGCGCACAAAACGTATTAGCGCCCTATCTGCAGCTAAGCCGTGAAGATTAGCCAGTTTCACATGGAACTCCACGTAGTTTCGCATTCATTTGCTTGGCGTCACGTTCCAGCAGTCCTCGTCACCCCAGTATGGTTCTATATGCATTCTTTAAGAGTTTGTAACTCCCGATGAGTTGGCCTTCGATCTTGATGGTGCGAACATTTGTGATGACAGTGGCGCGCCGGTTTTCATTCGGTGTTCATGGTGCAGGTTAATTCAAGTGGCTCTCAGTACTATGGGACTTAACATCTGAGGTCATCAGTCCCCTAGACTTGGAACTACTTAAACCTAACTAACCTAAGAACATCATACACATCCATGCCCGAGGCAGGATTCGAACCTGCGACCGTAGCACCAGCGCGGTTCCGGACTGAAGCGCGTAGAACCGCTCGGCCACCGCGGCCGGCAAGGTGCAGGTTAATTGTTTGTTTTGAATATTTCTTGAATATCGACGATGTCCATTTCGTGAAGTGTAATACATACATACGATTGAAGGTTGATCTCTGCATCTCATGGACTCATTTCCTGTCGCCTTCCTGATGCAGATGGTGAGTCTTTAGCAGCCATTATTTTTCGTGTCGCAGTTGTTAACTCAATACTTTCATATGAGCCTCACTGAAGGTTGAACTTCCGACCTCGCACCGATTGGGTGTCTTGTCGGAGAAGCTCCTACGATTCAGAAAACACACCCGTAGTACGTGGCCAGTCATTCGCGCCTTCCTTGCACTGCCCGCTTCCTGTTGGACTCATCCCTGCTGACTCTGCCGGCCTGAGTGGCCGAGCGGTTCTAGGCGCTACAGTCTGGAACCGCGCGACCGGTACGGTAGCAGGTGAGAATCCTGCCTCGGGCATGGATGTGTGTGATGTCCTTAGGTTAGTTAGGTTTAAGTAGTTCTAAGTTCTAGGGAACTAATGACCTCAGCAGTTAAGTACCATAGTGCACAGAGCCATTTGAACCATTTGAAGCTGCTAACTCCGCAGGCAACAGTAAGGAACGGTCGCCCGCAGGCGGGCAAATATGGCAAGATGCACGGCTCTGCTGCCATGTAAACAAGATTTCCTGCACTAATTTTTGAGACACCAGCTAGCTCAGATGTGTCATCGAGGAACATCAAACTGAAGAATGAGAATAATTGAAGGTTTCCTAGTCAGTGTTTCTGCTTGACAACCTTTGTTACGTTGGAGAAGTAGTCAATCATGCAAAAGCTGGAGGGAAACTTTTTTCCCATTACGGTGTAAATGGCACAACCCTCGAGTCAGAATTATGACATGCGTTGTGAGATGATCCGCTGTGAAAGAGAGAAGGGGAATACAGAAGTAGTGAGTTTTCGAAGTGTAGCTTTTCCGTAGAGCACATGTCGGCCGAAAGAATAGGTAATTTTATCTCTTTTGTGTAGTGGAAGGAGCCCTTGTTCTATATAGAGGCGATAAGTGACAGATAAGTAGAGAATATCGCATAACCTTAATGTAGTATGGAAGAGTAGAAACATTTTGTTTAGACTGAAGATACGAGGCTTATTATTTGTTTATTATTTATCGTATAGAACTCTAAGAAAGTATCACTCTACAAAACTCCCCATACACAGTAACAAACTTCCAAATTCTCCGACAAGATAAAAATCATTTAGTTCCAGAATTCTTTACTGACCCATAAAATATCGCTGTCGGACATTCGATCAGCAGCTTTAGTTACAGCTTCCTGGATGTCACTCCACTTTCCGCGGTATCTACTCTTTGAGTCTCTATACCTTCTACACTCTGATGAATGATACTTCTGTACACGATCCTTCATAGAAATGAAGCCACCCGATACAACACTCAAATTTTGCTCGAAGGCGAGCGTTCACAGTGACACGAACTATCAAAATTTATCGAGAATTCAGCCGTATCCAGCGGTTAAATATCCACAGGCCTTCGGACTAGTACTCCTCAAAACCGCTGTCAAGTGGTCACACCCCTAGGTCACAAAGGCTTAGGAACAAATTTTCGTGGATATTTAACTACTTGATGCAGCTAGACTCGAACTTTTCCGGTATCGTTCTGTTACATGCAATATAACAATGCATGTATCAGTTGGCAGGCTGAAGCTTGGAACTGGATCACGGGGCATGCAGCTCTCGCAACACCACTGACGTTTGCAGTCCCATACACAGTTTCAATTTGTCATGAAGCTCAACGGGATATATGAAAACAGCGCCCAGTGTGAAATATGCACCCACAGAGAAGTGGGAAACGTGAAGCCAGTATTGTTGGCAGCTGTCTGCTCATCAAGTCGCGGCCTTCCAGCACAGTCCTCGTCCACCGGAAACGCTCCGTGTGTCCTCAGGCAGTGAGGTGCTGTTCCGCTCTGGCCGAGCCGCGTCGCTGCCGCCGTCGCAGTGACCAAACAACGTAAACTTCCTACTTCCGGAAGAACAGCGTCACGAAAAGTTGACTTAACGTTATACGGTATACCCCCTTACGTAGGCACGTTACACTCGTATAGTTGTTTTAACAAGTTTGTTTGTGTGGCCATCCTCCGCAGCAAGCATATAAATACTTGTTTTGTAAAAGGCAGTTTTATTTACAAACCAAGATGTTTTAACACTTAACCCTGCTTTCCCGTGCTAACGTGAAAAGCTACCTTAAAAATGTGTTTGTTTATACAACAATTACTGTATGAACCATGATAAACAGTTTTATACTTCTGAAATATCTTGCACTTGACAGTAAAGATTATTGCATGCAGAATTGCATAGGGTGAAGAAAAATTCGCCCACTCGGACTTCGCAGAGCGATTCCTGACATACCGGCCATACAAAAATGTCTGTCACAAAATTGAGTCCTGTGCATATTTCGGGCAGTAAATGGACGTTAACGATTGGAAATCTGTCAACACCGTAGTCATATGTTCGGTTACTATGTCAACAACCAAAAAAGTGCTGTGCAGTTAGTTAATGACTAGCGTTACGGGTTAGCATGCAGGAGGTCGAATGTTCGATTCTCGGGCAATGGTTATTTGTTTTTATTTGTTAAAATCAGTCTGCCTGGTACTATATCTGGCGTCTTAATCGTCATATAGCTATTACAGTCAGTCTCCTACAAAATATTTGCAGTTACGTAGTACGAACACAGAAATGGCAGTACAATCGTTTTCATTGGTCAGCTTTTAAAGAAGCCTTTTCCAAGTCGTGGACGCGAATTTCTTCGCGTCACTGTATCTATTAGATATCAAACGTGTATTGTTCAAAAAAATGTTCAGTGGGTGTGAAATCTTATGGGACTTAACTGCTAAGGTCATCAGTCCATAAGCTTACACACTATTTAACCTAAATTATCCTAATGACAAACACACACACCCATGCCCGAGGGAGGACTCGAACCTCCGCCGGGACCAGCCGCACAGCAAACCTGTTTTCTATGTACCCTCCCAGAATGGGTCCGTCGAAATTATTTGCTAAGCACGTTGCTAGCCCTACTGGTGACATAAGGCCCTAACGAAATTTAATGGAGTTGAAAGTGACAAGAACAGTAGTTCGTAGTAACCGATGGAACCACTGGGGAACGGTACACACAAATTTGGAATCTAGTAGATGCAATGGTGCGAAACAATTCACATCCACGACGTGCAGGGGGTTTCTTTAAAAGCAGATCAAAGAAAAACATTGTATTTACAGTTCGGTGTTCGTAGTAAGTAACTGCAAATTTTTTATAGAAGACTCACTGTATTCGCTATATAACGATTAAGACGCCACGTATCGCGTCACACAAACTACTTTTAGCAAATAGAAACAACTAAACCTCAAACCTGAATCGAACCTTCGATCTCCTGCATCCTAACCCACAAGCTCTATCCACTGCACCAACTGCAGAGCACTATTGCCGTCTCGTGAGAGTGGTAGTTACCGTACAAGTGATTACAGCGCTGCCAGAGTGAGAATCTTTAACTACAATTCACTCCCCGAAATATGCACAGGACAAATTTTGTGAGAGACGTTTTTGTATTGCTAGTATGTGAGGAATCTGGCTGCGACGTCCGAGTGCCTGAATTTCTTTTGACCCTCTTTGAGTCAAATGAAAACCGAACACCCATATACAGGCTGATCCATTGATCGGGACCGGGCCAAATATCTCATGAAATAAGCGTCGAACGAAAAAACTACAAAGAACGAAACTTGTCTAGCTTGAAGGGGGAAACCAGATTGCGCTATGGTTGGCCCGCTAGATGGCGCTACCATGGGTCAAACGGATATCAACTGCGTTTTTTTTAATAGGAATCCCCATTTTTTATTACATATTCGTGTAGTACGTAAAGAAATATGAATGTTTTAGTTGAACCGATTTTTTCGCTTTGTAATAGATGGAGCTGTAATAGTCACAAACGTATAAGTACGTGGTATCACGTAACAGTCCGCCAGTGCGGACGGTATTTGGTTCGTGATACATTACCCGTGTTAAAATGGACCGTTTACCAATTGCGGCAAAGATCGATATCGTGTTGATGTATGGCTATCGTGACCAAAATGCCCAACGGGCGTGTGGTATGTATGCTGCTCGGTGTCCTGGACGACATCATCCAAGTGTCCGGACCGTTCGCCGGATAGTTACGTTATTTAAGGAAACAGGAAGTGTTCAGCCACATGTGAAACGTCAACCAAGACCTGCAACAAATGATGATGCCCAAGTAGGTGTTTTAGCTGCTGACAAATTGCGCGAGAATCGGGAATCTCAAAAACGTCGGTGTTGAGAATGCTACAACATCAATTGCACCCGTACCATATTTCTATGCACCAGGAATTGCATGGCGACGAATTTGAACGTCGTGTACAGTTCTGCCACTGGGCACAAGAGAGATTTCGGGACGATGGCAGATTTTTTGCACGCGTTCTATTTAGCGACGAAGCGCCATATACCAACAGCGGTAACGTAAACTGGCATAATATGCACTTTTGGGCAACGGAAAATCCACAATGGCTGCGACAAGTAGAATATCAACGACCTTGGCGGGTTAATGTATGGTGCGGCATTATGGGAGGATGGATAATTGTCTCCCACTTTATCGATGGCAATCTAAATGCTGCAATGTATGCTGATTTCCTACGTAATGTTCTACCTATGTTACTACAAGATGGTTCACTGCATGACAGAATGGCGATGTACTTTCAACATGATGGATGTCCGGCACATAGCTCGCGTGCGGTTGAAGCGGTATTGAATAGCACGTTTCATGACAGGTGGATTTGTCGTCGAAGCACCATACCATGGCCCGCGCGTTCACCGGATCTGACGTACACGATTTCTTTCTGTGGGGAAAGTCGAAGGATATTTGCTATCGTGATCCACCGACAACACCTGACAACATGCGTCAGCGCATTGTCGATGCATGTGCGAACATTACGGAAGGCGAACTACTCGCTGTTGAGAGGAATGCCGTTACACGTATTGCCAAATGCATTGAGGTTGACGGACATCATTTCGAGCATTTATTGGATTAATGTGGTATTTACAGGTATTCACGCTGTAACAGCATGCGTTCTCAGATATGATAAGTTCACAAAGGTACATGTATCACACTGGAACAATTGAAATAAAATGTTCAAACATACCTACGTTCTGTATTTTAATTTAAAAAACCTACCTGTTACTAATTGTTCGTCTAAAATTGTGAGCCATATGTTTGTGACTGTTACAGCGCCATCTATCACAAAGCGAAAAATGTGGTCCAACTAAAACATTGATATTTCTTGACGAACTACACGAATATGTAATAAAAATGGGGGTTTCTATTTTTAAAAAACGCAATTGATATCCGTTTGACCTATGGCGGCGCCAACCAGCGGGCCAACCATAGCCCCATCTGGTTTCCCCCTTCAAGCTAGGCGAGTTTCGTTCTTTGTAGTTTTCTCGTTTGACGCGTATTTCGTGAGATATTTGGCCCGGTCACGATCAATGGTTCCATTCAGAAGTAATCACCACAACGTGTTAAGGCATTTATCCCACTGGGAGAAGAGATTACCAATTCCCGTTTCGTAGAACGCAGTTGGCCGCTGACAGATCCACAACCACTCGCAATCTCTCATTTCCTCTTCCGATTGGAACCGAAGACCATGCATGTCTTTCTTCAGGTCGCCAGAGATATGAATATCACAAGGTCAAAGATTCGGGCTGTATGGAGGGTGCTGCAATGATTCTCAACCAAATAGCCGAAGGGTAGCCTTCGGTCTAATGACAGTGTGAGGGCGCGCGTTATCGTACAAGAAGATGCCTCCTCTGCTCGTCGAGTTCCTCGAGCGTGGAAGCGTAATCAGTGCGCGGCGCATGAAGACACCTTAGAGAAGCTGTGAAACGCGGTAAAGCCAAAACGCCGAGGAATGCTGTCGAACGGAATCGTCCTGTATTGCACGAAGATGCCCGCCTCCACACTGCCAGTCTGACGAAGGTTATGCTTCAGGGATTTGGATGGGACATGGTGCAACGTTCTCCATACAACTCGGGTCACTCACTGTGTGATTTTCACATCTTTTGCGACTTGAAGAATGACATGCGTGGACGTCCGTTTCAGTCGCTAGAGGGAGTGCGAGAGCAGGAGCGATTGTGGATCCGTTAGCGGCCGACCGTCTTCTACGGAAATGGAATTGACCGTCTCGTCTTCCAGTGAGATAAATGTCTTAACGCATGTGGCTATTTATTTTGAATGGAATCATTCAATGGCCCTCATAATTACATAGCAAATTGTTTTCGTGTTGCGTCATCACACATAATTCTTTGGGAGTGGTAGGACGGTATCGTTGTAGGAGGCTAAAAAATCAACAATGTTTGGCATGCATATGACACTTCGATATCAGCAACAGAAGATCATCAACTGCAGACAGTGACCTGAAGGTTGGCCCAACGAAGCAGAGATATTGGTCTTCAAATTAACGTTACAAAGATCAAAGTGGTGACTGCAGATCGTCCTGACAATAGTAGACCTGACATCACAAGAATTGCTGGCTACGAGGTCGTCGGTCTCTTCGAGTATTTGAGATCTGTTGTCACTGATACTGGAGGTTGCGAGCCTGAGATCCGGAGACCGTTTCGATTGCGAGAAATTCTACAGTAAAACTTGCTCGCGTTTGTACGGCAGCTCCATCATTGCCCGAGACAGAGCTCACCCTTGTCTGAGCTCAAATCCTGCCTGTCGCGACCTATGCAGGAGAAACTTGGACACCGAAGACGGCGGACCGTCGCAGCATTGATGATCTGGAAATGTGGTGCTATAAAATATTACTGCGAATACCATGGACAGCACATCGATCTACTGAATAGATACTAAAGGAGCTATGCACCAGAAGAAGACTCTGAACTCTTGTCAGCCAAAATCAGTTGAAATATTTTGGTCACATTGCCAGAAGGCAAGAGACAATGCCACAGAGGGAAAACTCGATACCGAAGACCTAGAGGATGTGCACCATTACGATGGACAGACGAGAATAGGCCTTTAAAGAAGATGGGCTTTCAGCAAGCAAGTTACCATCCCCAAGAGCTTCGTGGAGGCAGGTCGAAATTGGGCTTACGACGGCCGGCCGGTGTGGCCGAGCGGTTATAGGCGCTTCAGTCTGGAACCGCGCGACCGCTACGGTCGCAGGTTCGAATCCTGCCTCGGGCATGGATGTGTGTGATGTCCTTAAGTTAGTTAGGTTTAAGCAGTTCTAAGTTCTACGGGACTGATGACCTCAGATATTATCCCATAGTGCTCAGAGCCATTTCAACCATTTGAGCTTACCCCGTGATGCCACTACATTGTCAACTAATAATTGTGCTGCGTCACGCCTAATTCACTTCCTCAAGCAGAAGTGGGTGAGCTACACATTTGAAATGAAACCGTTATAAATCGCAAACGGTACATTTTCGGACATGGGTTCCTATCCAAAATATGATGTACTCCCACAGCTTTACAAGTCCTTGAAGTTCGTCTGAAATTTCCGAAAACTCTGTATACGTATACAATCCTACCTTGTAGTTAGAATGCGACCGGCCTTACCATGTGGGGTGCATCGGTTTTTGTCCGATCAACGTAGGATCCAGATGGGGTTTGGATGGGTGGCCGCCTGGGAACAGGACGTGCCGTCCAATTGAAAGACTTGCACCATATGACATTGTTAAGTTAGCGTGGCAAGCTTCTTGCGCACTTTACAACTTCCATATGGTGATCCAAGGGTATGGGATATATTTTATTTCGTATGTCTTTGAAGTATACTTCGTCAAGTATAATGAAAACGATTTTCAAATTCCGTGTTTGTTATATGTTTTTGATGTTTTCTATTGTAGTTTCCGAAAATTCGGTGAAAATCTGGTCATAGGTAAAAATTATGTGGTTGCTTACGAAAGATGGTTCAAATGGCTCTGAGCACTACGGGACTCAACTGCTGTGGTCATTAGTCCCCTAGAACTTAGAACTGTTTAAACCTAACTAACCTAAGGACATCACACACATCCATGCCCGAGGCAGGATTCGAACCTGCGACCGTAGCAGTCGCACGGTTCCGGACTGCGCGCCTAGAACCGCGAGACCACCGCGGCCGGCGCTTACGAAAGAAAATAAAATAAGTTGGATCACTTCTGACTGTGAAAAACCACGTCCGGATGGCCAGACGCGTTAAACCGCCGTTTCCGGGATACGGGAAGCCGAGCCTGCCCCGGATTGAATCCGTGAAATGTTGGGAATGGTGACTGGCTTACTGGAAGCCCATCCCTGTCATGGTCTTAGTCTGGTCTATCCACCATATGGTTCAAGTCCTCTGCGTCTTCGGGCGTCGAGTTTTCCCTCTGTGATTGTCCTTTCCATTGCCTCTTGCTTTCTGGCAATGTGACCAAAATATTTCAAGTGATTTTCGTTGACAAGAATTGACAGTTTTCTTCTGATGCATAGCTGCTTCTTATTCGATCCAGTAGTTCGATGTATTGTCCGTGGTATTCGAAGTAATATTTTACAGCACCACATTTCCAGATCATCAATGCTGCGACGATCCGCCGTTTCCATCGTCCACGTTTCTGCTGCATAGGTCGAGACAGGCATGCTTGAAGTTCGGACAAGGGTGACCTTTGTCTTGGGCAGAGATGGAGGTGTCCTTCCAGATGCGAGCAAGTTTTGCTGCAGAATTTCTCGCAATCGAAACGTGTCTAAGACCTCAGGATCGCAAATCTCGAGTATCAGTGACAACAGATCCTAAATACTCGAAGAGGCCGTCGAACTCGTTGCCAATAGGTCTAATGTTGTCACGGCGATCTGCAATTATCACTCTGGTCTTTGCATTGTTGATCTGAAGACCATATTCTCTGCTTCGTCCGGTCAACATTCACATGCTGGTTTGAAGTTGATGTTCATCTGCTGCATTTTCAGAATGTCATGTGAATGTCTAAAACTGTTAATTTTTCAGCCGCCTACAACGATGCCGTCCTAGCAGTCTGCAAGAACTGGGTGTGACGACGAAAGACTAAAATAGTTTGCTTTGCAATTATGAGGGGCAGTGAAATCATAACCGAACACCCGCCACAACGGGACCATGAAACAACGACGCGAGTTGATGAGCTGGCCAGACTGGATGTGGTTATCTGGCGGTTTGCCACATCCAACTTCATCTACATCTACTTCTGCATCTACACACACACACACACACACTCAGCAGGTTACCTAATGGTGAATGGGGAAGTGTATCTTGTACAACTACTATTCATTTCCTTTCTTGTTCCTCTCGCGAACAGAGAGAGGGAAAAAGAAATGTCTGTAAGCTCCAAGAGTTCTAATTTCTCTCAGTTTATCTTCGCGGTCCTTACGCGAAATGTAGTTGGCGACAGTGGAATCCCTCTGCAATCAGCGTCAAATGTTGGCTGTCTAAATTTTCTCAGTTGTACCCTGGAGCGTCGTCTTCCCTCCAGATATTCCCGAGTATTCTCCGCAATACCTGCATGTTGGTGGAACGTGCCGGAAGCAGATCTAGAAACACGCCAGTGAATTGCTTCCTTTGGGGATCGCAAACACTGGAGTAGTACTCATGAATTGGGTCGCAGTTGTGTTCTATACACATCTTTCTCTTCAGATGAACTACTCTTCCCAAAAATTCTCTCAATAAACCGTAGTCTTCCCTACTGTCGTCTTTATGTGCTCGTTTATTTTCATATCCCTTAGCAGCGTTACACCTAGATATTTAATCGACGTTAGTGCGTGAAGCAGCACACAGCTAACGTTGTGTTACAGAGTTACAGGATTGTTTTTCCTACTCATCCGAATTAATTTACATTTCTCTACATTTAGAGCAAGCTGCCATTCATTACGCCAAAATTTCTGACCAAGTCGTGTTGTATCCTCCTACAGTTACTCAATGACCACACCTTCGCCCACCCAAAAGCGTCGTCAGCAAACAGCCGAAGTCCGTAAGATCATTGACTTATATAGGGGAGAACATTGGTCCTACCACACTTTGATGGGACACTCCTGAAGATACCGGTGTCCATGATGAACACTGAACGTCGAGGACAATGTATTGGATTCTATTACTTAAGAAGAAGCCGAGTTACTCACACATTTGGGAACCTATTTCCTGTGCTAGCACCATCGTTAAAAGTCTGCAGTGGAGCACCGTGTAAAACGCTTTTCCGAAATCTAGGAATATGAAATCTATCTTTTGTCCTTCTTTCGTGGTTAGCAAGATACCATGCAAGAAAAGGGCAAACTGAGTTTCACACCAGCGATGTTTTCTAAACTAGGTGAATACCAGACTCTTAGCCACATCTTGCGTCAGATACGTGCTACGCAAACATTTAAAAAAGACAGTAAAGAAAAGTTCTCGCACGTCAACATAGATGTAGCAGACAGATGGGGTACGTAGACTCCGCCCCAGACGGAAAGGTATCTTCAGGAGCAACCGGCCACCTCCTACAACCAACACTGCCAGAGCCCTAACAAGAGTGACGACTCTGTAGCCGACAAGACAACAGGCAAAAGAAGAAGACATCCGATTGTAAAGATTTTGATATTACACAGCTCTTCTCCAGCACATCACCCAAGGGGCCTCAGTTCTGCTACGTGACGAGGAAGTAGCTGAGATCGGACAAGAAGATTAGTGGACCTTTCATCGACCGTTTCCGGGCGCAAGTTTCAATGGGCGTAGTTCACAGGACACAGTGAAGGTTTAGAACCCGTCTGGCTTGCCTCCTTCCGTTAATAAGCTAACACGGTCTGCTCCTTGTCGAGATTGGAGATATGCTGGACACATGACTCTCATCATTTTATTAAACACTGATTACCTGAATTGATTCTGAGTACTGTATTTGATAAAAGTTCTAGGGTTGTCCGTCTGAACCTATGTCGCCTCAGCTAAGAGAATTCGTGGGAACTTTGCAGTTCGTATCCCCAGGATTTTGGGAACGGCCGTAGAACACAACAGTAGGAATAATGGGGCAGTCCGCTCGCCACTCAGGGGATTAAGTCCCTGGCTTATAAGGGCGGTAGGGTCACTCGAGTGAGGCGTGTGGGGTCTCGTCTTATTCAAGGACGAGATTTTCGGTTTTGTGGCGTACGGCACAGCCCGGTGCGCTCCTAGCGCACCGGTTTGACTCTTTGATAACATCTGGAGAGAACTCACTATTCTTGAAAGGGTCAGGACTGTTGCAGTGGGAACGGCACTTGGTTACTTTCCCGTCGCGTTCGCTTGGCGTGCTGGAAATTTGTGAGTTGTACAAACAATGTTCTGATTAGGCTATCGCCTATTGACGTCAGTCGGGAATATTCGCAACAAACTTTGAAAGGAAAGTGTGCCCTGATTGGTCCTCTCCTTGCCGTATTCCGTGGTGCGAAGTTATTGAACACTGCAGTTTCACGCATTTGGATAGAAGTAAATAGCATTTTACCTGGATTGTTGCAGTGCAGCAGGGAGACGTGATAGAAACATTCTTCGTTCGGTCGCCTTTGAGGCGACTTCACTTCCTGGATCCTCGACGGGGCGATCATTTTCGTGCCCTGCGTTGGGACGTCATGTCGACGAGTTGGCGCGACACGAGGATCCGGCCTAGAGCAGGTCTCGTGTTGACGCACATTGTCACGGCCATCGAGACGACGGAAGACTAGCGTGCAGAATGTGCAGCACCGCCTCTTTAGGTGAGTGTTCACTGATTTATAAGGCTGGACAGACGCCATAGTGCCATTACATTCCAGTTATTAAAATTTATTCATCGAGGGAATATGCAGCTTGAAATCATTATCCTTCCCTGGACTGTGCTGATTAATTGTCTATCGCGTTAGACTGGTACTGCCAATCTGTTGAATTTGTTGTGTACGAAGACACAATAAGTAATAAGTTTATTTTTTATTTCTTTATATACTGCGAAAGGGCCATTTTTCGTTCTTTGTTCTTTTTCTCCAGTACGCTTTCATCTGTTCACTACGTTCTTCTTTTTGTCTTCAGACCATTTTGAGCCAGTCTTTTTAGCTATCCTGCTTTGGAATCCTTCCATTTTGTCTGTTGGCTATATCTTCTGTGTTTATATTTTTTGTTTGTAAACCCGTTTTTACTTCGTTGACCCAGCTTGTTGTGGACTTCTTAACCCACAAATATTTGCAAATCCTATTTGTTAATCTACCGTCTTGAATTCAAAATAAATGTCCAATTAACATGAGCCTTTTTCTTCTCATTACGTCTGAAATAGTTTCTACATTTCGGTATATTTCATCTTTGCTTCGTAATTTTCAACCCTCTGCTGTGTTTCGTGGTCCTAATACTTTCCTTATAATTCGCCTTTCTAGTACTTCTTATTTTTATAAATTATAGTTTAATGCCAGGCATTCGGATGCATATAGGCATTCTGACTTCACTAATGTGTTCTAGTGGCTTATTTTTGCATTTTCGATAGGCATTTTTTATCGTATAGGTCTTTATTGATAATATATGATTTACCCATTTTATGCAACCTTTCACCTATTGCATATTTTTCCAAAGCATTTTCTTGGATTATATCCCCTAGATATTTGAATAAATTGCAATTTATTTTGATTTGAATTTTATTTAAGGCAGGTAGTGTTGTTTTTGTCTGATTTTCACTATCAATTGTTTTTAAGATATAGTTATTAATTGGTTTGTATCAATTCCCCACCTTAGTATTTCGTGTTAGGGCCACATTTCATATAGTGTATTCCAATGCGTTACGTGCATTGGAATCAAGATAGTCTCTGGCTGCGGTAACAATTTCTATAAAAAAAATAATGCTTTTAAAATTAGTTCCGACTATTGACGTTTGGCTGACCGGAGGGGGACGTGACGGGGTTGCCTAGGTGACGGGAATGACGAGACGGTTTTCCTTACCACGCCACCAGCTGTTCGGCTGGAAAAGCGCCCCTGTTGCCACACAATGAGCAAACAGTATCACGTGGCGACACGCGTTAGATGTATCAACGTTTGTCAGCTGTCGTATTAAAGTCGTATTTCTGGCACTGAAGTGTTCTGTAGTCGTCAGGCGTCGTGAACAAGTGTTTTTGTGTTGGCGTTGCATTAATGACAAAAGTGCAGTACATCTTAATACGAGATTTGCAGCAGAAGTGTCGTCCAAGAACGAGTTGACCGATTGGGAAGATAAAGTACTGCTGCAAAATATTTCTCGGAATTCGACAATAGCCATACCACTCTCTTATCTTAGCGGCGCGGTCTAGGCGTCTTGTCACGGTCCGCGTGGCTCCCCCCCCCTCCCCCCCCCGTCGGATGTTCGAGTCATCCCTCGGGCATGGGTGTGTGTGTACCATCCTTAGCGTAAGTTAGTTTAAGTTGGGTTAAGTAGTGTGTAAGGTTATGGACCGATGACCTCAGCAGTTTGGTACCATAAGACCTTACCACATATTTCCAGATTACCACTCTGTTGTGATGCACAAAGCTCCAACATTACAGTGGACGAAAGCGGATATTTTGCTCTGCATACAAAGAAATGTTCCATGAGATAAAGTTTAACGTAGCATGTACAGCGCGAAGGTAATGGAACTTTTAGTGTTGTACAAGCCAAAATTTCACGCTATCATGTCGACCAACTGGCTAACGGTAAAGGAGATAGTTTAATCAGGCCTCATCCGTAAATTAAAATCCGACGGAGTATATGGGCCTAGGTGAAAAGTAATGTGGCAAAAAACACCAAGAAGTTTGCACTCAATGAGGTTGAAATGCTGATAAAAGAAGCCACTGCAAATGTTACACGAGAAGATTGGTCTTGAGTTGTCAGCCATAATATCAAGAAGGTAGTTGAGGAGACATTGATTCATGAAGGACTGTGACAACTTTTGATTAAGACGGTTCTTCTCCTGTTGCCACGCCAAAATCTGCTTCTCTTGTTAAAAGACAACAGAGCTTAGAAGTATTCATCTCATAAACATTGTAATGCAGTTGAAATTGCGACAGAATCCTGAAACAGTGTATTATTAAACTAACAACTGAGTACCAGTCAGATCAATAGTTTATAAAATAGCAAATTCTCAGTATAAAAATAAACGTGTAACTTCTTCACTTATATTCTTTAAAAAAAAAAAAAAACACACACACACAGCAGTTCACGTTTCACCATGGCCATCAATAATTACATTGAGATTTTCACTCTGCAGCGGAGTGTGCGCTGATATGAAACTTCCTGTCAGATTAATACTGTGTGCCGGACCGAGACTCGAACTCGGGACCTTTGCCTTTAGCGGGCAAGTGCTCTACCAGCTGAGCTACCGAAGCACGACTGACGCCCGTCCTCACAGCTTTACTTCCGTTGCAGAGTGAAAATCTCATTCTGGAAACATCCCCCAGGCTGTGGCTAAGCCATGTCTCCGCAATATCCTTTCTTCCAGGTTCGCAGGAGAGCTTCTGTAAAGTTTGGAAGGTAGGAGACGAGATGCTGCCGGAAGTAAAGCTGTGAGGACGGGGCGTGAGTTGTGCTGGGGTAGCTCAGATGGTAGAGCACTTCCCCGCGTAAGGCAAAGGTCTCGAGTTAGAGTCTCGGTCCGGCACACAGTTTTAATCTGCCAGGAAGTTTCAATAATTACATTATTTCATTGAAAAAAAACTGTAGTCTCTTGGATATTGTTGCAGATATGGAAATTCCGCATATTAAGCATATGGCAAAACACTCTCGCAATCGTTTTCAATTGCCAAAATCTTGTTTCGATATCTCAAAACATTTATGAGGTACGAGGAACTTATGAATATTTAATTATAGGTTTTTCACTGACGCACGGTCGTGTCGGAGCACTTTATATACATTCCATTTTCTCAAGATTGGAAACAGACAGCGACATCTTGGCAAGTGTAAAGAGTACTTCAATATATTGTTGTGTGGTGTAACAAGCTAGTCATGCCACACTGCGGAGGAAGCCGAAAGGCACGCGTACACACACGCCGACTGGCGTCAAGTCTGGAACAGGATAAGTTATGACTGCTATAAAGAAAATACGTAGCTTTGGAATATACTTAACTTTTAATGCTTCCTTTGGTACATCTCTCTTGACTATACAAATGAGACTCGTAAGATACATGCACTGATACAATTGGCGCCTTGCTAGGTTTGTAGCCATTAACTTAGCTGAAGGCTATTCTAACTGTCTCTCGGCAAATGAGAGCAAAGGCTTCGTCAGTATAGTCGCTAGCAACGTCGTCGTACAACTGGGGCGAGTTCTCGTACGTCTCTCGAGACCGGCCGTGTGGTGGCGCTCGATCTGCGATCACACAGTGGCGACACGCGGGTCCGACATGTACTAATGGACCGCGGCCGATTTAAGCTACCACCTAGCAAGTGTGGTGTCTGGCAGTGACACCACATATATTATCTACATTTAATACACAGCGGCATGTAACCAAACACGTATCAAACACAAATTCATAGGGACACCTACTTTTCACTGCAAATTATGAATTTCTTGCAGTAATTTGTTTACTACCGAAATATGACAACTATGACCATTAACGAAATGGTGGTTCGACATGAAGCTGACGACTTAAACTACAGGACGTGTGGGAATGAGAGTTTATTACCGAAGTACAACAACGAGTTTTACGAAGAGATCGACGGGGTGGCGACGGGAAGCCCTCTCAGCCCAGCTGTTGCCAATTTATTTATGGAGATTTTCGAACAGCGAGCGCTGCAGACTGCCAGTAAAAAGCCAGCTAATGGTACCGCTATGTTGATGACACATTTGTAGTGTGGACTCATGGTGAAGAAGAGGTGGATGCCTTCTTCGTGCATCTGAACAGTATTAACCCGAAGATACAGTTTACGATGGAGAAAGAGAACAACAGTCAACACAATTTCCTGGATGTGTCGGTAATTATACGGGTGGATGTGACGCTGGACCACAAGGTATGTAGAAAGAACGCTCACACGGTCCGATACCTCCACAATGAGTCAAACCATCATCCTAGGCAAAAAGAGGTGTCATAAAAACCTTGGTGGACAGAGCCAACAAAATCTGCGAGCCGGCTCACTTTCAAGATGAACTAACTTACGGTCAGCCTTCATGAAAAACGGATATACCAGCAAGGAAATTGATCGAGCCCTCCATCAAAGAAAAAAAGAAGTCCAGAGCAACAATCGTCACCTACTGGTAAAGTTATCTTACCGTTCATTAATAAAGACACGGACCGTATCGGGAAAGTTCTGGCCAAGTATGGGATCGAAACAATCTCCAGGCCCACCAAGAAGATCAAGGAATATTTAAGAACTGCAAAAGACGTCCGACATCCCCTAGCAACACCTGGGGTATACAAAATTCCATGCAGTTGTGGACAAGTATATATTGGAACAACGAAAAGAAGTGTAAACACCCGCTTAGCTGAACATAAAAGAAACTGTCGCTTGGGACACATCGAAAAATCGGCCGTAGCTGAGCATGTTTTTCGAGATGAGACAAATTAAAAAATTTAAATTTAATGAGACAAGTGTTCTAGCACGAACATTGCATTATCATGAGCGCATGTATAGAGAGGCAATATTCACAAACGCCATTAAAATTGTAATAGAAAGGAGGAAGTTTTAAAGTTGGACAAAATATTGATGTCGACGTTGCGCCAGCAGAATGACAATCAATTACTATTAATCGAGAATGCACGCCTTCCAAAGATAGGCATACCGTCGGCATCAAGTAACGAATGGTGGTGCCCTCTATGCGCTCTATAAATGCGCGAGTACTTGGAGCCTCAGTGGCAGCAGCCGGACGACCTCAGAAGATGTCTCCCGCAGGTGGAGACGAAACGTTAGGTGGAAATTTCATACATCGACCACGGCCACTCAGTCCGGAAGTTTTAACTGAAGGCAACACCGGCAGTCAAACCCTACATTGTATGATTATTACCGAATAGTTTGTTTGGAATTGTTTCAGAAAGATCGCAGGTCGGCCAGCTTGCTGCTCACCCAGTCAAGCGACCCTGCCAGGTACCGCGTCGAATACGACTGGTGCTATACTGTGGTTATCTGCTGATGCTCGCTACCCGGACTGGCAACTACGCTTCCCTCCACTCGCTCCGTGCGAAACTGTCCAAAGTCTCACCTTATTTTAACCCTTTAGTGACCAAATTATTTCCAGAAGTTGTAGACTTTTTGTGAGCACTTTATTGGGCTAAGAAACCATTCATAAATCCATAGTTTAAATCTTGGAAGTGAGAGTTTAGCCTACGACTATAAAAATATTAGTGGGGACTATTGTTCCCACCGAACTCTGGAGTAACTTCACTTGCTAATTTAAAAAAAATGTATATCCCTTAATTTTAGTACAAAAAGCATGTTAAACATTACATTTATATTTGTATTAGTTCATACTCTTCTTTGAGTTCGCTAAGTTGATGTATTATGGAGCTTAGAGAAGCATGGTGCTACACACAGATACACGACAGTTGCTACACATTATTTTTGTTATCTTTTCTTTGTTCTTGGTGCTACATTGGCGGCATCTTCTATTTGTTGTACCTTTTGTAGGCAAATGAGTACCAACTTTCTCCAGATGAACTTCATCTGGTACTCCAGACACGTCTCTTTTTGGTGTTTGAAAATGAACGGGCCTTCCTCTTCGCTTATCTTCTACATCTTCTGGTAAAGCGTACAAAATTCTGAAAACCTCATCTGGCGTCAGTCCACACATTCTAAACAATAAAAAACAAACAATAGCTACGATGCCGATTGCACAGCCATATCCATTGCACTTCACACAAGTTCAGTGGGAAAAATAGTTCCCACTAACTTCCCTTGTATTATTTACATAATTTTCAGTCAAATCAAGCAAATATACACGAATACTATATCCCTCGTAAATATAAAAGTAGATAAATACAACACAAGTCATTTCACACGCAAAAGGAAAGTACACTGTACAAAAAACGCTGTAGCGGTCGAAACAGTGGCTCGGTTTCACGCGGAAACTGCGCTTCTGCATTGATTGACTAACAAGGTAGAAATACAACCGGTTTCGCATACCCGTTGACAATCTTCATGTATTTAGCATACTCTAATAGAGATAACAGCACAAGTTAAAAGTGGGAAAACGGGTTAGCACTGAACTTACAGCGAAAACAAATAAGTGGGAACTATAGTACCCACTGGTCACTATAGGGACGCACTATAAGTTTACGCACGCGGGGTATTGCAACCGATCCAAGCTGTATATCGCAAGTCGACGCTCTCCGTGTTCCAGACGTACAGTGGAGCAGAAATAAGACTGCCCCGGCCAGTGCGTCGTTAATCCGCGCTGACGGCGCTGCGGCTATCCGTTTGGCTGGCCCCGTGTTTCCGTGTGGTGGAGGGCTGGGGGTGGCTGCCGCGGCTGATCCGCGCTGACAAGCCGCAGCCCGGGATTAGCCGGCTGCTTGCGCTGTCCGCGCCGCGTCCTACACGCCGTCCCGCATCACAGCGCGGAACACAACAGAACAACGGGACAGGACCACCCACTCCTGTCTGCAGCCGACACCGCGCACGCCGCCTCTTTGTCCCAGCCCTCCACTCACTGACCACTCTCCCACGAGCTCCCTACTGTATACAGGATGTTACAAAAAGGTACGGCCAAACTTTCAGGAAACATTCCTCACGCACAAATAAAGAAAAGATGTTATGTGGACATGTGTACGGAAACGCTTAATTTCCATGTTAGAGCTCATTTTAGTTTCGTCAGTATGTACTGTACTTCCTCGATTCACCGCCAGTTGGCATGTGTTGACATGCGACTCATTGCTCTACAGTACTAGCATCAAGCACATCAGTACGTAGCATCAACAGGTTAGTGTTCATCACGAAAGTGGTTTTGCAGTCAGTGCAATGCTTACTAATGCGGAATTGGCAGATTCCCATTTAATGTATGGATTAGCACGGGGCAATAGCCGTGGCGCGGTACGTTTGTATCGAGGCAGATTTCCAGAACGAAGGTGTCCCGACAGAAAGACGTTCGAAGCAATTGATCGACGTCTTAGGGAGCACGGAACATTCCAGCCTATGACTCGCGACTGGGGAAGACCTAGAACGACGAGGACACCTGCAATGGACGAGGCAATTCTTCGTGCAGTTGACGATAACCCTAATGTCAGCGTCAGAGAAGTTGCTGCTGTACAAGGTAACGTGGACCACGTCACTGTGTAACGCCGGAAATGCATATCCTCCTATTTCCATCTATTGCACTGCAAATTTGTTTCCTTATTTTGTTACCTGAAGATATAACATTTCTGTGTCTTTGTATTTGTAATTGTTTTAGTATTTGTATATATGTGCATTTATGTCGATGTATAATTGGTTTGTTTTGTGAATATTATTTGTATTTTTACGCTGGGTCTGGCCTAGGGAAACTATGCTATCGAACCATTACATCGATAGGTCGTGTGGAGAACCAAAGTGTGTAGGATCTTTGGTAGTGTTAACTCTGCCGCGTGGAGCGCGGGCAGAGCAGGGAGAGTCTGGCTGGGGTGGTGCAGTAAAGCAGGTGTGTTGTGTGAAGCTCCCGCGAGTTGCCGCGCGTTCGGGGTTGGACAGCATGTAAATGCGCTCGACTGCCTATAATAGTTTCTAGCACGGTGTCGCGGACGGGAAGCATTAGCTGGCACACATCAAGAGCCCGTTTCGCCTGGTGACCGTGTCGAGAAGAAGGCGCGCCAACATCCAGCTTCTGCAACAGCGACGGCCGACAATGAGTGACTGTCGCCACCTCCTCGATCGACGGCTTCAAACCTTCAATCAAGCAACAAGGACGACTGGAAGCACGTAAAGTTTTAGAACTGTATGGCAGATCTCAGCTTTTCAAACTGATCCATTTTCATTACTAAATTACAGCAACGTAGCATGAACCTTTGTTGCTCATTGTCCCAATTGTATTACCAAGCAGGGTCCCTTCCTTTTCCGGAATGAACCCGAGTGTCGTTGAAATTCAAACGCCAGCATCATTCCATTTCACTGCTTTAATTTCAAAGTTCAGTTAAGGTATTCATAGCTGGCTACAATATTTAGATTACACAAGCACAAATTAAGAGTGCGAGTTTTGTTAGCATATTTTAGCTTACCTGTGACTGCAGCTCACCTTGGTACGTACTAAATTTTACTATTGTTAATTGTTCAGAATCATTTAATTCAAGTTCGAAGTTAAATCTCTTATTTCTAAATTGCGTAGATTCAAGTAGCTTTTGAAATGATTGTTGAGGTAGCCCAGGACTAACTGTATTTTACTGAATTTCGATATGCTTCAGAAACAAAGTTCACTATTAATTTCAGTCACTAAATTAACTTTCAATTTTCCGGTTTTATTAATTCTTTTGCTAAATTAAGTCAGAGTGTAGCGAAATTTATTACTTCTGACAAACTTTCAGTTTTCACACTACACGTGTCAACCTTCAGTTGCCACGTTTCTAGTGCTAATTATATGTGTAATAACCTTTCTTTTTCAGTTACTATAGTAATTGTCCTTAGGACTGGCGACCGTGATTTCCCCCAAATCTCAAATATCTAATTACCGCTAGTTAATTGTTGACGTAACGGCCGCACATTTACTTTCTTTATTAACTTTACCCCTTTTCAAAGTTAATTTCCACCAGTTTCATTTGCATTTTTCCTTTCATTTAGATGTAACCCTTTCCTCCCTCTTTACCGACAGATTAACTGCGGTGACGATTGCTTTTCCCAAATTTCCATTAGGTACACGCGGTTTAAATTTTCACTGTCATTAAGGTCGATAAGTGAGGGGGAGGTTACAACTGTACGGAGAGTGCTACGGGGGAACCAGTTGTTTCCGTACCATGTACAGCGTGTGCGGGCACTATCAACAACTGATTGGCCTCCACGGGTACACTTCTGCGAATGGTTCATCCGACAATGTGTCAATCCTCATTTCAGTGCAAATGTTCTCTTTACGGATGAGGCTTCATTCCAACATGATCAAATTGTAAATTTTCACGGTGAACATGTGTGGGCTGACGAGAATCCGCACGCAATTGTGCAATCACGTCATCAACACAGATTTTCTGTGAACGTTTGGGCAGGCATTGTTGGTGATGTCTTGATTGGGCCCCATGTTCTTCCACCTACGCTCAATGGAGCACGTTATCATGATTTCATACGGGATACTCTACCTGTGCTGCAAGAACATGTGCCTTTACAAGTACGACACAACATGTGGTTCATGCACGATGGAGCTCCTGCACATTTCAGTCGAAGTGTTCGTGCGCTTCTCAACAACAGATTCGGTGACCGATGGATTGGTAGAGGCGGACCAATTCCATGGCCTCCACGCTCTCCTGACCTCAAACATCTTCACTTTCATTTATGGGGGCATTTGAAAGCTCTTGTCTACGCAACCCCGGTACCAAATGTAGAGACTCTTCGTGCTCGTATTGTGGACGGCGGTGATACAATACGCCGCTGCATCAGCGCATCAGGGATTCCATGCGACGGAGGGTTGGATGCATGTATCCTCGCTAACGGAGGACATTTTGAACATTTCCTGTAGCAAAGTGTTTGGAGTCACGCTGGTACGTTCTGTTGCTGTGTGTTTCCATTCCATGATTAATGTGATTTGAAGAGAAGTAATAAAATGACCTCTAACATGGAAAGTAAGCGTTTCCGTACACATGTCCACATAACATACTTTCTTTCTTTGTGTGTGAGGAATGTTTCCTGAAAGTTTGGCCGTACGCTTTTGTAACACCCTGTATACACACACCCACCAAATATGGCATTTTTATCGCAGCGAGGAGACAGTGTAAGACGGATATCTTTTGGTGATGTTATTGGATGTGTTAATACTTGCAAACGAAAATGGTATATTTGAAGAATCTGTACGTCCATCTTCTTAGAGAAGGGTTAAATGGGATCATTACATTGTGAGCGCGGGGTCGATCTGATATTCTGTCATTCTGCGCAACGGATTAATCTGAGATGTAGCCTTTATCCTGTGGCTCCTGCGAGATGCAATTTCCACCCCCACACTTCCACAGAAGTCAGACAGTCGCTCCTAACGTTCTAAAGAGAAATGCCTGAAAACCTTTCAGCAATAAATATCTTGAAAGGTGGCTATTCTGAGTCACAGCGCCAGAGATTGCGCCAAAGAGTATTATTCAGCCGCCTCCACTGGCAGTAGTAGGTCTGAAGCTGCCGTGGGCAGTAGTAGTTCAGAGGTTGCCGTGGGCAGTGCTTGTTGAGACGTTGTCGATAGCAGTACTAGTTGAGGGCATATCGTGTGCAATTGTTATGTTGGGTGAGACAGCAGATGCTGTTCGATTGGGGATGTTGCAATGATCACAGTGTATTTTTCGTCAATATATATGCCTCTTGGTCACAGGTTCAGTCAACAAAGCATCTGGCTTGTGTTCATGTATTAGACTGTAATTCTGGTTTCTATGTGCAATTATAGTATTTCTGTTCTTTTTTATTACTTCATTGTAAATGGTGTTTAAAATATCTTGTCGTATTGAGGAAGAACCGTCCCAGATGTGTACGTTGAATCACACTTCCACACACAGAACAGTTACATTTGTGCTTTTTGTTTCGTAGCTTTTATAGTTGCTGGGGACTTAATTAATTAATTGTGTTAACGGAAATTTCCTTTCATTCTTTGTTGTTATATGTAGTCAGATTGCGGACTAATACTACTCAGGGCCAACCGGTTACGAGACTTCGCAACCGGACACACAGCTACTAAAAATATTTTGCATTTTATTTAATTAAGCCCCCATGCAATCTTCTGGAGTCGTCCGCTGTAAGGGAATGACACAAAATTCACAAAATTTCTTACGTAACTAGTGGGATACTTGGGTACTGCAGTAGTGCTAGTTAGTGTAAGAAAAACATGAAACTAACGAAAATTATTATTTATTTTGCAAAAATTCTGAGAAATCACAATGGTACTTTTAGTTATGAATTGAACAAGTTATATCCTTTTCGGAATGTGAAGTTACCTCTCAAGGATAGGATTCGCTAATGAAATTTCTATACAAAGTTTAAGATTGTTATTGACTTGGCAGAATGGCTGAGAGGTGCACCTATTCAACTTAAATAATTATCCTTTAGAATGTTGCTAGGTACGGTCAAGGCTGTCACATGTGAAATGCAGTGAAGTGTACTATCGTGGAGGAAATATGGGTCTCGCAATAGCTGTAGCACACAATACCGTAAGCTGCGATGACTGCTGTCTTCGCCGCTCGCTGCTGACAAATAAGATAACTCTCGTTCTATCTGGCTTGACCTTAGCCAATCAAACTCTCCCTGCACCTTGATGAAGTCAAGGATTCCTATTCGCCCCTAGTCTAACTATTGGTGTGGTACACCAGTCAGATAACCAGTCCACCACGATGCCACACAAAATTTCGCTCGCAGGCGTTTAACTACAACTCTGTCCGTTCACACTGCACAATAAGTATGTCAGCCAACACAGTGAACAACGCTTAATCGCAAGGACTCAATATAGAGTCGCACTTCGATTCCCTCTCGACAGAGGTGCTCTCCCAGTGAAGTACTGAGGAGAGACTTGTTCCTCACTCCAAGAGCGACAACGGAACGGCGCCTCTCCACGCCAGACGTGAAGGGGTATATCTCACGGTCTCTTCCATTACTCCTTCAGCTCAAAGCGTCAGAAATATCGTCTGCCAATCAGCATTGCTCTTCTAAAACGGGAGAATGACATTTCGTTTAAGGCGATCAATCCGGAAAGCTGTAGTATTGGCGTTTGGCGTTTGCTGTCTCTGTGTGAAAATCTCTGAAACTGCATGCTATGTGTAAAGAATGCGTAGGCTGGCCGCTCCCACACAATGTAGCGGAATTTGCTTTTAAGCCAAACACGGGGTCGTTCCCCCTTTCACTTGGGCACACGCTGTCTGCTCCACGAGCGGCCGAGGTTGACTTGTCCTATGAAGGGACCAGCCTCCGGGTGTGTGATCTGCCTCTTTCGAACTAGAAGCTCCTGTGACCGTTGCGTCTGGAACGTATGTGTGTACGCCAGCCTCGAGTATTTCAACCCTGGCGCGCACTTGTTATTTGCATATCGTTTACATGAATTCATCAACATTGACTTTATCTTATCGAGTTTGGGTTCGAATGAAGCGACTTGATGTGCGGAATATGATTGTGAGGGTGGAATATGTAAGCAATGAAAATCAGGAGACCACGACGTCTTACAACATTTATGTTTGCCTGTATACTAAACTACACCAACATACGTAAACGTAGGCTATCGCGGCCGTTGTCACAGTCAATGAAATTCTTCTGGGTTTGGGACCGCACTGTCAACTAGAAAATTCCGATGTTTCGGTGACTATTGCAAGACGTCTTCCTCAGGGTGTATTACGTTACCTATCAGCGGCACTCCGATACATTACACCGCTCATCAGCAAGGGATGGATAAGAGCATCGATTGTCGATCAGGGCCGAGTGGGATATCGATTATCGTACATAATTCCGAAATAAAATAAAGGAGTGAACAATGTGATTTAAGTCTATAAATTTATGAATGTCGTTTTCTACGTTTTTCCACCCGAAACTAAAAGACTAAAACCAAGCAAGCACCCCAGTTGTGAGACTTCTCGTCAAACAAGAGTGATTACTCTGAATCTAATAAAACATTAGGCTCGTGAGTCAGTTAGATTTTTAATTAATGAGTTCACTCGTTAATAAGTAGGACGTTTGGTTAGTTAGTAAGCTAGCCAGATGATTTGTTTGATAATTAAAAGTTGTGTGGCCTCATGACCACGAAACAAACAATACTTATCGGTATCTGCGGAAAAAATTTGTATTTGGGCCAACATTTGTAAAACTAATTCCTGCCCCTCAAATCCCACCCTATGGGGACAGAGGGATAGTTTTAGTTTTAGCGAATCAAAATTTACGAATTAAATAAGTATTTTTTATTTATCCGTAACTATTTTCCACGCAAAAATGAGGACATGGATTTTCTAGAATTACAGAGCCAACTACTAAGAATCAAAACATATGTTTGAGACGAAATGTACGTAGTTTTTTTTATGTAGAATGTGATTCTGCAATAAAAAAAATGGGGGTTCCCATTTGAAATTTTAAAGTTGCCTCCCGCCCCACCACCAGAGGGCTGGGGTGGCGGGCTAATTTTTGCACCAGAAGATGTCCCCCTCGAAAATAATCAACTTTGGATTCTACACATTTTTTCATGTGAAGCTTATTTTTCGAATTATTCTGGTTTGTAAACTTAAAATTTACACCCTGTATATGGCTGGTAATGATATGATATGTCAAACATTTTTCTGATTGTTAGGTGCTGTTTTGTTTTTATCGTTCATCGTTGTTTCCATAGTCCTGGAAAGGAGACAGTGGTATATGTTGGAATAAAACAATTTTTCGCTAAATATTTGCGGCAAAATATGGACACAAACAACGTCCGCCATCTTGTCAAACTTGCCGTCATTCCTCTGAAGCACGTAAAACACGCTCTATGCTTGACAAACGTCCAACAGCAGTGTACACGGTCAAATATTTGGCAAGCACAGTTAAGTTTGACAATATGTTTGACCGTTTACGGGGGGCCTTAGTGCTCGATTCACACGAGCGGTAACAACGGCGTCAGAGATCGTCCCGGCGCACACTCGGCGGCACCGCAGCGACAATCGGGCATTAGACTGGACGCCAACCAGGTTGCACGTAGGTAGAAGGAAGCAGACAGTGTTATTTCGTTTATGAATACGTTAAGAAACGCAACGGGAAGTTTTGGAGTCAGCCAACAGTTAATTTGCGGTTGCTGAAAGTAGCGTTCGTGACCACTATCTATAGATTTAAAGAAAAGATTCGAACGTTATTTCTTTTGAACTGCAAATTCCTTAACCTTTACTATAAAGGGAGAGGAAGGACTTGACCCATACAGTGACCATTTCATTTCAACATATTTATTTGCATCATAGATAAATCATTAAGGGAATTACAATCATAAATCAGATTAATAATTTCTTTAAGAAAAGCCACTCAGACAAACTTAATAAACTGCTTGTTATAAAACCACAAATGAATTAATCTCTTTGAAAACATTTAAAAACCCGTCATTCAGGCAAATTTTACAAACTGCTAGTTATACGAAACCACAAGTGAATTAATCTCTTTGCAAACATTTAAAAAAACCGCTACTCGGGCCAAGTAAATCATTTAAAATAAACTTTACATCAATTAACCAGGCAGTCAATTATTATTTCCACATAGATTGAAAAGCACCCCCCCCCCCCCGGGCGAGATATTACCAAACAACTTTACAAGGTTATAGACAGTTGATCAGTAATAACCTAATTATTTCCCCATCAGAATTGACATACGCCACTAAGGCTGAATTGCACCGCAGTTTTAAAGAAAACGGTTTCAGTTAAGACGCATTCTTCTACAAATCCCTCAAAATTCTTAAGGGGCTCCGGAAAGGCTCAAAATCATGAAAAGTTCAATTTTTACTTTTTTGCGTTTTCTGAATCTGCAGACTATTACCTTTTAATAGATATATAATTTATTCAATTCCGAAGACTACAACTATTTTTAAATTTTTTTTGTAATGTGTTCTACATGGGCGTGACCCACTGTGGCGCTGTTAAATTGCTGTCAAATGGTGTTATTATTAACGTCCGTGTTCATCAGGTACATTTTAGTGATGTGAGATAAAGTATGTGTTGTGGCTAACCTGTGATGGTTCAATATATATCGCTGGTGTGATTGTCGATTGTTTCATGTTTATTTACTCTGTCGTTATCTCGAAAATATTCGTAATTAATTCTGTTACTTGAGTCTCTGTTTTGTTGAAGTATAATAATGAGTAAAAGTAAAGTTATTAGAAATCCTCTGAAGGCTTTTAAGAAAAGGAGAAATGTTGGAAAGCCAAAGGTATGTGTTATTACTGTAAACAATAAAGACGATGAAAATCCCCAACATAGCTTGTGTCCCAAAGAAGAAGACAGTTGGTGTAAATATAACAAAGGATTGCTAACTGGTGAAGTGTACACTCATAAGCATAGTCTGCCTCATGCAATAATGGAGGTGATAAAACCTATTTTCAGAGACTTAACAGCACCTGAACTGTTGAAAAAGTGTATTCACGGAAAAACTCAAAACCCCAATGAAAGTGTAAATAGTGTTATATGGTCGACAATCCCCAAGACTGTATTTGTTGGAATAGAAACACTTCACTTTGGTGTGTATGATGCTGTTGCGACTTTCAATGATGGCAACATTGTAAGGTGCAAGGTATTTAGAAATATGGGAATGAAGATAGGTTCTAACATGGTACGAGCGATGCTTGCTTTAGACAAGGAACGCCTTCGGGCTGCAGACAGGGCTGTAAAGAGTCTAGAAATACAAGCAAGAGTAAACAGGAGGAGGAACAAGAGGAAGCTGGAGGAGGAGTTTGCAGAGGATGAAGATAATCCATCCTATGGACCTGGAATGCACTAAAAAGTTAATCCAATCTTTGTCGCTCGATTCCCAAAACTTTTATTTTCTCATACTAATTACATGTTTTCTAAGGATCTTCCAAACATATTTGTTTCAAACTTTCAGTAAATGTTACACAGTACCTTCTGCATAATTTAACACAGCCTTTTTTCCAAAAAAAATGTATGTTTTTGAATATATAAATAAAAAATTGCAAAAAAATGTTGTGAATTTTCATTACAATTGAAAAAAATCATCTTTAATAACTGAACTAAAATTTTGTAAAATCCCTGTGTTAAGTTGTAGCCCATATTCCAATAAATAATCTGTAAAAAGTTCAACTTCCTACCTCAAATACTTTGTGAGGAAAGATGTAATTTATAAGCGTTATTTTAACATTGCAAGTATAGGGCGTTCCGGAGTCCCTTAAGACAAATACTTAAAACATTTAACCCGGGCAACCTTGCAGAGCCACCACAAGTTTTAGAAAACTGCAGCTTGTACAATAACTGAGGCCCGAGATTGTGAGGCCGCGGCTTGGCCACGAACGGTGGAGGCGACTGAGTACTTATCTTCGAAATAAGATGTGGACTCCGTTTGTACTTCCACCCCGTTCAGAACACCGAAATCGGAACCAAATAGCACACGCGAGCTCAGGCGAAGTCCACCGCCCGTACGCCCGCTAGTAATTTAAAAGGGGAGGCTCTGCACTTCAGTGGCCCACTGCTTCCGATCTCTGAAACATAAATCAGAAGCGACAACAGGGAACCAAACAAACATTCCTTAACACTCAAACATATACAGGAAACTACTTCGATAAAATTGACAATAATAAAACTAATTTCATTCTTTTAAGCAGAACCACGTACATTAATGATGCAAACGAAACTGGCTCATTAAAACCCAAGCATCACATGGAGCACCTTATGTGAGCCTGTAACGTACCACACGGCAATCTTTAGACACAGAATATAGATCGCTCGGTAAGGCTGCATACACGTTTTTTTTTTTTTACACTTGTCAGCTGAAGTAAGAACAATGCTATTAAGGAGCGAAGCACACACTTAATAAGAGGCATGAAATATCTCATCACAGTCCTTGCAGCAATGATCCTTATATTTCACAAATCGTTGGTAGGACTTGAATTACTTGATGCCAGCTGCTGGATCGATGTGGCGAAGACACCAGACGTTGCTTAGTCCGATAGTAACAGCGTGTTCCTTCAGAGATGCGAGCACATGCATGGCTTCACGAGGTTGCCAAGAAGCCACAGCGCCGGCCCGCTGTTACTGACCCCAGTACGATCAAGCGCTAACTGCCGCCCGTACTCAGGCACGCTGTGCTCGCTGTCGTCCATCCAACGTCTCGCTAATACCCGCACTTCTGCGTGCCGTCCCCAGCGTTGTTCTCCCCCTTCCACTCGGTACTGCCCGCTATATCGTGAGCCGGTCCAGGCTGCAAAGACAAACTTCTGCCAGAGGGAACTGATAGTGCCTAAGCCAAAGATATCCCTGGCGCCAGTCCCGCCACGGTTCAAAGATGAAAGTTAAATCTTTATTTACGAATGAATGTACGATCATTGGATGAATTAACAGTAAAACAACTGCTGTAACGTCAAGTGCTCATCTTCTCCGGATACCCGGGTACTGGATGCACTCTGATTGATCAGTACTGATACAAAATCGGCCACACAACACTGTGTAAAAGAGCACTGAAAGTTTGTAAACTTGTTTGTGAAGCCTTCCACAATGAGCGCTTACCTAAATTCACAGAGGTGACTGAAAATCGCCGGGGTATTTGAAAACCGTACTATGTGATCCACGCAGTGAAATGCCATCAGTCCAAGGAAGAAGTTCACCAAATAGTTGAAGAAATGTTTTCGCTGATTACTCAAAGAAAATGCTGCCAAAATACCATGGCAAGACAAATATGTCTGAATGTGCTCGGAAACAATGATAGTGAACGCAGAATCAGTTTATTCCGATCAGGAAATACTACTCAATTTACAACTTTTAAAATGCGCGCAGTTACGTAATTTGTGACTGAATATAATAAAGTATTGATTACATTGGACCGGTTGAGATAAAAAAATTACTTTAGAGTGTTATTGTTAACTGAAAATTTGTTGATTTAGATGAAAGGTTTCTTGCCAGAGAGCAAAGCATTTGCAGCTTACCACTGTTAACAGTTCACGTCACCATTAAAACACAAACATAAAATAGTTTAACAGTGTCGTTTATCTATATCATTTCTCTCCTGATTCGGTTTCGCAATAAAATCTTCATAAAACATTACACATGCTTGAAACCATGTGACTCTGTCCTTAATCGTACCGTAATACTCCTGGAGAAATGAGTTACCTATTTCTGGGTATTTTTTTCATCCTCTCAATGAACAGTTCTACGCCCAAATTAGTACACTTGAAATTTTTAAAACTAATTCGATATATCGATGTTTTAAAATTTCATTATCGGTCCTCCATATAGCGAAAAAAGTATCGATACATCGTATTATCGACGGAAGAAAATATTAACGTACAGGCCAAAAAAATATCGGCTGCACATTATAAATATACTGTCAGTTTTAGAGCTGCATATTTAAATAGTAATTTTTTATCTATTTTATTTATTTATATTTAGGTATTTATTATTAGATATTCCGTACATCAACGAACTAGCAGCCTGCTTACACCACTTAGACTAAGAACTGAAAGAAAAACGATGCACGTTCATGCTTGGCGATAACCACTTTGCTAACAATGGTAACTGCATGTAAGTGGCACAATAACAGGTATTCGATGGCTCCGTCGTTCTGTTTCGTCACATATCGGAATTGTCCGGAACACTTCATGTCGACTTCCCTTTTTTTTCATTTCTGCGAACACCAGCGACCTAGCAGTTGTGTTGTCAAAATAGCGTGGTGAAGTTAAACGTTGCAGTTTCTGTAGGTAACACCGAGCGCCGATTACGTCAGCATTTCCACTCACACGTCTCCGCCCACCGCAAAGACCAGTTTTGTCATTTACATTAGTTTCAGCAACTGTTTTTGAAGGATGCCGAAGTGAAGGAATAGCTGTTTCTTCACATCGGATATCTTGTTACTCTATTCTCATCGCCACCTCGCAGTGCAATCGGACTTCTTGTTTGTGCCATCTGTACTTGCTTCACACAGACAAAGAGAAAGCCTGGACGTAATGAAATGTTTATCGAAAATTGGGCAAAAGATGTAACATAAAATAAAAATATCGACACGCCATGTTGCCCTGTCGGTACCGATATATAGGTGAAAACGATAAGGCCGGTCTATATCGAAATGCTTTGGAAGAAATTTCGATAGATTGATATTTTAGTAGCAGTCCTAGTCCAAACCGGCTGCATCCATAGCAGGCTGACGGCAGCTGCTGCTGGAGTTTCGAAAGCGTGCGCACTGCTCCATTCATCTACAGCGACCACAGCTTCGCGGAGATAGGCGAAAGCACTGCGATGCAGCTGTGGCTGGTGAGCACAAGTATTCTCTCGCCAACGTGTTCGCAGCGTCATCGCCGCGATGTCCTCAGCTCTATTGCTTCGTACGCACTGCTCAAATGCGACAGAAAATGACTCTAAGACCTCGCAATAGTAAATTGCTCGTGTGAATCGAGCATAAGTCCGCGCCGTTCGCGACATGGCAGAAATACAGTGATGAGCAAAACATTACGACCTCCTGCGTAATGGCTTATCTGTACATCTTTGGAACGAAGTACATCACTGATTCTGCGTATCAGGGATCAGACAGTTTGTTGGTAGGTTCGTGCAGATATGTGGCACGCACAGGTCACGTAAATAGCTTATAAATAACGGGCCGCTGGTCTGTGTACGCGGTTATGGCGCCCAATAGCGACCCAGATGAGCTACGTAAGATTTACATCTGGCGTATTTGATCGCAGAGATATCAATGTGAGTTCCTCAAACCATTGTATCACGATTGTAGCACCGGGACACGGACAATTATACTGCTGAAATACTACATCGCCGTCGGGGAAGACATCAAGCGTGAAGGATTGCTGATGGATCGCAGCTATCAACGCGTCTGCGATTACTACCATAGGTCCCATGTAAGCGCAGGAGAATGTCTCCCATAGCATAACACAGCTCCCACCAGCCTGTGTCCGTGGTGCGCCGCCGTTCACCACGATGACGGCGTTCGAGCAGACGACCATTGACCTAGCGTAGCAAAAATGTGATTCACCCGAAGAGCCAACACGTTTCCATTGATCGACGCTCGAATGTCGATGGTATCGTGCCCACTGCAATCGTAATTGACGATGTCGTCGGGTCAGTGTGTGAATGCAGAGCTCCATGTTCAACAATGTACGATGAACGGTGTGCACCGAAACACTTGCGCGTGCACCAGGACAGCGTTCTTTTGGTAGTGATGCCACAGATCACCATCTACCGTACTTTACAGAGCGGACAAGCCTCCGAACCCCACGTTCCGTGAAGAGTCGTGGGCGTCCAACAATTTAGCGCCTAGTGGTAGTTTCAGTGTCCTTCTACCTCTTTCCGAAGATGCTCACGACAGTAGCTCGTGAACATGCAACAAGCTTCGCCATTTTCGAGACATTCGTTTACAGGATCTGCATAATAATAATCTGCCCTTTGTCGAACTCGCTTCTCTCAATGGTTTTCCCCAATTTCAGCCCATATCTTCGCTAGGGTGATACTGCATCTGTGTCTGCTTTGCTTACATACTTTTGCCACCGCGTCACGAGCCCGCAACACCACCAGGTGGCATATGACGTCGTGGTAGGCAATGGCCATACTCTTCAAAAAATGGTTCAAATGGCTCTGAGCACTATGGGACTCAACTGCTGAGGTCATTAGTCCCCTAGAACTTAGAACTAGTTAAACCTAACTAACCTAAGGACATCACAAACATCCATGCCCGAGGCAGGATTCGAACCTGCGACCGTAGCGGTCTTGCGGTTCCAGACTGCAGCGCCTTTAACCGCACGGCCACTTCGGCCGGCGGCCATACTGTTTTAGTCTATCAGTTTGACATGGCGACGCCGGTAATTCTCAGGTCCGGCTCTCTGGCATTACTATACGTTGCGGCTAGAGGTCTGCGAGGATGCGGATATCCGCGGATATATCCGCGGATATCCGCGGTATTTGTTACTTGGCGGATAAAATCGTGACCGGCGCGGATATCCGCGGGTCATCTGCGGATAATGAGCAAGGCATCTGCCCAGTAAGTATGTCGCAATGTTAGTTGAAAACTTCAAGTCTGTTGACATTCTTGGAATCTTGCAGGGCCCGGGTAGAGCGGTTGTCTGTTGTCCTGAACCCCTGGCTACGACCGACGTAGCTCTACCCAAGAGACCTGCGCCCAATTCGTTTCCGCGACCGTGTCTTTTCTGTGACCTGTGAAGTGCTCTCTGGGTGTCAAACCTGCCCACTGTCTACCAGACAGGTGCCCGTTGCAATTTTCCGCTGCCTTCAGTTAGCGCTTTGTAGTGACCGAGTGACAACGTGCATCGTAGCAAGTATCAGTGAGAGTTTTTTCTTCAAATGAACACCATATCGATGGATACAATTTCGTGTAAGGTGGAAAAAGGTGAGTTTACATTAGTGAAGGAAAAGAAATTGAAATCGCCAATTTGGAAAAATTCGAATACGTATTTGATGGCAACGAAAAGAAAAACATATAGTGGCTTGTTTTGCATGTAAAAAAATATATTCCTACACTGGACACAAAAGTGGAACTTCAAATTTGCTAAAACATTCGTGTGAGGCTGGACAAAGTAGCATAATTACTTAAAAATGGTTCAAATGGCTCTGAGCACTATGGGACTCAACTGCTGTGGTCATTAGTCCCCTAGAACTTAGAACTACTTAAACCTAACTAACCTAAGGACATCACACACATCCATGCCCGAGGCAGGATTCGAACCTGCGACCGTAGCGGTCGCACGGTTCCGGACTGCGCGCCTAGAACCGCGAGACCACCGCGGCCGGCCATAATTACTTATTTAAATACCAAGAGAGACGTGAAAGTTCCTGAAGTTCCGCCAAATTTGAAGACAGCCGAGACAGAAAAACTTATCAATCTTGTCAGCAAAGACATTTTACCATTCGAAGTTGCGTGTGGATCTGGGTTTCTCGAGACGGCACAGTTTCTTATTGATGTGGGGGCCAAGTACGTTGCAGTGAGTGCTAAGGAACTGCTACCTCATCCAACCACCATATCCAGAAATTTGAAGGAAACGGCCGATCGTCTTCTCCGCATAAGTGAAGAATATATTCAGAGATATAGGTGGAGCACTAACTGTCGATTTATGGACTGATTCGTACCGTAAAATAAATTATATGGCAGTGACTGCACATTATGTTAATTATGAAGAAGTGAAACTTGAGGGTCGAGTGTTGTGTACCAGAAATTTTGAGAGTGAGATTAAAAAAACAGGAGAAAA